>NW_004524760.1:368798-382231 GCF_000260255.1 Octodon degus | reverse complement strand
AGAATATGCATGATGGTTATTTTGTTCCTTCTTGTTTTGTATTTTTCTAACTAATGAACAGATGTTACTTTTGTGATAATCACATTTAAAAATAAATTTTGCTGGCAAGTGGTAGCACATGGCTGTAATCCCAACACTCAGGAGGCTGAGCAAAGAATCTCAAGTTCGAGGTCAGCCTGGGCTATGAAGTAAGCTACATATCCAGGTTCAAAAACAATTAACATCAGGAAACTGTACCCTCTGTCATGGTTTTCCAGGAACTAATGACTTAATTTCACCTCCAATTCTGAATACTATCTCTTAGGACTGGTATAATTTTCTTTCTTTTCCTTCAGTTCTAATTTTGGTTGAGACAGTCTCACTCTGTAGTGCAGGCTGAGCTGAGACTCTCCATATGTCTCAGGCTGGCCTCAAACTTGTAATCCTGCCTCAGCCTCCCAAGCACTAGAATTACAGGTATGTACCAGCAAGGCCAGCTCTTTACTTCCATTCAGTATTACTTTTTTTTTTCTTATCAATTTTATTGAGAAACAAATAGTAATGAGAGTTTCAAAACAGGATTGTAGGACAGTTACAATTAATACATTGCATATTATTGTCTTTGTAGTAGTTATTCATAGTATAAGATGCAGACATGATATCCTGTCCAAACATTAGTCATTAGTGTTACTTCTTTTTTTTTTAATTTTTATGTGTGTGTGTGTGTGTGTGTGTGTGTGTGTGTGTGTGTCCAGCTCAGCCCACCAGGGGGCGGGGCTGGCTGGCATGTGGTGCTGGGGGATCGAACCGCAGTCCCTGTGCTTTGCCAAGCCTGCTCTAAGTAGGTGCTTCAGACCACTGAGCCATCTCACCAGCCCTGTTACTTCTTCTTTTTTTTTTTTTTTTTTTCAGAACCAGGGATTGAACTCAGGCCCTTGTGCTTGCCAGAGAAGCACTTATTTCACTGAGCCATCTCCCTGGCCCTTTTAATTAGATTTTTTTTTCCATTACTTCTTCTTTCACCCTATTAAATGTATTTGTGATAAGCTCCCCCAAAAATTTTCTAGAGAGCAGAGGATGTAGGCTTATGATAGAACACCTGCTTAGCATACATGAATCTCTGGGTTTAATTCCCAATATGACCAAAATTCAATAAATAAGTAAATAAAAGGGCCAGCCAAATATCTCAGTGGATTAAAGCGCCTGCTTAGGCAGACACAGGGGCCGGGACTTCAATACCCCGGGCCTGCTGGCCCATCCCTGGGGCACGCTGAGACGACGATTGAGACAGGGCATGGTGGCAAGCACCTGTAATCCCAGAACTTGGGAGGCTGTAAACAGGAGGATCACGGGTCTAATCTATGCAGTGAGACCCTGTACACCCTGTACAGCCTGTCCTAAAATACAAAAAGAAAAGTAAATAAAAGTTTTCCAGAATCCTGATGGCCATAACTAAGACTGTGCACAGCCCTGACCAGCCTTCTCACGCATGCTGAGCACAGCCATCCCTCTTCTAACAGTCACACCTCAGTCCTCCTGCCCATAGATGCCTTGACAGCTTACCCTCTCTGGTCAAGCCTTTCCACGTCCTCCACCCGCATGCCAAAGATGAAGAAATTCTCCTCTCCCGCCTCTTCTGCCATCTCTACATTAGCCCCATCCATGGTGCCAATGGTCAGAGCCCCATTGAGCATGAACTTCATGTTGCCAGTGCCTGAGGCCTCAGTGCCCGCAGTGGAGATTTGCTCAGAGAGGTCAGCAGCCGGGATCACTGGAAGACAGCAGCAGGCGACAAGGTCAGTGCAGGGAACTGTCCCTCCCCAGTTGTGCTAGGCTGGCCCTGGGCATACCCAGATGCAGAGTTCCTGCTACCCCAACCCTCTGATCCTTACCACCCTCTTGCTAGTCTCATCCTTCTGCTTTTTTTGTGTGTGCCAGGAACTGCAATCAGAGCCTCAAGCTTTCAGGGCAGGTGCTGCACTGCTGAGCTATATCTCCTGTTCTTTTTATTTTATTTGTGTATTTAGTACAGGGTCTCACTACACAACTCAGACTCACAATGATCCTCCTATTTTCAGCCTCCCCAGTGCTGGGATTACAGGCATGCACCACCATGCCCAGACTCCAGTGGCTCAGTGTGCCCTGGGGTTGGGGCCAGCACAGCATGTGGTGCCAGGGATCAAACCCTGGTCCCTGAGCTGCCTAAGCATGTGATTAGCTCACTGAGCTATCTCACCAGCTCTCATATTCCCTGTTCTTGTTGATTCCTGAATACCTGAAATTCCAGCCTGGACTCTGTCCAGTTCCCCCAGATCTCACCTTGTATGGCCTATAATCCCATCAGAGGGACATCCTCACCCAGAAAGGTTTTGCTAGTGCCTTTCCTGGGGCCCAGTCCATCCAAGGTTCCAAGGTCCTGGTGGCAGCACCCACCTTTTTCAGCCAGTGAGACACGATAGTTCTCCAGGAAGATCACACGAAGGCGATCTCCCACCACTGGGTCGTGGTTCACCACATCCCCAATGGCAGTGATGAGTTTGATGATCATCTTGGCCATGTGGTAGCCAGGAGCGGCCTGCAGGACACAGTGCAGGTTCAGCACTAAGACCTTGGCACATGCACAATCCATCCCACAGCTCGGCCAGGCTCATTCCACCTGATGGCAGCCACCCAGAGCCCTGGTCCAGGTTTAGCTTCTTACCTTGCCTCCAATCATCACAGTCCGTGGCACAACAAACTTGTTAGGCTCCTTTTTGATGCCTGTGGAGAGGAAAGGGATGGCATTGGTCAGCTTTCCTCCCCTGCCTAGGTGTTCCCTGATGGCACCCTGGAAGCCATGCACCCATGCTAACAAGCAGTAGGCTGAACTTCCTTAATCACTTTCTCTGTGGCTGTCATTTCCTTCTCTCTGAGCCTCAGTTTGGCCATCTATGGAATGGAGCTAGGGATGGAGCAGGGGATGGCGTCCTGAGAGGAACACAGAGAGGAAGACAGAGGTGTCTGGTCGCCCTGCCACTCACGGTTGTACAGGGTGATGATGTGGAGGCAGTTGAGGAGCTGGCGCTTATATTCGTGAATCCGTTTCACCTGGATGTCGAAGAGTGAGTTGGGGTTGATGTGGACTTTGTATTCTCTCTCCAGGTATGCAGAGAATTTCAGTTTGTTTTCCTGCAAGGAAGGGAAGGAGAAGGCTCACTAATAACCTTCAGCTTCAAACATAAATGGTCCCCCACCCAGACATTGGACCTGGCCACATCCCCCACGTGCCAGCCCTGGCCTGCATGTCCCAGGCTGCAGCGCTGCCTACCTGCTTCACTTTGGCCACATCCCTGATAAAGGCTTCATCATCCACATAGGAGAGCAGTTTGCGCAGCTGGTCCAGGTCCGAAATATATTCCTCCCCAATGCGCTGTGGGCAGGTGGTTCTCAGTCAAGCCCATTCCCTCTGTCACCATTTTCTCAGACACAGAGAGGCCCCTTTCTGGCTCAGCTGGGCCCTGCCACCCACCTCTGGGAGCTTCTCATCCCCCTTTCTGCCTGAACACTACTGGCTGGCCCAACCAACGCCAGAAGGCCTTGTTCTTACATTGGTAAGTCCTCTCTACCAGATATCTGGCCCCTTGTAGTCTCATTTCAGATAGGACCCATTGATGACCCCCCTCCTTAGGCCAGGACCTCCAGCAGGCTGGCCTCTGTAGCCAGGACTCATGAGCGCAGAGGCCACACACATACAAATAAGAAAAGATACTGCACAGTTTCGAGAAACAGGATGGGATGGTTTTCAGCTCTCAGCTGTGAGTCCTTGTACTGTGAGCCCCCTACACAACCATACTCGAGTGATACCTGCAGTGTCCTGTGGTGGCTTTACTCGCTCTCACCTCAGCAATGACCTCTGCCAGCCCAGGGTTACACAGAACCAACCAGCGCCGAGGAGTTATGCCATTTGTCTTATTCTGGAATTTATGAGGCTCCAGCTCGTAGAAGTCCTTGAAACTGCAAGGTGGAATGGGATGAGGGTCACCACCCACCCCTGCAAGGGCCCTCCTCCCAGAAGCCCCTAGTTCTTCCTGAAAGGGGCTTCTTCTGGGAAATGCAGACCTTCTGGAGGTGCATGTCCTGTAAGAGGGGTTATGGGAACAGGACTGGACTGGAAGGGGCTGAAGTGCTTGAGCGCATGCACCACCTGTGGGCAGGACCAGCTACAGGAGCCTGGGAGTCTGGAGAGTGGGCTCACATGGTCTTCTTGAGGATCTCAGAGTGGATACGAGCCACGCCATTGACTGCGTGCGAGCCGGCGATGCACAGGTGTGCCATGTTGATACGCTTTACTGCGCCCTCTTCCACTAGTGACATGCGCCGCAGTCGATCTACGTCCCCAGGGAAGGTAGCCGCTACCCGCTGTGCCCAGAAGAGCCCAGAACTAGCACCAGAGCCCAAATCCCATGGTACCCCCAAGCCCCAAATACCCAAGGCTCTGCTCAGAGCTGTGCCCACACCCGAGGTGCCAGGTCCTGGCTGGCCACCCTTCCAACTGCCCACTGTTGACGCCGCCTCCCTGGCTCACATTCAGAAAGCGCTGGTTGATCTCATAGATGATCTGCAGGTGCCGGGGCAACAGGGTCTCCATGAGGTGCACAGGCCAACGCTCTAGCGCTTCTGGCAGCACTGTGTGGTTGGTGTAGGCGCAGGTCTTGACGGTTATGTCCCAGGCCTGGCACATGGGGCAGGGAGTAGGATGCCAGCCCTGAACCCTGAGCTGTCCACTATAGCACATGGGGCCTGCCACTACAGAGCCAGATTCCAGGATTCCTCGCCTCATGCTCCTTGCTCACTCCTTTAACCCTCCCGCTCCCCAAACTGGGAAGGATCCTGAGGCAGAGAGGCTGAGCCCTGAAACCCACCTTGTCCCAATCCAGCCGCTCCAAATCCACAAGAATCCTCATCAGCTCAGGGATGGCCAAGGATGGGTGGGTGTCATTGAGCTGGATAGCCACCTGCATGGAAGGGGCTAGGAGTCAGACTGAGCCCCAAACCAAGAGCTACAATGACCATTCTTTGCCCTTTGGAGGCCCCCCAGAAGGCTGCTCTGGGTTGAGCCCTTGTGGAAACAACTGGGGGCAGCAGATGAAAGAGAAAGGCTGGCATTGTCTGAAAATCTTAGGCAGGATACCTTATCTGGGAAAGCATCGAAGTTTGTGCGCACAGGATCACGGCTGCCGAACTTGGAGGACTTGAAGCGCCGGATAATATCCTGCAGGGTAGCAGCCACTACGAAGTACTCCTGCTTCAGCCGCAGCTCCTTCCCCTCAAAGAACTAGGGACAGCGCAAAGCAGGTGGAGCCCATGTGCCAGAAGCGTGGCCTAAGACCACTACAGCTGTGGCCAGGAGAGATCCCACCCACACTAAGACACTAAGACATAGCTCTCTAAACTGTACCCCGCTAAGGCCTAGGGGTCTTTGCTCCACTAAGTAACAGTGATAGGGGATGGTGCCACAACTGGGGAAACAAAGAGACTAAGTATTATTATCATGGATATCACCTGCCTCCTAAAACTCAAGTGTCCTCCCATTCAAAGGACCTGGGCCAGGGGAACAGGACACACAGGGCCAGCCATCTACCCTGGTGAAAAGGGCAGCAGCAGCTCCCCTGATCCCTCTCCCAAGATTCAGGCTTCCAGCCCCAATCCCAAAGGGTGACGCACGTTATCATTGGGGTACAGGACACGAGAGATGTTCTCAGCCAGATTTCGGTCCAGTACAGCCTGGATGTAGCCACCAACATTGACTGAGGGACAAAAGTGACAGGTCAAGGCTGAGGCTGAGCCCAGGCCAGGCAGGGGCTAGGCAGGCTGCTGACAACCAGCAGATGAACTCACAGTCCTTGAGGTTGAAGTCATTGGGCGCTTTGGCAGACCAGAGGCGCATGGTGTTGACCACGTTGTTTCTGTAGCCAGGCACAGGTGTGTCATAAGGCATGGCCAGTACCACCTGGGAGAGGCACCTGAGTCAGAAGCTGGATGGGCCACCCTGGGTGGCAAGCAGCCCTAGACATCTGCTTCCTCTGTTGAACGGGGCGGGCCTCCCTCATTGCAGGAGAACTCAAGAGATTGTTTATGAATTCTGCCAACTCCCAACCTCAAGTTCTAGCCCCAGCACTATGAGCAAACTTCATGACCTATCTGAATCTCACCTATAAAAAGAGGATATCCCCTCTTTAAAAAAGGGGGTGGTAGGGGCTGGGGCTGACAGCTCAGCAGTCTAAGCACCTGCTTGGTAAGTGCAGGGACCCGGGTCCAATCCCCAGTACGGCATGCAGTGCCAGTCACTGATGCTGAGCACGGTGGTACATGCCTGTAATTGTAGCACTGGAGAGGCTAAGACAGGAGGATCGCTAGAGTCTGAGCTGCATAGCAAGACTCTGTACCAAAGAAATAAAAGATTTTTTTAAAAAACTTTAAGCAGGAGCGATGGGATGTTGCTCAGTGGCACACTGCCTGCCTGGCAAGCATGAGACCCAGAGTTCAATTTCTGGTACCAAAAAAAAAAAAAAAAAAAAAGTGACAGTAATTACATCATAAGAGAAAAAGAATAAAAGAGGATATCCTCTGACATCTCCTGAAGTACCCCCAAATCCTGCCTTGTTCATTCAGACTGTCATGAGGACTATGGGAGAAGCAGAATGAAGCTCACTCTGTGGGGTGGGGCTAAGCCTCTAACCTGGTCTGGGCAAAAAAGCTAGGGAACACATCATCACCATCATATTTGTTTTTTTAAATTTTTTTAATATATTTGGCACAGGGTCTCACTAGGTAGCTCAGACTCATAGTGAACCTCCAGCTTTCAGCCTCCCCAGTGCTGGGATTACAGGAGTGTGCCACCATGCCTGGTTTTCATGGCTCAGCAAGCCCAGTGGTGGGGCCGGTGTTGCATGTGATGCTGGGGATCAACCCTGGCCCTGCACTTGCCTAAGCAGGTACTGAGTCTGCTGAACTATCTTGTCAGCCCTTGTTTTTTGTTTGAGATAAGTCTGCTATGTAGTTCAGATTAGCCTTAAACTCACTATGTAGTCCAGATATGTAGTCCAGAATAGCCTCAAATTCACAAGAATCTTCCTGCCTCAGCTTCCCAAGTGCAAGGATAATAAGCATGTGCCACCACACCCAGTGAAGACATACTCTGGATTCCTGAGAGGCTAGTGGAGGCCAAGTCAGGCTGAAGGGGTCACAGAGGTCACATCTATCTAGAGTTATTTTGTCTGGTTGACCAATTGGCTAATTAGCCAAGTGAAATGCTGGCCTATCTCCTACTACTAGCAAGCTTCAGCCCCCCTGCCCTATATTAATAGGCAGTATAGAGCAGTATGGAAGCTGCAGCCAGAAAGAGCCAGGGCTCTGGCTATTTATTTTAATATATTTAATACAGGGTCTACAGAGTCTCACTACACAGATCGGACTTGTAGTAATCTTCCTGTTTTCAGCCTCCCAAGTGCTGGGATTACAGGTGCACCCACTGTGCCCAGTCTCATGCCCAGTCTCATTCATTGTCTCAGCGTGCCCCAGGGGCGGGGCTGACATGGCAGGCTGGGGATTGAATTCCCAGCCCCTGCATCTGCCTAAGCAGGTGCTTTAATCTACTGAGCTATTTGGCTGGCCCTCTTATTTATTTTCTTTTTGAGACAGGGTTTTGCTATGCAGGTCAGGCTGGCCTTGAACTTACTTTGTAGCTCAGGATGGCCTCAAACTCATGGCAATTCTCCTGCCTCAGCCTTCTGAGTGCTGGGATTAAAGGCATGCACCACCAGGCTAGCCAGAGCAGCATGTGCCAGGATGCCTCTGTCCTCTGCCTGGTAAGAGTAGATTAATGCCCAGTTCTGAAAGCCTAGAGGTTCTATGCAGCCCACCTGCAGGCTGAGGACCTCCAGCCATGGAAAGACAATTGTCTGAATAGGGCCTGGACACTGGCTTTGGCTTTAGGCCTCCTCTAAATTGCTGTGTGACCTTGAACAAGTCCATTGAAAACCTGGAAGCCTTAATTGCCTCTCTCCTTTATAGACTATTATCTTGCTTTCCTCCAGCCCCAAGGTCAGATGTGCAGTGGAAAGTGAAATCACTTTGATAGTCCTTTGTTTTGCTTTGCCCTTTTGTTTTGGGACACGATCTCTATATATAATTCAGGCTGGCCTTGAATTCACCTATTCAGCCCAAGCTGGCCTCAAATTTATAGCAATCCTCCTGCCTCAGCCTCCCCAGTGCTGGATTACAAGCATGTGCCACCACACCTGGCTACTTCTAGGTTTTGAGTTTTTTTTTCCAGAACTGGGGATTGAACTCAGGCCATTGTGCTTGCCAGGGAAGTGTCTATTCTACTGAGCTATCTCTCTGGCTCCCTACTTCTAGGTTTTGACCTTAGCCTACCTTGTGTGACCCTCACTCCTGCCTCTCCTCTGGCCATGTGTGACCTTGTATGTTACTCGACATCTCTGAGCCTCAGTGGCTTCTTTTTTTTTTTTAATTGGTGGAACCAGGGATTGAACTCAGGCCCTTGAGCTTGCCAAGGGGCTTCCATTGTTAAAGAGCCACAAGTCCAGCAGCTTCTGGGCTCTCTCCCTGCAGCCGCTTCCTCCTCTACCCAGCCCTTCCTCACTCTCACCTGTGTGTCCACCCACTTGGCCCCCTGGCTGGTGTGCTCCACACGACCATAGAAGTGCACAGGCAGCGTGAACTCAGGACGCGCCTTTTCCCAGGGGTTGCCATAGCGAAGCCAGTCATCAGCCTCCTCCATCTGCACCAAAGGCAGGCAGGGGAAAGAAAGGTAGTGTCAGAGCCAGATACTCAGGCTACAGTGGAGACGTGGTATATCACAAGCAGGTCATAGGTCACAAGCTGGCTTCAGGGCAAGGAGGAGGATAAAGGATGCTCTCCTGAGAGGCAGGGGCAGTCTCTGGACCTGTCCCTCAATAGATGATACAATGGACAGGTTGCTTACCTGCCAGCCCCCACTGATCTTCTGGTTAAAAATTCCGAACTCATAGCGGATCCCGTAGCCATAGGCAGCCAGGCCCAGGGTTGCCATGGAGTCCAGAAAGCAGGCTGAGGGTGTTGGGGAGGTAGATGTCAAGGACCTAGTGGAAGGAACCATCTGCTCCCAACCCCTGCCCCACAAGCTGCCCACCTGCCAGCCGGCCCAGTCCTCCATTGCCTAGCCCTGCGTCCTCCTCAATTTCCTCCAGCTCCTCCATGTCCAGGCCCAGCTAGAGGGACAGGTGGCAACTGTCAGTGTCAAGTGCCTCCAGAAGAACCCCCCGCCAACCCTTAGGGCTCCCACTCCCACACCTGATAGGTGGCCTCATCACAGGCATTCTCCAAAGCCAGATTCACCATGGTGTTCTGTAATGTCCGTCCCATGTAGAACTCCAAAGACAGGTAGTAGATCCTCTGTCGAGAGGCGGAGTGACAGGGAAGTGGGGTCAAGGCCACCCACTGACATTCAGAAGACTCAGCTGGGCCTGAACTGCTTCTTACACTCTTTGCCCCACTCTCCAGCTCCAGCATGTCCCTTCTGTGACCTCAGGTTTTTTTCTACCCACTTAAAGGAATCATCTTTGTACCAGAGAGTTAGCTTAGTAGAATAAGCACCTGCCTGGCAAGCACAGGGTCCTGAGTTAAATGCCCTGTACAGCCAAAGAAAGAAAGAATCATCTTGGACTTCAGAGCCCAATAGGTAAAGCCCTAATTCCAACATTCTCCTGACTTTGGACCAGTGCTTTTTCTCTCTGGCCTTAATTTCCCCCTTTGGAGAATGGGGCTAGCTGGAACTGCCTTGGGACGAGGTGCTGGGAGGAGAAGGGGTCTCCGTCCACCACACACACCAACAGCCCATCAGGGGTTGGGATGTAGAGAAGCACAGCCAAGCTCTCCTTCAGAGGACAAAGCCCAAGGGGGAAAAAAAGTCCTTTGTTCAAGGTCACACACACAATGACTCAGGGCTAGAGACTGCCCTCTCCGTTCCATGCAGTGCCCAGGTCCTCTTTGGCCTCAAGCTTAAAGGCCCAAGAAGTAGATGGAGCAGACAGCAGATGGGAGGATGCTCACACTGCCTGGCCTCCCAGAGTCCTGGGTTCCCTCCCAGCCCCTCCCCCACTCCTGGTGTGGGGTGTTAGGTTGCTGACATTTACCACTGACCCACCAGACACTTGATCCCTGCCATGCCAGCCTCACCCCGCCCATGGCATAGGCAACCATGCACACGTCCCTCTACCCCGGTTCCAAGTCAGGCCACAAATGTCTTCCTGCCCACCGACGACCCTCCCACCTTTTCTGAGAGGGAGCTGAGCCTTTGCAAGCGGCAGCTCTCTTGCCCTCAGCAACTCCTCTCAATCCAGTCTTTCCCCCTTGGTTTTCCCAGCAACCCCTGCTCCTGGTCCCCTTGGTCCCCTAACTCCAGGATCCTAGATGGATCACTTATTTTGCTGCAAAAACCCACAGTCTCTCAACTCCCTGATAGGAACCCCCACCCAGCCCCTTCCCCACCCTGTAACACCTTGGGGTCCTTCTCATAGTAGTACTGCTGCGTGCGAATCCAGCGCCCCACGAGGTGGTCACGCACGGTGTGGGCCAGTGCAAAGTAGTAGTCTCGAGGTGTGGCCACATTGCGGTCCTTGACCAGTGTAAAGTGGAGGTGCCGGTTGAAGTTCTTTTTCAGCTCAGTCACATTCTCGACACCGGCCAGGCCGCGCACACTGATCTGCTTTCTCTTCTCCTGGTCTGACAGGGGCCGGGACATGGCTGCAGGAAGGTGGGCTGGACCGATTGGACAGAGGGACAGCCTCAAGGTGCCTCCAACCAGGGAGTAGAGCCCCAGAGCTGCAAGGGGATTTAAAGCCAGGCTCTGGGCAGAATGCCCCGCCTCCCCCAGCCAGGGAGGGTCTTGGCTAGGCTACTCAGAGAGCTATTTTGGGGACAGGAGGAAGAGAAGGAGAGGGAGGGGTGAGCTTTCCCTGGGCCAGGCTTGGTCTTGCCTGTTCATAGCCTGTGGTGGCCCACTTCCCCCAGGCTTTACAAACATGGGCCTCTGTCTTCTGTCCTCTGTCCCTGCCTTTTGCAGTGTTAGAGACAAGATGCTGCAGGCAGACTGAAAGATTGGGAGGCCTAAGGCTTGACTAGAACTGGCTGGCTGAGTGACTTCGGCAGAAGTGTCCCCCAACCTGAGCCCTTTTGTTGGTACATACATAAAGGGTGGGACTAGACCAGGTGTGGTGGTATATGCCTACATCTCAGCACTTGGGAGGACGAGGCAAGAGAATGGCTTTGAGTTGAAGCCAGACTGAGCTACATTGAGACCCTGTCTCAAAAAAAAACAAAAGCCAAGGGTGGAACCGGATTGCAGGGGCTTAGTCGGGGTTCTGGAAGAGGCTAAGAAAGGGCTGCCATGGAGGCAGATCTCAGGAGGCCTAAGGCCTATGCTGAAAGGGGCCAGGAAATGATCTCCTTCACTGAAGCAGCAGGGCTTGCCTTCAGCATCTGCCTAAATGTGTAGAAAGGACCACAACTTGGCTAAATTCATCATGGTGGCTCTCTCTGGGGGTGGGGTATGTGGTACCATCAGTAGCTACACCCAGATGGGGAGGCCACACAATGTGGCTGAAGGTCATGGGCCTTGTACAGCAGACATAAAGCCAGCATAGAGGGCACTGGACAGCTATGAGAACAGGTACCAAGGTCCTGGGTTCCAGATCCTATGAGGGAGGTCGTCTGAGGCAGGACTGCTGGCCTTGCCCCACCCCCAACCAGGCCTGCAGCTCTGAGCTTCCCCTGTTGCTGTCCCTCAAGCTCTAAAGTGACCTTTTTTAGGGGATGGTCAGATTACAGGGCCATGTTGGCTGACCTTCCACCTGGAGCAGAGGCCTGTGGGAACTGTAGTCTTAAAGGCTCACAGGGAATGGTCTCAAGATCCCCATGATGGGTAGATGACTCAAGCCTTCTCTTACCTCCTCCTACCTGGGGCCACTTGCAGAGTAGGTTAGGGTTTTGTTTTGTTTTCCTCTTTTTTCATTTTTTGTTTATTGGTACAGTTTGGATATATGTAATGGGGGTGGAGATAGCTTGACAGTCTAAATGCCTGCCTGGCAAGTGCAAAGACCCAGGTTCAAACCCCAGTACTACATGCCATGCCGGCCCTGTACCAAGCTCACCATCAAAACCAAGCATGGTGGCATATGCCTGTAAACCCAGCACTGGGAAAGCTGAGACAGAAGGATCACTATGAGTCTGAGTTGCAGAGTGAGACCCTGTACCAAAGTTTTTTAAAAATAGATATATGTGTAATGATAACATTTGTCATCCTCTCCTCCCAACAGGATCTCACTTTGTAGTTAAGGTTAGGCTTACACCCCACCCCCACCCCGTGTAGCCCAAGCTGACAACTCAAGATCCTCTTACCCCAGCCTCCCAAGTGCTGGGTAAGAGGATTGGGCAGGATAGTAGGGCAGGATAGTGGGCCAGGGTTGGAGGTGGATAAAATAAGATGTATTCTGTACCTTTCTACCACTTATATGTGGGGCCTGTCTGCTTGAGGCTCTCCCTTCCAACACTTTGACTGTTTTCCTAGTCTGTTCTAAGCCCAGTACTGACTTGTACGATCTCAGGTTGGTTGCTTTACCTGAGATTTGGTCTCCCATTGTTTATTATTCATTTATTTATTTAGTGGGGAGGTACAGTCAGTACCAGGAACCAAACTCAGAACCTCATGCTTGCCAGACAGGCACTGAACCACTGAACTAAATACCTGCCTCCCCCTTTTAAAGACAGGGACTTGCTCTGTATTTAGGCTGGCCTTGGACTTTGTGGCCCATCCTGGCCTAAACTTCCTGTCTCAGCTTCCCAAGTGCTGGGATTACAGGCACAAGCCACCACACCCATTAAAACTATACTCTGGGGCCAGGGAGATGGCTCAGTGGAATAAGTGCTTCCCTGGCAAGAACAAGAGCCTGAGTTCAATCCCTGGTTCTGGAAAAAATAAATAAATAAAATAAATAAATAAAACTATACTCTGAGGGCCAGAGAGATGGCTCAGGGGAATAAGCTCTTCCCTGGCAAGCACAAGGGCCTGAGTTCAATTCCTGGTTCCTCAAAAAAAAAACAAAAACAAAAACAAAAAACTATACTCTGAAATGAGAATATAAACCCTGCCTCATCCAGCTGCTGCCTAATGTGGTGAGAGACACTGAATTCTGCTTTTTGAGCAAATGGACCCCAGGACTTATGTTTCAAAGGCTGACTGGTTCCCTTAGGGTGCCAAGCCTATTGAGAACTGGCTGTTCTGCTACTGAGGCCAAGGAAGCAAATCAGAGGCCTGGGCAGCTGCGGGATGCTATTGAGCCTGGCTGCTGGACTGCCAGGCTGTTTCTGAGAATTTTCTGAGCAGCAGCAGCAGCAGCAGCCCCGCCCCCGCCCCC
>NW_004524760.1:362724-368698 GCF_000260255.1 Octodon degus | reverse complement strand
CGGCTCCGGCTCCGGCCCCCGCCCCGGCCCGGCCCCGGCCCCAGCCACTGGGTGTGAGCCAATCTGCAGGCTCTGTTCCACTCCTGCTGCCCCCGCCCCCACGTCCCTGCCCCCACACGTCGCTGGCTGGAGCTACTTGGGGCTGGGTTTCCACAAGGATAAACCAAGACAACCCTGAAGGATGCCTGCAGCTGTAGTGGGAACAGGAACAACTTTTCTGTACTCTTTGTTTGCCCTTGCTAGGGATGGAACCAGGACTGCTGGGCTCCACCGCACAGCCCTATAATTGTATTTCCACAAAGAATGCCTGGCAGCTGTCTGGGCACTTCCTAGCTCCACCCACAGCCTCTGCCACGCCATACCCTCCAAGCACCTAGCCTCTGCAGTGGCCCTGCCTGTACTGGCTTCTAGAAGGTTGCTGTGATCCGAGCTCAGATTTCTCGGGAGAGAAGCCATCCCATTCATCCAAACTTGTGTACCTTCTCCTACTGCCTCCCAGACTTCATTGTCCTGTTGCCAACTGGAGACCAAGTTAAACTCCTTTCCAAGCCACCAGCCCCTCCTCTACTGTCACCTCAGCACCTCCCTTCCATATTACAGGCTGTAATCCAGCCATCCCAGCCTCATCATGGGAGCTACTTGTGTTGTTTTGAGAGGTCTAATGTGGTCGACTGGCCTCACACTGATCTTCCTGCCTCAACCTCCCAAAAGCTGTATTTCAGGTATGCACACCTGCTATTCATGCTTTATACATCTCACTACTGTACTTCAAGCTGGCTTCAAACTTGCAACCTCTTGCCTTAGCCTCTGGAGTGCTGGGATTACAGGCATGCACCACCCACCAGGCCTTCCAGGTTTAGCTTTCTTGTGTTTCAGTGTTGTGCCAATGGTCACCACGTGACTGTCTGCAAACTCTTCGCTGGGAGCACCCCATAATTTCTCCTCCATCCTGCACCACCCAGTCTAAACCTGAGACCCAAGCTTGCATCCTGGCTCTCAACTTCCTCCACTGCCCCACCCCCACAGAGGTTTATTTTAATAAACCCTAACAGCACGTTTCCACCTGCACAAACTTAAGGTTGTTTATATCCGGTTAAGTTTCTAACCAGAAACTTGGTCTCCCCTTCTGCACCAATCTTGGGTTTCTGTAGAGCATTTGGCTGGGTCTCAGTAACAGAGCTCTCATACTGACCTTTCCAAACTGGCACAGCCCCACCAAGCTTAGAGGGGTGGGCACTGCTACAGCAGCACAAACTGTATGGGGCAAGTCCATCTTTTAACAATGAGATGAGGGCATTTTCCCCCAGTCACAATGAGATGAAGGCATTTTTTATACCCAAGGCCAAGTAGGGGTGCCTGCTCCTCCACAGCATGTGCCTACTCTTTATCTCTGAGGTGCAATAGCTTCCATTTCAGGGCTTCAGGCAGCTTAGAGACTGTAGCCTTCTCAGGCACTTTTTAACTCTCCAAAATCTAACAAAAGCTGCTGGTAGGGAGCAGAGGAGGGAGCACAGGAATGGAGCTGGCCCCAGGGGACAGACAGAGGAGATAGCTGGGCTGTGGTTAAGTCATTTATTGATTTTATTTCTAAAACCCACATAGTGCCACTTTGCTGTTTCCAGAGCTTCAAAGAGCTAATTAACCACCCAATGAGCCCACCTGGGAAACCAAGCTTGCGAAAGAATGAAGTAAAGCCAAGGTCAAAGAGGACAGCCAGGTCCTGCCCCAACCCCACTAGTTAAAGACAAAAGAAATCTCCCTCCACCCCTTCAGTTTGGAGCATCCTTAGGGAACCCCACCAAATCTGCCATGCCTCTGAAGGTTCAAGCCCTGCAGCCCACAAGCACCCTGGGCCCAGGCACCCAGGCTGGGCTCCAACTGAACAGTAGCTAACTCCCTGCTCAAAGCTGGAAAGCAGCCCAAGCCAAAGTTGCTGTCCCTAGTGGCCAAATGCCAGCAGCAGCAGGAGCCTGTTGTCCCTCAGCATCCCTGAAGGAAGCAAAGGCAGAGGTGTGTGTGTGTGTTGTAACAGCAGCTCTTAAGCAGCTCTTTCCAGGGATGGCACAGCCAAGCAGCAGCAGCTGGAACTGCCCAAGGCCCTCATTACCTCATAGATTTAACATGGATGTATCACAATGGGTACAATATCCACTGCCCCAAAGAAAAAACAATCAGTCAAAGATCCTTTATAAAGAAGTGCTTCAAAGCACAAGGTGGGCTCTGAATCTCACCCCCACACCTCCCCCAAAGCCTGCAGTGCTGGCAGGCTGCAGGTCACCAGCAGAGAAAAGAAAAAAGCCACTTGGCGGTTTTAATTTTAGCTGCTCTGTGCTTGACAGGCAGGATTAGTTGGCTTGACCTTTAGTGTTGATGCCTCCCCAGGCCCAAGACCTTAGTCAGGTGGCAGCTTGCAGGCACAAATCACAACTGGAGCTCATCAAATGTGGGGGTCCAAGCCCTGGGCAAAAGCTTTCAAAAGGTCAGAGACCAAGAAAATAAGGGGTGACCAAGGAGGGGGGAGCCTGGTTGTCAGCTATGTGAACTAGACACAAGGATAGTAGTACACCCACAAGCTCAGCTCCCACCAACTCAGGCCACACAAGGACAGCTGGCTTCCTCGACTAATGTCCCATGGTTTGCTCCATGGTTAGCAGGGGCCAGGTATCCAATATAAGGACAATGTTGGTGTTGCTATGGGTGGTAGAAAATGGAGGTTTATTTTTTTGCAGTACTGAGGACTGAACTCAGGACCCTGTGCTTGTCAGGCAAGCACTTATTTTACTGAGCTATCTCCCTGGCCCATAAGTGGAGGTTTAGAAGTAAAGAAACAGACCCAGAAAAACCACACTGCTCTTTTATTCAATGGAACATCCCCCCTTTAGTGCAGTGTTGAATCAAACACCGAAAAAAAAAGCCCAGAGAATTTCTGCAGATAAACCAGTGAAGAGAACGCGGGTTACACATCATTAACATAATCACTCCATGAAGGGTGAAGGGTGGGGAACAGAAAGAGGAACAAGGGGCTCAAAGCCCTTGACACTGCAAAACATTCAGACATTTGGGATTAAAATAAAATGTAAAGGAAGCCTTCCAGGAAGGAGAGGAACAAATGGAATCTGGCAGCTTAGGTGGTCAGAGCACAGAAATGACTCTGAGCCGGTAGGTCCAAGGTGGCTTGGGCTGTACCACCTACCGCTGGCAGGAATGCTGGATGGATGCAGGTGCTGGGCCTGGCAGTTAACCAGCCCTAGGCAACTTTGACAAGAGTGACAAAGATAAACCCCATACTTTAAAAAGACGAACATCTCTGGGGCTGGCTATGGTCCCTGGAAAAACTTAGAACCAAAGGACATCACCTGCCCAAGTAGCCTGACATTAAGGCTGAAGCCTGTGCCTAAAACCATTTGCTCCTCTCTCCTTGGCAGGGGAGGGAGAATGGAGTGAAGGGAAAGGATTCTAATTGCAGCAGAAGATCGGGGAAAGCACCTCCTTGGACGGAGTCTGAAGAAAGTAAGAGATAAGAAAGTAACAAAGGAAAAAGAAAAAAATTAATTAAAAATTTCACGATATGGAGCCAGCGTGTTCCGATTCCGTCCACAAAAATAACTCAGGCTGCTTTGCCGAACCATCCTGTCCACCAGGGGCGCTGCTGAGGCTGTCTGCCTGGAAGGGTCACCAATGGGCGCGGAAAGTCCTCACTCTCATGGCTCGGGCCATCGCCGCCGCGGGGAGGGATCCTGGCGGCCCAGTTTGGGGAGAGGCAAAGGGAGTTGGGTGAGGAGAGAAAGACAAAGAAGACACTCGATGCTACGGGGCGCCAGGAGAACCCAAACTGGCGCCCCTACTACCACCTGCCCATTCCCAAGCGAGTCCTTGGTCGCTTGGCCCAGCTCAGTGCGTGAACACACACACATGCGTGCACACACAATCACATGCGTGCGTCCCAATGTCTGGCTCCATATGGTGAGGTTCGGCGTGTTTAAACGAGACCAATTCTTTCTATATATAATATATATTTTCTTAAAAAAGAGTCTAGTTCTGTGGTGGAGGCGGTGGGGGAGCTGGAGGCATCCCGAAGGGCGGCATGCCCGCCACCCCCATGCCCATCATGGTGACAAAGTTAGAAGGGTCCATGGGAGGCGGAGGAGGGGGTGGGGCATACATCATGCCGGCGGAACCAGGTGGCGGAGGCGGCGGAGGGGGAGGGGCCCCGGGCGGCAGAGGCGGCTGGACCCCGGGGGGCAGGGGCACCATAGTGGGGTTGCCTTGCATCTGAGGGGCTCCTGGAGAAGCTGCGGCAGCCGCCTGCTGCTGTTGCCATGGCGGGATGGACCCTGTGCCAGCGCTCGTGGTGGTAGTCGTCGTATCTGGGGTGGTAAAGAAGCCCAAGGTCACACGCGCGGGGGCACACCGCGGCTCTCTGCGGCTGCTGCCTTGGAATGGGGCGAGGGGCGCCTGCTCCTGGCTTGGCATGCTGTACGGTGGCGGGGGCGGGCGGGCGGGGCTGTCCTGGTGATGGGGAGTGGAGGGGTGGGCAGGACTACCCTGGGGTCAGCCTCAAGGTCTCTGGGCTTAACAGAGTAAGCCCTTTGTCACCAATGCCCCTGGAGGAGCTGAGGGGAAAGTACCAGACACAAGAACCGGCTCTGACATCCCTCCGCCCAGCCGCCGCCACCACCGAACGGCACATTCAACCTCAAGGCCACAATGGCTCTCTCCCCACTGCCTGGCTCTATCTCTGCAGTCTCTCAGGACCAATCACAGCCCTCCAGAACATGCATGCACCATCCCATTCTGGCCCTAGCACAAGGCTCGGCCAGCCAGCAGCTCACTTTGCTGCCCAAAGGCTGGACTTCTGGCAATCTCCCTACAGTTGCAGGCTCCCCTGCAGGCCCCCCAGACACAACCACACCAAACATCAGCTTTGCTCCCCATTAAGCCCCCATGGGCCAGCCTGCGCCTGCCCCTGCCCCTCCCACCCCCCCTTCACCTCAAGGTCTCTCTGCCCCATGAGCTGTGAGTTTCTATTGTTCCTCTCAGCCCAAATACCCAGTCCCACCCACCCCCACAAGCCCAAAATACTCCACTCACTTTGCTGCCATGGCAAGGGGGTACTGGAAGCCATACTGCTGCTGGGCGGAGGGGGTGGTGGAGGCTGCTGCTGCTGTTGCTGCCATGGAGGAAGAGGACCAGAGGGGGGGGGCGGGGGCTGCCCACTGGGAGGCGGCGGCGGTGGCGGCATCATGCCCATAGGCGGCGGCGGCATCATACCTGCGGTTAGGTAGAACCTGGTGAGGCTTCCAAGAAGGAAGGAACCTGGACCAAAACCCCACTCCTCCCCAGGTCTAAGTATGCACACAAAGCCAGCAGTTACCTTTTCCTTGATGCAGGCGATAGACCCCAGAGCCCACAGGCGTACTTCCCAGGTACTGATCTTGATGGAAGGAAAGAGCAGGGACTTAGCAGGACATTTGAACTATCCAGGAAAAACACCTCCAAATAGCTTCCTTGGCCCCACAGATCAAGTTCTCAGCATCCTGCCCTCAGAGAAAGCACCTGATTGCTGCTGGGAAAGCCCTATTCTAGAGCCTGAGCTTTGGAAAGGCTGGTACACTTTGTGTACTTGCTGACCACAGCTTGCAGAACCGGACCTAACCCCTTACCCAAAACCCCAAGGTTTTTGGTCTGACACTTACTTACCCATTGGAGGAGGGCCATGGTGCCCGGGTGGGTGGGGGCCCTGGTTCATCGGTGGTGGTGGCGGCTGCATCCAAGGGGGTGGGGGTCCATTTGGGTTGTGCTGCATGGGATGTCCACCATGCCCACCTGTCAGGCTGGGTAATGGGTGTGGGAAGCTGTGGGGGCCACCTCCGGGCCCACCAGGACCACCTCCATGCATGCCATGGTAGGGCCGACTCTCTGAAGGGCCAGAGTTCATCCAGGGTGGGCGGCTCTGCGTGGTGGACATAAGAGA
>NW_004524760.1:351103-361344 GCF_000260255.1 Octodon degus | reverse complement strand
GTGGAACTGGGGATTGAACTCAGGCCCTTGCGCTTGCCAGGCAAGTGCTTATTCTACTGAGCTATCTCCCCAGCCCGTACTTATTCTTCTTGAACTACTCCTTTTTTTTTCCTGCTGAACCAGAGATTGCACTCAGGCCCCTGTGCCTTATTCTACTGAGCTATCTCCCTGGCCCCTTGAACTAATCTTAAACAAGGAAGATTAAGCCCCAGTGAGGACTTTGGGGGTGGGGGGCAAGGTTTCACTGTGTAATTCTTTTTTATTTTCAAGACAGGGTCTCCCTATGCAGGTCAGGTTAGCCTTGAGCTCACTCTGATCCTCCTACCTCAGCCGCCCCAGTGCTGGGACTACAAGTGTGTACCAGCACACCTGGCTAGACACTTACAACCAGGTTGAAGTTTCCTATTTTCTTGGACTCAAGGACAAATAGGGGTTTTCTGTACATGTTTCTAATCCTTCTAAGCTTAACCACATAAGCCACGTCTACAAAAAATAAAGTTTCTCTTGGGTGTGTTAAGTTAAATATCAATTAATGTTAAAATTTATAATGTATATCAATCATGGGCTACCAGCAAATCACCACCAGCCCCTCACCTCTGGAATTTGCAATCTGAAGCGATGTGTCCAGCCCCTCCACACTTGGTACACACTGTAGTGTTTGTAATGCTGCGGGTCTCTGAGCTCTGCCAGGGTCTTAAGATCCTGATGAAGAAAAAAACAAAACAAAACATAAACTCTAGGCTATGGATGACCTTTCTGCTTCCAGATTCTTCAGATCTCTGCAAACTCTACACTGAACACTACCTGTTGTCATCTTCCCGGAGGGTGCCATTCAAGCGAGCCAATTCTCGAAGCTGCATCTTCCGTAGATCATTCTGGTCCTCTGGTGTCTCAATGCCTTGCTTTAGAATGTTTCTGATCTAGTGAAGACAAAATGAGATAGTTAATTGCACAAGTGCTTGGGCCATCACCTAGATTTCTGGCAAGAGGCTTGCTTTCTCGGCTCCTCACTCACCTGTTCTACTGCCTTTTTGACATTCTCCATTGTATTGGCAGTGACTAGAGCATGAAGTGGCTCATCTTCTCCTGGCAACATCTGACCATCTTTGCGTCCAACCTTGCCTTCTTTCACAGATCCTTTCCCCCGGATCATGATTTTGGCATTGCACTCCTTCTCAATGTTCTTCAGGGTGTTCCCTCTAATATGGAAAGAAAGCTCTGAGTTTATACCTAATACACAAGTTCATACTGGGGGGGGGGGGGCCTGCGGGTCAAAAGCTAAGTAGGCACTAGTGGAAAAACTGAAAATACAGACTAGACTGCTCCAAGGATTCTGTGACCTCTAAGTTAAGGCCAGATGCAGCATATCTGAGGATTTCATTTCTCTGAAGTAAAGGAGAAGTGTTACCTACTCTTCAGGTATAATTCAAAGTGAATCCTATCAAAAAATATACAGGTAAACCAATGCCATCCAATTAGGGACCAACAGATTCTAAGGAATCTTAAACCCCTTCCCCAGGCCAGTAGTGACAAATCTATGACATACATGTTGTTTTTAAGACAAAAGATGTTAATGTATGAATTCTTTTTTTTTTTAATTTTTTTTTTTTTTTGTGTGTGTGTGGCCAGCTCAGCCCGCCTGGGGGTGGGGCTGGCTGGCATGTGGTGCTGGGGAATTGAACAGCAGTCCCTGTGCTTTGCTAAGGTTGTTCTAAGTAGGTGCTTTAGACCACTGAGCCATCTCATCAGCCCAAAAGGCAGAAGGGTTTTTTTTTCTTTTTGCTCCAAATGCCTTCAGGGCATGATTGGCTGGCTTGAGTTGTGGGAATCAAACCACAGCAACCTGAGCCTGACTGCTTTGTTGAAGCAGCTACTTAAAGAAGTGAGCTAAGAAGCAGGCCCCCTCTTTTTATTTTTAAACTAAAACCTCAGTATTGTTTAATTTCAGGGTTGGTACTTTGCAATAAATAAAATGGGTTCTGGGTTCCAGTTTTAGTCTAAAATGTTTGCCATCACTGCCCATGGATTATTACTCACCTGGGTCCAATTAGCAGGCCTACGAAGTTGATTTCCGGATATTCATCTTGGGGAATCATTACTTTATCGCTCACGCGTGTTGCTGGAGGTCTATGAAGAAAAGACTGTCACCAACTTCACATTTCTAAAATGAATAATCTAGTTCTCCTAGAGCTAACCACTAATATAATGTGCTATTTATTGGTGATTTAGGCCAAGA
This sequence comes from Octodon degus, assembly GCF_000260255.1. Classification (NCBI taxonomy): domain Eukaryota; kingdom Metazoa; phylum Chordata; class Mammalia; order Rodentia; family Octodontidae; genus Octodon; species Octodon degus. Next base: position 359,108 of record NW_004524760.1, on the reverse strand, counting down.
AGTAAACAGTACCAACATTGGCCTGTATGTATCCTTATCCTTATTCTAAACAACCTAACCCTTCTGCTTACTTGTAATCTGCAGGTGGTTTGAAATCAGGGTTGAGGGCAACCATTTCTGTGATGAGGTTGTGCCGTTCCTCTTCAAGCTTCTTGCGGGTACGGAACTCCCGAGTGTTAAGCCGCTTCCCCTCGCTATTGTAGATGGGCTCAGGGGAAGGGGACCTGTGGAAAACAGACCCTCATTACTGCTCTGCTCCTACTCTCCTCATTCCCATATGGACTATAACACGCCTTCCCAGCCCCTCTGCCTCTCAGACCCTAACAACACTCTTCGGAGGAACCGACCGTAACGTGTGCTATTCAAGATCGTGTGGAATGGGGAGATGGATGCTGGCTGATTAGCATTATGGGCACTGGGGTGTGAAAAGAAAAAAACAAAACAAAAAAAAAGGGTTTCCATCTAAAAGTGATAAGGGGGGGAAAAAAAGTCCATCCTTCAAGGGGAAATCTTTGGACTGTAAAGACTATATCACCCTCTGGAATCTTCTTGCCAAATACCAATTTTTATTTGAAAAAATAAAAAAAGTATCCCAAACACGATGAACCACAGAAACCCGGAGTCTAGGTGTAATGTGAACTCGTGGAGAGCTCGTGCCTATCAGGAAGAGCATCTGTACCCCTGACAGAGTGAGCACAAGCTCTTTCACCCATAGCAGCTGGACTCAAGCTATTGCAGCTAGTTGGCCCCCACAATGGAGAGAGATGGTTCAAGGCTTCGTCTCTGCTTTTCCTTCAATGGCCTGGTTGGCTGTGTCCAAGGCCCAGGAGACAACCTGTTTCTGGCTGTTCAAGGTGGGGAGTCTGGGTAGAGAAAACCGTTAAAATTGCTAAAGCAGCTTCTGCAAGAGGCTGCAAATGCAGACTTGGTCAAATACTTGTCTAGGGTCTGAACCTGCCAACAGCAAGGGGAAAACCTATAATTCTCCGCCAAAGTTTAAGTCTAGAAAGCAGATTTTTCTCTCTCATTAATTAAAGGAGTAAAATGCTGATGCTATAAGCAAAAAAAAAAAAAAAAAAAAAAAATAGTAATAATAAAATGGTCAGTTTACCACAGCTGGATTTTGCGGTAATAAAAAAAGAGAAGTTACACTCCTAGAATTCTGAGTTAAGATTACAAAAAGGACCATAGCTTGATATTCTGTATGAAAATTTAGTAGCAGCTGCAAGAAGGGAAGAGACCATGTGGATCACGTTATTAAAAAAACAACCTGGAAGTAGTCCAGACTCCTATACCCTTGGTTTAGTTGAGAACCTTGCCTAGTTGGAGAGCAAGGACTGAACTCGGCTGCTCCCACTGTCTTCAGCCTAAAGGGAACCATGTCATACCACGTTACACACACGATGGAATAAAAGGTCAGGTTTGTTCATGGCTAATGACGACTAAATGACACCTCCGTTTCTAGCATTTATATACGCTGTTAACACAATCCAGATAGTAAACACAAGCAAACATACCCCAGCTCATTAGACTACCATCTTACACATTTAAGCCTACAAGAGATTTTAAAACATTTTTAACTGTGCATGTTAAGCATCATCAAAATCATGAGTGGCTTAATTTTAAAATACACCTTCTTATGGAATAATCTTATTAAGGTAAGAAACTCATGCATTTCCCTCCAACCTGGGCTCAAAAGCAAAACCAACCAGGCATTGAGGACTCTTTCAAAAGTGAATGCAAGGAAGGAAAAACCCTGCTCTCGTTTTATTTCTAACACACTTGACAATTTTTCTGCCCACCCAGGGTGTTTCTGGCTAATCACCAAACAAGCTGTACCAGTACCAAATTGACCATTGAAAGGCCTCACAACAGTTTAACCTCTTCCCAAATTATGGAAGTGAAAGGCAAAAGCTCATAATCTAGAGATTAGACTGGCCGGACTTCTTCACCTAGAATAGGCATTGGGTAAATCAACTAAATTTTAATCCCAGTTCTCCAGGAAGCAAAGAAGGTTTGTTAAAAACTCAACCTTTGGAGGAATTGCCTGGTAACCTGTAGACATGTTAAGGGGAGAAGGCCAGAAAGGAACTAAACAGTTGTGGTCTATGATCTACAACGTTAATTTCTTTAGGGGGGAAAAAAAAAAATCAAGTCAAAAAGAAATGTAAAACACAACACAACCTTCCAACCAAAATTACTGGTAAAAATGTAACAAATTTAGTAAATAAAATTAAAGCATCAATATGGTGAAATGAGGTTAATTTGTTTCCTGGCAAAAGGCAGCAGAAAGATGCATGTGATTTCTAAAGCCATTACATCACCTTTCTGCTTGAATGAGCCATTGCATTTGTAACAAAAGCCACAGATACTTTTTAAAGCAAAGTCTTTTCAACTATGCTACATTAACAGAGATATTTCACTGAAAGGAAGAGGCTTATTCTTCCATTAAATGACTAAATTTTAGCTATTCAGCAATCAGCCAATAAAACTGAAATTGAAAAAGTTCATCTCCCTCACATAAACTTATCACTTTTTCAAAGGTGCTAGTAAATTATTAATTGAATGAAATGACATGACCACAGCTGTTTGAGGCCCACATTCCTTTTTTTTTTAAAGTGTAATTTATGGTTGGTTGCTTGCCTTCCCAAAACAGGTGATAATATTCTGGCCCCTCCCAAAACCTCCAGGCAATGGCCATGGCTGAAAATTAATTGGCAGTGAAGGAAGTTGGTTAGAAATCTCATCTGATTTTAAAACCACCTCAAAACCATGAGCAGGAAGACTGCGCAATGAGCTGGCCAGCGTTTCTGGCCCTCTCAAATTCAGTGATGCTCAAAAATACTCTTAACACCTGCATCATGTACCTGTGAGAAAAACTGCCCCATGGGCTTTCAGCCAAAGCAGGCACTGAAAAGGCAGATTAATGCCACCTCTCTCTCCCTAGGGGTAGGTAAAACAGGTTAAAATCTACACGCTTACCAATTGGAAACCAGTTGTGCATTTCCATTAACTTTATGTTCTCCCAACAATTAAGTCTCATTCCAATTCTCTAACTGTTGACTGACCATATATATTGCTATTTTACCCCTAGTCCCCAAAATGGTCAGAACACCAGTTGTCTTAACTATAATTTTAATGAACTGACACAACATGTTGCCACCAGTAAAACGTATTGAGAAAAAGGTAAAAAGCGTTACTGTCAGCTGGTTAAAACTGTTTCCCAACCTGTCCTCAGGGTTAGGGGGGATGCCCAGGTCTCCTGTGCGCAGTTTACGAGTCAGGTCTTCTATCTGCAGTTGCACTGGAAGAAACCAGGTTAGGAAAGAAAAAAAAGGATGGAAAAAAGACAATGTTACCAAAAAACATCTCAAATCTCAACAATAAGCATGAAGAACTCGGAGACTTTGAAAGGGACGATTGATCAGTGACACAATGAGGCAAATCCCCCAACCTCCTAGCAGCAGGAGTCCATTTACATCTATACGTATTTTTCACTTCAAAATGGTTATCACTTTAGGAAGCAAACAGTTTGTTGGAAGAGGGGTTAGCAGTAGACTGTTCACTAAGGCTAGTATCAAAGCAATTATCAAGAGGTGTTCACCTCTCCCTGCCCATTGATGTTTACTTACAACTAGTGACCAGAACCAACACCATATATGGTATCACCCATCAGTACCTGGTTCTCACCAAATTACTTGAGGGGAAGACTTTGAGAGTTTTCTTTATTAAACATACCCCCAAATGAGACCCAATTAACAAGGGACAAGGAAAAATACCAGTTGAGCAAAGACAATTTTCAGTGAGACCAAGTTTAAAATTCCTTTAACAAGACATTCAATGACCAATTTGACATGTTAAGATTATTTGTACATACACTTTCTGTACCACCAGACCTGCACTAGTAAGGGTCTCCCAATACCTCCAGCTTTTATTCAAACATTAAATGACAGACCATTATCTTCATAAACCAGTAAGTATAAAGTGCTAGGAGTTTAATTAATCTCAGACCTGCTATGGATATGGGGAGTAGTGTGCAAAGGATGAAAAGTATGGCAAGGAGAATGCTATATGGTCCTCAGGCCTTGACCTGAGACTATACAGGAGAGAAAGATGAGGGCTTCACAGAAGTTGCCAGTGATTTCAGGGGAAATAGTGACACAGCTGATTTACTGCAGAGCCAGAGTGGCTTTCTCCAACATGCTAAATAACCACCTCTTTCTTACCTTTTGTAGCATCTCAAAATTCTGAGCAGGCATCTCTAATGAGAATAAGTCTTACTAGGTTGGGTTTAAACTGAGCTAGCAGGGGCCAGGGAGATGGCTCAATAGAACAAGTGCTTCCCTGGCAAGCGCAAGGGTCTGAGCTCAATCCCAGGTTCCACCAAAAAAAATAAACTGAGCTAGCTCCAAAAAAAAATTAATACACAACTAACCCAGCATCTTTCTTTAAATTCAACCCACAAGGTTCTACCATACACTCACATCAAAACCCCAAGGAAACACAAAATTAATAGGGGCATTCTGAGCAAACTGTGCACCATCAGAGTCAAAATACATAAGACATCTAAATCCCCAAGTTCCTTTACGTCAAACAAATTCTGGCTTTGCAATCAAATACTAAGCTTAACACAGGTAAGTTACTTTCATTGAGTAGTCTTCTTAAGGGGATGGGGGTCTGAGCTGAATAGCTGATACTAAAGATTAAATCAAAAAGGATTGCTATCTTCCCCAAAGCAGAGACATATGTCAGCCTCTACTTTGATTCTGTCAACTTCAATGAAGACTAGACATAGCTCTTAATGGTCACATGCCTAACTGAGCCTCCAATGGAAGATACATGAAGCGTAAGTTTTGTTTCCCCCATTTCCTAAGTGTGCTTATGTTCTTCAAACATGACTCTAAGCTGTGAAGTCTCCTGGTAGTCGTTGAGATATTAAGGGGATGGATGGAAGTAGACAGAACAATGCAGAAACAAGCATTAGTAGTACTATAAAGAGAAGACAGACAATTCCAATGCCTCAAATTTCACAACCATCTAAACCCCAGGAAATTAAGATCCTTCACAATCAGATCATGCTGTCTTAAAGCTTTATGCTAAAGCCAGTCTCACAGAATCAGAACTGTCTTTGCCTTAATTTCTCTAACAGCTACTAGGTTAGTAAGAAATGTTCATCAAGTGTACTTTTTTGAGATAGCTGCATTACATATGTAAATATAAAACTTATATTAAAGACCTTGTAGTTTTCTTTTTAAAGCAATTTTGAGGCTAATGTCAATTCCACTGTGGATAGTCACTCTTAATGTTTGAACTCTCTGCAGAGAACGCTCATCCTACTATCTCATTCTGTATCAAGCAATATCCCCTTTCCAACAGAGTTCTTTAATAGTAAAAGTAAGAGCCTTCATGTTAAGACAGCTCTCCAAAGACCAAACCAGAAAAATGTTGACAGGAAGGTTAAATTCACCAAAAATGGAACAGGGATAAACTATAAACAGACTTGCAGAGCCATGTTTTGTTCAAACTGGGTTTTATTATTTTTTTCTTTTCAGAAAGTACCTATGAAAAGTAAAACCACATTTAGGGAAAGGGAGTAATATGAAATTATGGTGAAAGGCCATGCTGTGAAAAAGGTACTTGGCTTACAATACCTGCAGTGTTCTCCAGAGGTACTGGGCCTGTCCAGAGGCAAACAAAGCACTCACCTCATCAACTGGCACTGAACAGCAGCTGAAAAGGGTGGACTGCCACACTGGGAACTATTCTCACTCCTAAGTGGGCCCCACTACCTTCCTGGCTCTCATGGAGAACACTGCCTTTATGAACAAACCAGAAAGAGCGGCAAATGCAGGACTCGCTCAGCCATACCTGATGGATTCTGCCAAAGTCATGAAAGTATACTTGATCATATCTTATCTCAATAAAGCAAACTAAAATCTTGAACTTTCAAAATGTATCACTCAGAGTAATCAGAAAATAAGCTTGGATGCAGAACGTGTATTTACCTATATAAGCTCTTTCTTGTTCCCGAGTAAGTCCAGGTGGGATAACTGTAGGCATTCCTGGAATCACTGTCTTCTGTTCCATTGTATCTTGGTTCCAGCGACTCCTCTTCCGTTTTTTACTTGGGAAGTCTAAAGGCAGAAAAAAGTACATCAGGCACAAATTTAAACAAGCAGAGGTGACTATCAATAGGCAGACCAAGACACACAGTGCACACAACCTCAGCATACTATAAACAGAACTTAACCTAAAATTTAAATACCAAAGGATGAAAAACAAACCTCACAAATGAAAAAGCACATCTACTATAAAGCACTTGGTCAGGCAAGCTAGTATTTCATATTTGTAATATGTCTGGAAGACCTCCATAAATCATGTAAATAAACAAGATAACAAATCTTTTTATTTTGTTGAGAGGCTAGGGCTCAAACCTAAAAACTCAAAAATGCTAAGCAAAGGGTCTACCACTCTTAACTGCACTCCATTTAACAAATCCTGATGGATATACAGATTGTTCACAAAGTGAAAATGCTAGTGAGTGCTTGTACGCAAAAGGTTGAGGTAGTCCAAGGCCAAACTGAAATAGAGACCCTGTCTCAAAAACAATGAGGCAGGTAATGTGGCAAATGGCTGGAATATGAGCACTCAAAAGGTTGAGGCAGAAGAACCAAAGCCAAGTGTGAGACCAGCCTGGGCTACATAGTGAGTTCAAGGCCACTCTCAACTACACAGTTGGACTCTGCCCCCCCCTCAAAATAATGATACTTTTTTTTTTGGGGGGGAAGGACTGGGGATTGAACTCAGGCCCTTGCGCTTGCCAGGCAAGTGCTTATTCCACTGAGCCATCTCCCCGGTCCAATGATATATACGTTATACTCCATGATTATATTTAACGAAAAATTTCAGAATCAAAGATATGCCTATAAAACAGCAACGGGGAACTCCTAGCTTCTCCCACCTCCATCTCTCATCTTTGAGGTTACAAAATCAAATGTATTATACACTAAGTGAAAAAGCATGACTGTCCAACACAATCACCCTTTTCTTCACAAGCATGGCCTAGAAAAGAATCTTTCCTGGAAAGCTAGTTGCATGTTTTTGGATTAGAACTCTTCAAGAACCCGGGCATGAATAGTGGCACACACATGTAATCTCAGCACTCCAGAAACTGAAAAAAATGACCCTGAGTTTGAGGACAGCCTGCGCCACACAGCAAGACCCTGTCAAAACAAAAGTCTAGAATTCCTTAAATACAGCAAAAACTCCAAAGGAAAAAAACTACACGAATAGCACCCAAATTATCTTTCCCTGGTATATACACATTTCCCTACATTTATCACAGAAAGTTTTCTACTTCCCAGGGGCTGCAGGTTCAGGATTAAAAACCTTTTCAAACACTTAAGTAGTAGTTGGTCAGATCCAAAACTCTCTAGAGTTAACAAAGAAAGTTAAAAGCTAAAAAGGACCCATCATCACCAGAAACCCTCCAACTTCATCATCTTGTATTTTAACACCCTGCCTTAACCTGTTAGGGCGGTGCACACCTGTAACCCCAGCACTCAGGAGTTTGAAACAGGATTACCACGAGTTCCACGCCAGCCTGAACTACACGGTGAGCGACCGTCTCCCAAAAAAAAAAAAAAAAAAGGTGCCTGTTACTATAAAAACATTTTTAGTATTTATTACCCCAATTCCTACAAAATTAGGAAAGGAATCGCTCTACATCGCCAGTGGACCCTATTACACCGTCCTAGCATTCACACTCAGCACCCCGGGCTCATCTCTGGATATTCTCAACACGCTAGCAAAAGGGCAGGAGGGGGAGCCTCCCTTCGGCTTTCGGAGTCGCGCCAAACCCGACCAAGCCGCTGCGCCTGCGCAGCGCGCACACACACACCCCACCGTCGCTCTCCCCCCTCCCCCAGCAGCGCGTGCGCAGTCGAGCCCCACGCATTGGGCCGCGCGCGCCCCGGGGAGCCTCCGCCTGGACCTCCCCGTGCGC
>NW_004524760.1:346539-350658 GCF_000260255.1 Octodon degus | reverse complement strand
GCCATGGCGCCCCCAGGGACCGGCGCCGGCGGCGGCTCTCCCTTGACGGCGGCGGCTTCTCCTTCGCGAACCTTCCGGGGGGGAGGGGGTCGGACCGCGCTGCCGCGGAGCGCGTGAACCCAGTCCTCTCACGCGGCGGGCGGCGGCGCGAGACTCACAAAGAGGGAGGAGAGAGGGCGCCGCGGGGGCGGGCCGGGGCGGCGGGGCCGCAACCTGCGATTGGCGGAGCGTTCGTCCTTCTCGATGTGCGCTGGGATTGGCCGAACCGTTAGGCCCAGCGAGGAAATGGCGGCGTAGCCCGGTGGGCTGGGAAGTGTCGCAGCGCGCACTTCATTTGTTACTGCGAGGACTAAGCTCAGAAGGCAGAAAGGAGGGCGATAGGGTAGGACAAACTATGACGTCGGGACAAAGCTCTGTCATTGGCCACATATGGTTGAGTCAATCAATCTCGTGTGAGTCATACTTCCGTGTGATTGGCTGAGATTACAAGAAGCCTTTCTCTAGTCCCCGCCCCTGGGAGCAGTAATATTAGGATTAAACAAGAGATCCGGGCTGAAAAGCACCAGGCCGAAGGTTTGTGGCAGGAGACAAGTGAAACGCAGAACGCCTTCCTACGTGAGGCCAAGCGGCTTCTGCGCCCCTCAGCGCGCCTGGTTCTGAGCGGAAGCCTTAGATGACGTCAATCCTTGTTCCCGTGGCAACTAGGAACCTGGCGATTGAGGGGGAGGGGTATGCGCTGGCAAACTGATCGTTGGCTGGCAGGTAGAACTGCACTTCCTGTTTTGTTTGAAAAAAACTTGTGACCCAAAACAGCTTTAAAAATAGCGGCCTGCAAGTCCTGGTGGCAAATACCTGTAATCCCAGCGTTTGGGAGGCTGAGGCTGGAGAATCGTTCCAAGTTCGAAGCCAGCGTGGGCTACAAAGTGAACACAAGGCCTGCCTAAACTGCATAGTGAGACCCTTTCTCAAAAAGACCAAAAAATATATATATAATAACAATTGCTTTTCTGTGAGCATTTTTAAATTTTATAGTTTGTAGTGATTATATTCATCAGAGTTGGTGCACATACATCCTCCCCAAGTTTGGTTGTTTTTTTTTTTTTTTTTTTTTTTTTTGAGAGGGCCTTAAAAAAAGAGGGTCAGGGCGGGGGAGATTGCTGGGGCCAGGGAGATGGCTCAGTGGATGAAGCACTTGCCTGGCAAGTGCAAGGGCCTGAGTTCAATCCCCAGTTCCAAAAAAAAAAAAAAAAAAAGAGGGTCTTATTATATAGTCTAGTCTTTGAATTTTTTAAAATGTATTTTAATACAGGGTCTCACTATACAGATAGGACTCGTAGTGATTGATTCTCCTGTTTTCGGCCTGCCAAATGCTGGGATTACAGGCGTGCGCCACCACGCCCAGTCTCAGTGCCTCTAAGGGCACAGGGTCCTGCACAGTAGGCCTGGGATGGAAGCCCCAGCCCCTGCATCCCCTTAAGGAGGCACTTTAATCCACTGAGTTCTCTGGCTGGCCCTTTCAACGCATAAAAAGGGGGCCAGAGATATAGCTCAGTGGCATAAACGCCTGCCTAGGTAGTGCAAGGTCCTGAGTTTGATTCCCAGTACAAAAACACATAGAAAGGGGTTTAGTGCAGAAATCCAGGGTTGAATCCCATTATGCCCCAAGGGGGGTGGGAAGCAAAACAAAAATAAATAAATAAATAAATAAAGCTTTTTGAATGGACAAATCTTGGAATAGCAAACCCAAAGAGCCAAGAATAGTGGGGAAATGTCGATTAAAGTGACAGACATCCCATTATCTGGTTTTTTGTTTTTTGTTTTTTTGTTTTTTGGGTTTTTTTTTTTTTTGCAGAACCAGGGGTTGAACTCAGGCCCTTGAACTCGGGCCTTTGCGCTTGCCAGGGCTGCGCTTATAATTGAGCCATCTCCCCAGCCTCCCATTATCAAAATAGCAAAACCTAAATATTGTAACACCTACTATTGCAAATCTGTGAAGTATTGTGTTGTCTGTTTTTACCCCATCTGATCCCTAGGCTCTGCAGCAAGCACTCATATTCCTGTTACACATGAAGCTCTGACAGAAGGGTTGGTTGAGGGGCCGGGGAGATAGCTCAGTAGAATAAGCGCTTGCCTGGCAAGCTCAGGGTCCTGAATTCAATCCCCAGTTCACAAGCAAGAAGGGTTGGTTGGGGGCAGGGGAGATGGCTCAGTGGAATAAGCGCTTCCCTGGCAAGCACAAGGGCCAGAGTTCGGTTGGGGGGGTGGATAGGTGTAGAGTCCTCTGCATTTACCACAGCACTGCAGAATCAACAGTGATTTCCATGTGGGGATGGGACTGGAACACTTTTAACCTAGTGTAACCTGGATGATTACAACCTTGGAAAGCTGCTAACCCACTCCCACTCCCACTGCCCTAGGGGCACTTCTGTGTGGTATTATTAAATGAGCAAGAGCTATACACTGTACATCGTACTGGAGTTTTTGGTTTTTTGAGTCAGGATCTGCTATGTAGTTCAAATTAACTTGAACCCACAGCATAGCTCAGGCTGGCCTTGAATTTGAAATCAATCCCCTGCCACAGCCTCCCGGTGCTAGGATTACAGCTGTGTGCCACCACACCTGGCTCCTGTTTTTGCAAAACAAACCCATTGTACATATGCACTTATTTGTACACACAAATGGTACTCAGTGTAGCCATGCTCAAGTCCCTTATATAAAATGCCACAGAATTTGCATGTACTTTGCACACTTCCCTTTTTTTTTTTTTGTTGTTATAAAGTAAGTTTATTTCTGCAGAGAAATGTCTTGTGTTTATGCATAGGAAACCCAAGTATTGAACCTCTTTTTTTCCCTCCCAGAACTGCATCACTAAATCCTTAGCAGTATCATGTAGTGTTTTAGCATCTTTTTTTTTTTTTTTTCCCTTTTTGAGACAGGGTCTTGCTATGCAGTTCAGGCTAGCTTTGAGCTCACTTTGTAGCCCAGGCTGGTCTCAAACTTCCAATGATCCTCTTGCTTCAGCCTCCCAAGTGCTGGGATCACAATCATGCACCACCACACCTGGTTTGTATCAGTATCTTTACTGGGGACCAAAGATATGAGCATCATGAAGGGTCAGGCTGGTCATCAGCTATTGAAAGTCACCCAGGGGCCGGGGAGATGGATCAGTGGAATAAGCAATTCCCTGGCAAGTGCAAGGGCCTAAGTTCAATCCCCGGTTCCGCCAAAAAAAAAAAAAGAAAAAGAAAGACCTAGGTTCCAGGAAAGAAGTGACATTTTGAGGGACAAGAGATGACCTGTTGTCAGAGGGGTGATGATTGAAGGTGACTAACAGGTCAGTCTGGTAGGGAGGCACTTGCAGCAAGGCTTGATGCACTGTCATGTCCTTGGCTGCCTGCTGGTTTTCCTTAGCTACCTGCTGCTTGCCAGAGAGGACCAAGGCCTCTTGGCAGCAGCCCCTCAAGGCCAGGCTCTCCAGAATCAAGGACTGCACAGACGCTACTTGCAGGAGTCTCCCCTGCACGCGGCCAACATCCTCAAAATGATACCACATAGCTGCTTCTCTCTGCACATGGGCCTGGGGCTCCCCAAGTTCCATGATCAGGCACTGGTCAGTCCTGGGATGGCAGAAAACTTCTTGGTTGTCCGGGACCAGTTAGAGGTCACTTAGATCAATGGCCTCATGGGGGAAGACAGTTGAGAAGGTGCCCCTGAAAAGTGGATAGGCTGTTGTGGGCTCCATGGGTTTCACAAGGTTTGAAAGAAACCCATGTAGGGCTAGGGAGTCAGCTCAGCAGTCTGAGTGCCTGCTTGGCAAGTGCAAGGACCCAGGTTTGATCCTCAGCACTGCATGTGGTGCTGGCCCTGGAACCCTGGGCATACTGTTCCAGCGCCAGGTTCCACAATGGGGCATGGTGACACTTTCCTGTAATCTCAGCACTGGGGAGGCTGAGACAGGAGGATGACTGTAAATCCAAGCTGCTTAACGAGACCCTGTACCAAATAAATGATTAAAATTTTAAAAATAGGGCTGGGGAGATGGCTCAGTGGAATAAGCGCTTCCCTGACAAGTGCAAGGGCCTGAGTTCAATCCCCGGTTCTACCAAAAAAAAAAATAAT
>NW_004524760.1:344956-345794 GCF_000260255.1 Octodon degus | reverse complement strand
CAAATTTGTTATCCTCCTGCCTCAGCCTACCCCAGTACTCAGATTACAGGAGTGGGCCACAGCCCCAGCTCCTCCTGTATCCTTTTTTTTTTTTTGCTCATTCAGCCCACCTGAGGGTGGGGCTAGCTGGCATCTGGTGTTGGGGATAAACCTTCGGTCCCCTGCACCTGCCTAAGCTTGCCTAAGCAGGCACTTTAGACCACTGAGCTATCTTGCTGGCCCTCCTCCTGTATCTTTTCAATCATCTCAGTGACTTACAATACCTTGTAAATGCAATATAAATAGTTGTTATACTGTGTTGTTTAGGGATCATGGCAAGAAAAAGTTTGTCCATGTCAGTGTAATGTAGTTTTTCTTTTCTGAAATTTTCCATCTGATGTAGGCTGAGTTCATGGATAGAGAACCCATGGGCAACTGACTGTGTAGAGAAAGCTATGGGATGGTGCACACCATACTCCCTCCTGCTGGAGAGGCAAATGGGCAGCTAGAAATTCTGGAACGTATCTAGAGCACCCAACACAGCCAGAAGTGATGGGGTGCACCTGTAACCTCCGATACATGGATGGCTGAGGCAGGAGGATGGAGAAGTCAAGGCCAGACAGGGCAAAAAGCAAGATCCTTTTTCCAAAAACTCCAGAACAATAACAACAGTCAACAAGCAAAAACTGTTTGCTTGGGCTGGGAATATAGCTTAGAGGCACAAGTGCTTGGCTGGCAAGTATAAGGTCCTGAGTTTCATTCCTGATACCAAAATAATATGAGGAAAAAAGTGTTCTTCCAGTTTGAGGGATATGAAAATAGAAAGTTGGTCACCTAACTGGTCTAATGTCATACAAGC
>NW_004524760.1:312366-344746 GCF_000260255.1 Octodon degus | reverse complement strand
GTCCCTGTGCTTTGCTAAACTTGTTCTAAGTAGGTGCTTTAGACCACTGAGCCATCTCACCAGCCCTAGACATTTTAAAATGTATAACACAGGGCTGGGCATGCTGGTGTAGGTCTCTAATCCCAGTACACAGGAGGCTGAGGCAGAAGGGTTGCTTTGAGTTTGAGGCCAGCCTGAATGACAAAGTAAGACCCTGTTGCCCCCAAAAGTAAATAATAATAATAATAATAATAATAATAATAATAAGTATGACTCCACTCCATCTATACAGTCTGTAACTATATAAATGCATGATAGGATAATTACAAATTTCTACTAGTAATGGGATTTCAGATAATTTTTACTTTTTCTGCCTATTTTCCTCCACTTTCCCCCTTTCCCCCTCCTTTCCTCCCTTCCTGCTTTCTCTCTTCCTCTCTTCCCTCTGATACTGCAGACTGGAGAAGCACTGAGCTACATCTCCAGTCCTTTTCTTTTTTCTTTCAGGTTCATTATTTTTTATTTATTTATTTTAATTTTTAGCGAAGAGTCTACAGGGTGTTCAGGGTCTCACTTCTAGATCGGACTCTAATGATCTGACTGTCTATAGCCTCCCAAGAGCTGGGATGACAGGTGCACTCCACCACACCCAGTCTCAATTGCGGTCTCAGTGCGCCGCAGGGGCGGAGGCCAGCACATAAGGCCCCAAGATTGAACCCCTAGCACCTGTTTGTATTTGCAGGAGCTTTAATCCACTGAGCTATTTGGCCAGCCCGCTTTCTTTTTTTGAGACGGGGCTTTTGTTAAGTACCACATTGCCCAGGCTGGCTAAGATTGAATTTACCTCTACTGCCAGCTGTGGTGGTGTATGGTTGAGCACCTGGTAGGTTAAGGTAGGAGGACTGCCATGGGCTATATAATAAAACCTGTCTTGAAAATAACTTGCTTCAGTTTTTCTTCCTTTCATATGTTTTGTTTTATTTTTGTTTCGAGAGGTTCTTATATGTAGTTCAAGCTGGCCTTGAACTTACTCTGGTCCAGGCTGGTTTCAAACTCCCTGCACTCCTCCTGCTTCAGATCCCAAGGGCTGAGATTACAGTGTCATTTTTTTTTTTTAATAGTGAATAAGCATGTACTCTAAAGTGGAGCTAAGGAGACTGGGGATATAGCTCAGGGCTAGGGTACTTGCCTGGCTTGGGAAGACTCTGGGTTTTATCCCCAGAACCACACACATAAAAAGATAAATTTTTCTTCTTTGTCTATTATGTGGACAAGAAAGGGAAAATGTAAAACGTTTAAATCATCTGGGGCTGGGAAGATGGCTCAGTGGAGTAAGTGCTTCCCTGACAAGCGCAAGGGCTTGAGTTCAATCCCCGGTTCCACCAATCAATCAATCATCTATGCTTCCTTTTTTTTTTTTTTTTTGGCAGAACTGGGGATTGAACTCAGGCCCTTATGCTCATTTGTTTTTTGCAACAGGGTCTTGCTATGTAGCCAAATTGGCCTTGAATTTATGGCAGTCCTCCTGCCTCAGCCTCCTCAGTGCTGGGATTACAAGCGTGTGGCACTGAGAGAGAAATGAGGCAGGCTTTAGAATTAATGGATGGCAAGGCTGGTTATGATGGCTCATGCCTGTAACCCAGGTCTCTGCAGGCTGAGGCAGGAGGATCACTGTGAGTATTTGAGGCCAGCCTGAACTACATAGTGAAACTCTTGTCTCAAAAAGACAAAACAGGGGGCCTGGCCCTAGCTCAGGCCTTTAAGTGGCAGCTTCCACAAAGCTGTCAGCCTCAGGTTGCTGGAGTTCGAACCTCACAACTCTCCCGCTGGCCAAAAGTGCCCTGAAGGCGTTCGAGGAACAAAAAAAAAAAAAAAAAAATCCTTATCAAAAAAAAAGACAAAACAAAAAATACAAAATGAATTGATAGCTTTTCCATATTAACTTGAATCTGTCCCAGGCCCTACCCAAAGGGCTACCTGCTGGAATACAGAAAACAGAACTCTCATCGATGATGTAGAATGTTCCTAAGGAGAGTCACATGGAGAGAAAACATTCTCTCAGGCTTTCACAGAGAGCACATTGGCCAAGCAATGGCCGTGACTCATCCACATGGCTGACACTGACAAAGGTTCTACAATCTGAGGTACAGGATCTCAGGATAAATCCTGAGGGGATTTCACTGACCTTCTCAGACCCAAAAGCTACAACTCTTGTTGCATAGGTCGTGCTTTACCTTGGTCTTAACCATCCAACAGAAAAGTATAAAAACGAAATATAAGAAGTAAAGCCATGCTGTTAGGTTGAGCTATAGGGGACTCAGGTCAACAATTTCTGACATTGCCAGTCAAGCGGAAGACCCAATACTATTATGGGCTACTGGACTCTTTTAGAATATTTTGCTGAGTTTACACACCTATAATATTCAAATAACGGAACTTAATTTAAAAAAAAAGGGTATACAGATGAATG
Organism: Octodon degus; assembly: GCF_000260255.1. Taxonomy (NCBI): domain Eukaryota; kingdom Metazoa; phylum Chordata; class Mammalia; order Rodentia; family Octodontidae; genus Octodon; species Octodon degus. The sequence continues at coordinate 342,297 of NW_004524760.1, read as the reverse complement.
TCCATTTTGTATCTGTGTATTCAAAGTTGTTAGGATATATATATATCTCTTAATGAACAGAGTGATTTTTTTTTTTTTTTCCGGAACCAGGGATTGAACTCAGGTCTTTGCGCTTGCCGGGGAAGCGCTTATTCCATGAGCCATCTCCCCGGCCCAAGTGATTTGTTCTAATGGTGTTTGTAAGTAGGATATCATGTCTGCATCTTGTACAGCAATTAACCACTAGGAAGAATGTATGCAGTGTGTTATTATTGAAACTGTCCTACCAATTTGATTTGAAACTCTCTCATTGCTATTTATCAATAAAATTATGGGAAAAAAAACCAGAACTCTCCATGCCAATGATCACAGTAGAGATCTATACTGGTGTGTCACACTGTGATGCCTCTGAAGACAAGGTAACATTGCAGCTGGGGACAATAAATCTTACTCAGAACTCAGGTAATATTTCCAACCTCAGAGGTCAAACAGTTCTCTCGTTCAACAAAGATTTACTGCTTAGAATGTCATTGTTCCACTTCTTTTCTTTTTTTCTTTTTTTTTTTTTTTTTTGGCAGAACCGGGGATTGAACTCAGGCCCTTGCACTTGCCAGGCAAGCGCTTATTCTACTGAGCCATCTCCCCAGCTCCTGTTCCACTTCTTTAGTCCTTGCTCACTATTGCATCTTTCCCTCAGCTGGTCCCTGTACTTCCCCACACCACCCTCCTCATATATTAAGGATCCAATAAATACTGGCCAGTCCAGGGAATTCATTGTCTTAGTCAGAAGAGCTCCAACTTTCTTGGGCCCCCACAAATCATACTGCATTGTCTCTTTTATCCTTCACCACACACTCATTCATCACATTGGCACACTGATCCGCTTGCCACATGCCACCAGTCCTGCCTAGAAGGGAACTAATGCATCTCTCTGACTAAAGAAGTTGAAGCACAGAGAACTTGAGTAATCACCTAAGGTCAAACAGTCTCTACTTGACAGGGTTCTTTATCTGGATAGAACAGTTTTAGAATGCAACTATGCAACCTGGAGACTCTTTTAGGTCTTTTTGTTGTTGCTGTTCTAGGTTTGAAGTGGAATGGCTTCCTGTATGCGGGGACCAGCCTCAGCCTTTCTCTAAGTGGCATCCAGGGAAGCCCATAAATCTTTTCCAAGCTGCGGTTCCAGAGATCAGAGTAACAGAAACAATCATAGGGACAAAGGCCACATTCCTGGGCCCTTAACTCATCACTCATTAAACACATAATTTATGAGCTAGGCATGGTGGTGCACACTTATAATCCTAACATTTGGGAGGTTGGGGCAGGATCACCGTGAGTTTTGAGAATAGCCTGAACTGCATAATGAATTCAAGGCCAGCCTAGACTACATGGCAAGACCCTGTATGAAAACAAAAAATAAATAAATAAAATGATTTATATTTTCTACTGAAGTGGTCACAAATTTAAAATTGATCTTTAAAGATCAATTTAATCCACTTTAAGTCAATGACTCTTCAATTGGGGCTACAAATACCCAGTGAGTAATTAAAAGCACAGTGAAGCTTGGCTTTTGTTTTGTGAAACATGGGGTCAAGTTTCTTAGCTCTACACATTGACAGCTTAGTCATTTTGGAACTACCTGTTTAAAAGTTGGCAAAAGAAGGTTGATTACCCTTAGAGTTGCAGAGCCTATCTCATCTTCCTTCAACAGAGAATGGGAAGAGCTTCACGGGAACATCCCCTAAGCCCAGAAGTCTCCATCCAGCCCCAACCCAGGATCACCTTGGATTTCAGCAGAGCCTCACAAGACAGAGAAGCAGACATGGAGCCCACAGCATACCCTAAACCTTAAGAACTCTCCTGCGACCATCTTAGAAAAGCAGAACTGAGATAATGATTGGCTACCCTCGGCCTCCTCAGCAAACATCTAGAAACCCTGGCCTGGTGCTTCTTGAGCCATAGGAACCTCTTCACTGAAAAGTTCCCTCTCCAGTTACTCAAGCTAGAGCCCTTGTTGTTTTCTTTCCTTTTTCAGGGGTACAGCTTGATCTTTGTTGGCTCCTCAAGCTAAATTCTCTTATATTTTTTTCTTTCTTTGAAACAGGATCTTGCTATGTAGTTCAGGCTGGCCTCAAACTTGCCTTGAGTTTGCTTCAGCCTCTGGGATTACAATGCTATACCACCATGTGTGGCCTTTTAGTATTTTCTCTTTCCAAATGAATCTTTTTTCTTTCAAATTTGCGCCTTGGTTTTAATTTCCATCATCAGTGAAGCAAGAACCCTTGCTAACCAGTGTCACAGAACTTTTTTTTTTTTTTTTTTTTTTTGAAACAAGGTTTCACTTTATAGCCCAGGCTGGCCTCAAACTCAGTGATCCTCCTGCTTCAGCCTCCCAATTGCTGGGAATACAAGTGTGCACTGACAGCTGACCAAAGTTGGTCTTAATGAAGTATCTCCTAAGCCACAGGGTCTGGAACGATAGATTTTAGACATAAATGCCCTTGACTTTATAGGACATGAGGTAGAAAGAAAACACACATCTGGCCTTTATGTATCCTCTTGACAGAGCTTCAGAAGGCGCTCGGGACTTTCCGAGTGACAGGAGTATCTTTTGCTATTCACTGAAGGCCTGAGTGGGTCATGTGCTAACAAAGTGACTGCTTACCAGCCTTGAAAGGGATAGCTTCAGGATAGGACTGGTCACCAGAAAAACCACTCATCTTTCAGTATGGGAGGGTTGAGGGGCTGGACAAGGAAAGCAGTCACATGGTCAGTGATGGGCTCAGTCTTGTGTCATAAAACTGCAATAGAAATTCAGAACTAGGAAGCTGCAAGACTGGGGTACACATGTGATGCCATGGGATGGGGGGAAGGGCTGGTTGCCACAGAAGCAGAAACTCCTGGGCTCAGAAAACTCTGTCCTTGCTGCCTAGGGATCTCCTCACCAGCCTGCTACTATGTATCTTCCAATATATAGCATTCTACTGAGTGTGTCATTCTGGTGAATTATTGAACCTGAGGAAGTCATAGAGGTTTCCAAACTAGTAGCCAAGTGAGGCAGAAATGCAAGTAGCTGGATACTAGGGAGTTGAAGTTGATCCCCTTAGCCAGTGGTCCTGTGCTAATTCCAGGTAGTAGAAATCAGAATTATTCAAATTAGAAAACTCCAGAAGTAAGTAATGTGTATTTAAGTTGCATGCCATGCTGTAGTTTGTCATACCTGTATTTGGAGACAGCCCAAATACCTGTCAAATGATGAATGGATAAGGATGTAGTTTTTCTATATGATAGAATACTACTCAGCCATAAAGGATAAGCCTGAGAAATTTCTAGCTATACTATTTTTTTTTTTTTGGTGGAACTGGGAATTGAACTCAGGCCCTTGCACTTGCCAGGGAAGTGCTTATTCCACTGAGCCATCTCCCCAGCCCCTCTAGCTATACTATTAAATGAAATAAATTAGACATACCAGTGTACATAGTACTTTCTCTGGTGCGAAAAACTGAAAATGTAGATAAGGATGAAAATGTGTGACAGATGTTGGGAAATGGGAAGGAAACGTTCAAATGAGAAGGGGAACAAGGGAAAGGGGAAGGAAGAAAAATAAAAGGAAAAACGGAAACAGCTTTTGTCCAGAAGAGAGGTTGAAGAGAGGGGAAGGGAATGGGGGAAAAGCAGCAAGATAAATCATCTACAGATATAAATTCCTTATGATTGGGGCTGGGGAGATGGCTCAGTAGAATAAGCGCTTCCCTGGCAAGTGCAAGGGCATGAGTTCAATCCCCAGGCCTGAGTCCAATCCCGGGTTCCGCCAAAAAAATAAATAAATAAATTCCTTATGATGAATGTAATCATTATGTATATCTAAAATGTACTGGAGGGGCTGGGGAAATGGCTCAGTAGAATAAGCGCTTGACTGGCAATCGCAAGGATCTGAGTTCAATCCCCGGTTCTGCAAAAAATAAATAAATAAATAAATAAATAAAAAATGTACTGGGGCAGCCAAACAGCTCAGCGGATTAACATGCCTGTGAGCAGGTTCAGCAGCCAGGGTTTCGATCCCCTGGGTCCGCCTTGCCGGCCCTGCACCCAGGGTGCGCGGAGACAGTGATTGAGACGGTGTGGTGGTGTGCGCCTGTAATCCAAGCACTTGCGAGGCTGGAAACAGGCGGATCACTATAAGTTTGATCTAGTAGTGAGACCTGAACACCCTATAGACCCTTCCCTAAAATAAAAAAGTAACCTGTATTTTGTCTAAATGCCAAAATATTGCATGCCATTCTGAATAGCGTGCTGAACTGAGATAGGATAGGAGAAACAAAGATAGGTAGAAAGAAGACAAGATGGTTGCTTTAAGAAAACTTCGGCTAGGCCCCAGGGATATAACTCAGTAGTACAACGCCAGCCTGGCAAGTGTAATATAATGAGTTTGATTTTGAGCGCCCCCCCACCAAAAAAAAAAAAAAAAAAGAGAGAGAGAGAGAAAGAAAAAGAAACTGTAGCTAAAACACAGAGTTACACAAACATACCCATGGCTTTCTGTTTTTTTTTGTGAGACCAGGTCTTGCCATGTAGTTCAGACCAGAGCAGTCTTTAACTCACTATGTAGCCCAGGCTGGACTTGACCTCACAATGAACCTCCTGTCTCAGTCTCCCAAGTGCTGGGATTATAGGCCTGCACCCACAGGCCAGGCCCCATGCCTTTATTTCTGAAGTCTGGCTTTCTTCCGGGTTCATCACTCCAAAATTCCTAAGTCTTAACAGTACTATAAAATTAGGGGCCAGGAAGATGGCTCAGTAGAATAAGTGCTTGCCTGGCAAGTACAAAGGCCAGAGTTCAATCCCCGGTTCCGCAAAAAAAGAAAAAAAAAAAAAAAAAAAAAAACTATAAAATTAAATTTTAAAAATACACTATAGGGGCTGGTGAGATGGCTCAGTGGTCTAAAGCACCTACTTAGAACAAGCTTGAGCAAAGCAAAGCACAGGGACCGCGGTTCAATCCCCCAGCACCACATGCCAGCCAGCCCCGCCCCCTGGTGGGCTGAGCTGGCCACACACACACACACACACACACACACACACGCACACACATAAATAAATAAATAAATAAATAAATAAATAAATTTAAAAATACACTATAAATTCCAGAAGAATTGTCAGACTTTTCCAGTCTCAGATAAACAATATTATCAAATGAGTACCACATTTTAAGCTTCAATTAGTCTGTATTTTAACCTGCGGGATAGCGTCAGTTTTTGCTTTAGTCCACTAGTGGGCAACCTGAGCTTAAGGAAACAAACACTAATAAATAATAAATGACCTAAAAGTAATTCTCAATCATCTGCCTTAAGGGTTCCCCAAAACCTCCCCAGGCTACAAAGGGAGCACCTGCTTTTTTTTTGCTTTTCTGCGTGTACTTTAACTCTGCTTAACACACTTGCCTATGCCACTCAGACGTGCCCTAATACTCCTTTTCACAACAAGCGTCATTGTCCCAGCCACTGCTGGGATGCAGAAAGTAACAAGTTTTCCAGCTCCTTTCCACCAGTCCCTGCCATCTCTGGATCACTTAACATGATAAAAACACTTATCTCTGGGCAGGAGTGGAACACAGCCGCACAGCGTCAGCAGAGCCCAATGGAGGTAACTGCGTGGCACCCAAGCTCCAAGGCAACCAGCCAGGGTCCTCTGTGTGGCAGCCCATTTCCCTGCCCCCACCTCCTCCAAGAAATCTGCAGAACGTGAATCCAGGAACTCACTTTATAACCCTATCACCCCCAGCCCAACGTGGCCCATAAGATGCCCTCCAGTGTGACCCATTAGGGCTTGGAAGGTGCCACTCATTCTCCTTTATATTTCACTGGAGACACAGGATATGTCTCTTCCCCATTTCAGCCAAGAAATCCTATGGCCACTGGAAACAGCAGTCAGGACTTTGGTGCAGGGTCAAATGGGACAAGGTGCCTGGTGTGGTGGCACGCGCCTGTAATCCCAGTAGTTAGGAGGCTGAGGCAAGAGGATCATTGCAAGTTTCAGACCAGCCTGGCTACAAAATGAGCTCAAGGCCAGCCTGAACTGCATAAGACCCTGTCTCAAAAAGACAAAAAAAAAAAAAAAAAAGGGAAGAAAAAAGGGACATGGTGACATCCTGCCATGGCTATTCACATACACTGCCTCCTACCTTCTCCCATGATTTGAGAGGACAAGTGCTTCTTGTTGATCCCCTGCATAAAAGTTTTAGTAACTTTTTGGGTGCCAGGCCTTGTGGGAGCCCTGAGCCATGGACTTTGGCTCCAGGTCACCCCCCAGCCCTGTTGCCCTTCCAGGCCAAGGCTCCCCTCCCCCAGTGGATCCTCCCCTCCAGGTGCTCCCCAGCCTCCCCTGCCCAAAGCCTCCTGTGGAGCAGCCAGTTGGTGTATGGCCCAAGAGGGTGATCCATGACTGGGGTTCTGAGCCCTCTGAAAGAGGAGCTCAGGAGGGTAAAGTCACAAGGTCAGCCTCAAAACAGATGTGCCTTCAAGGTACCGGCTCCACCAGGAGAGCTGTGCCCTGAGTGGTCTGCGTCTTGCTGGCGGGATTTTAGGGCCTGGCAACTTGGAAGATCTATATATTTTGTTTATTTTTCCCCAGTGATGGAGATTGAACCTAGGGCCTTTGCACTGAGTTATATCCCCATGCTGTTTTGCAACAGGCCCTCTCTCAATTGCTCAGGATGGGCTCAAACTTCTGATCCTTTTGTCTCAGCCTCTCAGAACACTGGCATGCACCACCATACCTGGATATGGAATCTGTTAAAAGGACATCAGCTCATCTTCCTCAAGTCTACTCAGAGGGTCACACTGTACTGCTCTGGGCCTGATATGGGATGCCAGAAGTCAGGGAGATGACCCTGAGTCATTGCAGCTATATCCCTCCCAGAGGCTGGGTAGACCAGGGTGGCTCTATCTCAAGCCATAGGTAAGTCCCTACCTGGGGCAGGGCTGCCCTGGATGGCAGTCCTTTAGCTTAGGGTCCTCCCTGCATGAGGCCTTCAGGTGCCAACTACAACAAAGGCCTCAGATCACAAAGCCGATGGTCAGCTCTGGGCAGGGAGACAGAGCTTAGACTTCTGCGGCTACTGGCCCCATCTCCTGGGCCTGGTTTCCTCCAAACACTGGCAGCCTGTCCATGCACTGTGCATGCCCAGGACCAACAGATGCCCACAGAAAGGTGTGCTGCAGGCAAGGGAAGGAAGCAGCTCCACTCCCATGGACCTGGAGGAACAGTGAGTAAAACCAGTCAGCTTTAATACTAATATAGTTCTCTCTTTTAAATACATGTTCCCCAGACAGAGCCAGGGGCAGGCTCTTGGCAGCAAGAGTGCAAAGGAAATGTGGGACAACACGGAATGAATCGGCAGGCGGCTCTCATCAGCCTGGGTCCCCACACCACGGATGGGGCTGCCTGCAGGGAGGGGTGGTGGCAGCAGTTTCCTCTGGTCCAGTTATTGCTAAAGCTAAGGGGCTCCCTCCTCTCCCCGGCTCCATAACACTTCTCAGGATTATTTCTGTCTCCAACTTAGTAGAGCCAGGGCCTGATGCCTCTGACCCAGGAGGGGTCCCCTATTCCCATTAGGGCAGCTCAGGTCTGAGCTGAGCTGGGGCTGCTCAGTAGCTGCTCTGGTGGCCAGTGAGGATGTACAGGTTGCTGTGTGCTCCCGGGTTGTCGGTGGGAATGCTCTCCAAGATGATATCTCTGCAGGGGAGATGGGGGAGGGTGAGGCAGGAGTAAGGCGTGTCCATCCCTCATTCTCTGGACCCAGGGGTGGCTGCAGGGCAAGCTGGAGTGCCCCTCCTACCTGTGGGCTCCCAGCACTCGGAAGATCCTCGTCTTATCAGTGATCTCCTGGGTCACCTGGGAACACAAGGAGCCCTGAGCCTACCCCAGCAGGCCCCCTCCCAAGAGGCAAGGATGACAGCAGGCCCCTAAGCCCCACTCACCTCATTGGTGTCCAGGCTGCGGCCCTGCATGCCATGGCTCCAGAAGGCTAACACACTGTCCTGCAGACACACTGCAAAGGCAAGTACCATCAGCCTGCGGCTGCTCCAAGAACACTGGGTGATGGCCCTTGGTGAGGGCTCAAGTCTGGGCCACAGAGGTTCCCACTGGCCTCAGTGGACTGGGCTCCTAGCCCTATCACATGCTGGGGACATTACCGTACCACCTTTGGCTCACTCACCCACTGTCTCGATGGGGAAGTCAAAGGTCAACTCAGGGGCCAATGTAGCTGTGGGCTCACCCTGCAGGTTGACGATCCTCACGCAGCCTGCCCAGGAAGAGGGCTGGTGGGCGGGGTGGGGCAACTTCCCTTACCCGCTGCCACCCTAGTCCTCACTCTTGGGGCACTCACGTTCAAAGCTGACCAGTACTGTATCTCTGTCCACCTGGATTACCTGCTGGGCTGAGCCCGGGATTCCCTCTGTGGGCAGAGAAGGAAGACAGGACCTAGATGAGTTCTCAACCCACTCTGATCCAAAAGGGCATGGGGACACCCTATAGCCAAGCCCCATTTATGTGTATATTTCAGCTGCTGCTAATCTCATTTAAGAAGATAAGGGATCACCCTGGGTCACAAGGAGTTACGGAGAGTCCCTTAGGCAGGCTTGGGAGTCAGGAAAACCAGGATGTGACACTCAGTCACTTGCAACCAAAATAAAGTCACTTCACCTCTGAGCCTGCTTCCTCATTGGTAGCCCAAGTATTGGTAGCCTCCTTGCAGAGCCACCATGAGAACCAAAAGTGAGATTCTGTGAGTGAAACTGCTGGCAAGGCCAGGCACAAAGAAAGCTTTCCTTCTCTCCCAGTATCCTTCAACACTCCACCCCTACCCCCAGCCTCCTTGCTCTGGGCAGGGGCCTGTTTCCTGCCTCAGAGTTGCCTCTTCCTGCTCCTCTATAACAGTTCTGAACAGTCCCTTTTTCTTAGCTCCTAAGCCCTAAGTCAAATGAAATTTTGTTTGTAATAGGGTGTCCTGTTCCCCATGCCAGCCCTCAATTCCTGGGTTCCAGTGATCTTCCTTAGTCAGGTCCCTGAGCCCCACCAGGAGGTTAAGACAACAGGGAGAAACCACACACGAAGCCTGATGTCATCTAACAAATCTGTCATGGGAGCCCTGCAGCACACTGAAGAGAGGCTGGGTGCTCCACACTCTGCCAGGAAGCCCTCACACTCCCAAGGCCACTGTGGAGCCATCAGGCCGTGGGGAAGCTGGTTTGAGCTTGCAAACCATCCCCTTAAAAATAATATATATATAAATTATTTATATGTTTATTTGATATAAACAGGGATGGAACTTGGGTCCTTGCGCTTGCCAGGTAGGCACTTACACTGTTGAGCTATCTCCCTAGCCCCTGCAGACCCTGTTCTGTCTCTCATGCAACCCTTGCCCGCAGTCCAGTGTTCTAACTCACTCACCAGGTGGGATAAGGATGTCAGGAGTCAGGCCAGCCTCCAGGGGTAAGACATGGAAAAGGACTCGGCAGCCTGGCCCCTCAGGTCCTTCGGCACCTACACACACCTGGGGCAGCTCCTTCCCATCCAGCACCAGTGGCTCCAGCATCCCAGCTGGGCTGGGGAGAGGGCTGGAGAAATTCTGGGGAGCAGCAGGAATGTTGGGGGTCTCCATTTTGCTCCCAAGCACCCTGCCCCATGGTCCCCCAGCCAGCCCCCAAATGTCCCACACCTTTAGCAGCAGGAACTTCTGCAGTGGCTCATACCACTGCAGCAGGAGCAGGCTGGTGGGTAGCGCGGCTAATAGGAAGGTGCTGCCCGTGTAGGGATTCCGCACTGTGGAGAAGCAGTCATGGGCATGGGCTCTGCCTGAGCCCTGCCACCCTAGGCCCCAGCCCACTCTTACCCACACGACACTGCAGGCAGCCTTTGGTATCTGGGATCTTGGTGGACAGTGCGAAGCGCCTGTAGGGATGACAACCAGGACCTGCATTGGAGAGCCATCCATGGATGTGACTTCCAGAGCCCTGAAGTGCCACTGTCATCTTCCCAGTTCACAGGTAAAAGGCAGAGGCTTATTGAGTGTGGCGGGGCACACCTGTAATCCTGTAATCCCAGCATTTTTCAAGGCTGAGACAGGAAAACTGTAAATATGAGCACAGCCTGGGCAATTTAGTGCCTTAGCTGGACTGTTATGGTTTATATCTAGGTGTATCCCCCAACCTCTGTGCCCTGAGGGCAGGGGGCTTGTAGAAGGTAACTGAACTATGCCACTCTACTCCAATTCACCATGGTACCATTGAGGGCTCAGTGTCAGGAGGCAGGGTCTGGTCAGAGAAGGTAGGTCACTGAGGGCATGGCCTAGCGGAATCTCCCTGCCCAGCTACCACCTGCTCCAGCATCCTGGCTGCCCTGAGGCTAGCAACTCTCCGCACACAGTCCCTTCCACAGCGCCTTGAACAAGGGGAGGACTAAAACTTCTAAAACATGGAGCCAAAAGAAGCCTCTCCTCCTTTTAGTTGTGGGCATCAGGTATTTTGTCCTAGCAAAAAGAAAAGTGACCAATACAGGTACCCTGTGTCAAAATTTTAAAAAGGGGGTAGAGATGTAGCTCATAGCAAAGGCCCCGGGTGCAATTCCCAGCAATAATAAGAAAGAAAGAAAGAAAGAAAGAAAGAAAGAAAGAAAGAAAGAAAGAAAGAAAGAAAACCAGCCCGCCAGCCAAAAACAAAACAAAAGAAAAAAGAAAGAGGAGAGCCAGAGATTCAGAGAGGCCAACAACTTGCTGTTTGGCTCACAAAATTACATGTGCTCTATGTGGCCTTGAGTAAGCCAATTTAGCTCTCCCTGCCTCAATTTCCACATCAGAATAGGGACGAAGTGGTGCCAACCTCAGTGGCTCACAGTAAGGTACAATAAGATAACACTGGGGCTGGGGATTGATTGATTGGTTGATTGATTTTGGTACCTGAGATCAAACCTGGATCGTTGCATTTGCCAGGCAGGCATTTATGCCACTAAGCTATCTCCTCAGCCCTGGGGATTTAGCTTAGCAGCAAAATGCTTGCCTAGCAAGCTGGAAGCCCTGGGTTCAGTCCTCGGCACCGAAAACAAAAAAATAAACCTCAACTAAAAAATAATTACAACAAGAAAATAAATAAAGTAATGCTCAAGGTAGCACTCTCATTTGGGTACTTTTTTGGTACCAGAAATCAAACTCAGGGGAGAGAGCAAGCAAGAGAGTGAAATCGAGAGCGAGAAATAGCTAAAAGTCTGCTCCCTGTTGCTTTGGCCAGGGCTACTGCCCTGCAGGGCCATGGCGTTATTGGCTTCTTGCCCAGGAAGAAGGGGTGAAGGGTGGCTGTCAGAGAGGTGTTTGCTTTGGTTAAGGGGAGTCATCAAGCCCCAGAGGACCCTGTGGACTTATTTCTTCTTCAGGGAACTCTGAGAACAGGGCTACATGCTGGCCTTGCCAGCCCCTCCTAATGGCCTGGCCCTGCCTCTGCCTCTGTCTGGATAAGGCCCCAGGGAGGAAGCTGCCCTCTGTCCTGCCTTCTTCCTCCCACTCTCCCCCAGCTGCCCTTTGTGTGGGACAGTGGCATATCACTTTGTGTTTATTTTCCCCAACAATTCCAGTTTGCCCTTCTGCACATTCAAAATGGACACTGACTGATTTTCCAGACACATGCCTGCGGAGGCTCTGGTGGGCCTTGGGCCAGTTCAGAGGCTCACTGGGGAATGAGCTCAGGAAGCCCCAAGGCCATAGGGCAGCAGGTGCAGGAAAGGCCTGGGCCCTCATATTTTCCCCCAGATGGTGTTGCACTGGCCTAGCCTGCCTTGTCCTCCCTGCCTCCCAGCCAGCTTCTACATTACCTGCGTGGTCATGACAATGACCAAGCCATGGCCTGGCACTCTTATCCCCAAGCTCCAGCCCTACCCAGCCATGGACAGATGCAGGTGGCACTTATATACCAAATAACTTTCTTTCTTCCAATACTAGAGATTGAACCCAGAGCCATCACAGTAAGCTCCATCTCCATACCACTCCTCATTTTAAATTTTTTAATTTTGATCGCTTCTCAGCTTTTTGGCTAAGATCAAGTATAAATTTTTTAATTTTGAGGCAGGGTCTTTCTAAGTCTCTAAGTTGCCAGACTGGCTGGAATTTGTGTTTTTCCTGCTCCAGTCTCCCAGACTGCTGGAATTACAGGTCTGTAGCACCAACAGTGGATGAATAAGAGTCTCTGTGTGGTCAATTCAGCTTCCTGTGAAAGCCACTCCAGGGCCAGGAAAATCACTTAGTGGCATAAGTGCCTGCCTGGTCAGCACAGGTCCTGAGTTCAATCCCTGGTACTAAAAAAAAAAAAAAAAAAAAAAAAAAAAAAAAAAAAAAGGGAAAAGAAAGCCACTCTACTCCCAGCTGATGACAGCTCCATCCTGCCTGTGGCCCAGGACAGCAGCCTTGACTCTAACCTTGATTCTCCTTTCTCTTCCAGCCACTACCTATCATCAGGAAATCCTGCTGTCTCAAGTTGCAAAACAGCCAGGATCAGACCAGTTTTTACATCCTTCATTGTTACCCGAGCCCACTCCACTGTCACCTCCCAGCTGACGCTTGCCACCAGCCTAGGCCAACAGCTAAGTGGCCATGGAACATTTCCATGTGTGCTGGTCCTCGGCAGTGACTCCCCAGCTGCTCCCCCACACCAACCATCCCCAGACCATGCCATGTTACTTCCTGAGTACAGCTCCAGTTGGCCACTTCTCAGGGGCCCTCAGCCCAAGCTTAGTGGGCCACTAAGCTGGCCTCCTTTCCTGTCCCCTCCCCTCCTCCAATACACTGCTCACCCACTGTGTACCAGAGCCCACCAGCCTCTAATTGTCAGCAGCCCGGATTCTTTTTTTGTGGCAGAACCAGAGGTTAAACTCAGGCCCTTGCACTTGCCAGGGAAGCACCTATTCCACTGAGCCATCTACCCGGCCCCAGCAGCCCGGATTCTTTGCTAAGAGGACCAAGACATTTCCCTGCGCTTCTGCCCCTCATTCCGTGGTCCTAGCGACTGGCTCGAAGGTGAGCAGTCAAGAGCTATACAAGGATCCTCTTGGTGCACTGAGGCCTGGATGCAGCTGAGCCTGAAGCTAACTACACTCCCAAACTTGTAGTTACTAGAGTCGCTCATCTCTATTTTGCACCTAAGTGAATGAGTCGAGTCAGTTCGGAACAGTTTCGTGGCTGACTGCTGGGAAAAATCAACACCTCAACCCTCTGTAAGCCAAGAAGGCCTCAGCCTTCAGTTCTGCCCAGCACCAGGTATGCCCAGCTCCCCCATGTTAAAATCAAGGGCTCATATGACTCATGATGACCCCAAGCCCTACAGAGCTCATGTGCTCTGTGCCCATTTTCATGGTTGTCAGACTAAGCCCCATATCCTGATGGCCATCCCTCTCATGACTTACAAAGCACTTTGACACCTGTGGTTCCCTTCTTTTTTGTTTTTGTTTTTTAGATACCAGGTATTGAATCTCTACACTGAGCTACATCCCCAGCCTTTTATAATTTCATTTTGAGGCAGGGTTTTGCTAAGTCACTAAGTTTCCCAGGCTGGACTAAACTTGGTATCTTCCTGCCTCAGTCTTCCAGAGTGCTAGGTTTTATAAGTATGTACCACCATGCTCAGCCACGAGTCTCAACTCAAACAATCCTGGGAGACACTAGGGGACCACCAATTATACTGACCAGACTCTGAGAACAAGGACGACTGACACATCCAAGGCCCCACCAGTGCCAGAACTAGAGAGGCTACACTGCAGCCCTGTTCTGCCCCTGGGCTGCTACCCTGCACATTCACTGCCCTGACCTGGGGATGATGCGCTGAGTGAGGCGGTTGGTGGGGATGGTGAGGGGGGCCTGCTGCTGTAATCTCCGCTGCTCAAACAGGCCAGGGAGGTCGTGTGCCCAGATATGTGTGGACTTCCCTGCCAGAACCAGAGACGGACAGGTTAGGCTTCTGAGGGTGATCAGGGCAGGCACTGTGGGTGCCAACCCACCTATATCGCTTCCTACCTGAAAGTGACAGCAGCACATTGTTCACACAGTAGAGCCAGGTGCAACGGTGGGAGATGAGCTGGAGAAGAGTCACATGGAGGTCCAGGAGGGACATGGTTGTCACCTGGGGCTGTGACCTCTACCCCCCTCCACACCCCCACCCCAGGAAGTCGGCCTCACCTTCTCCAGTGTGTCCTCATGCAGCTCGTGCAGGTTGAGCGTATAGATGCCTTCCTCAGCCCCCACCACCAGGAACTGGTCTGCCAGAGTGGCCATGGGGTCAGAAGTTAGTCATGCCTCAGTCCAAGCACAGGGACAACCAGCTCCCCCTCCTTCATCCCAGCCTACCTCGAGTGACAGGGTGGATCCAGGTGACAGCAGTGTGAATCCTCAGGGGACAACCATTAAAGACCTTAGAGAAGCAGGCGCCCATCTGTGGAGGAGAGGGGCTGCCAGGGGAACCAAGGACATGGCAGTGGGGTACAGGGCCTAGGCTATGGGGCAACACTTACGTGCACTTTGGGGGTGGGGGGCAGTCCATGGCAGGCAGACCTCTGGGAGGAAGGGGAGGAGTCAGGGCTGAGGTGATGTCTACCACCCTCTGCCTACCACCACCTGTAGCCCCCTCACCTCAGGATCGTCCCGATGCTTCATGGTGGCCCAAGCTGTGGGCAGCAGCGGGGGGCTGTCAGGCCCTGGTGGAGGTGGGGGCAAAGTTCCTGTGGGCACAGGCTGCTGTGAGCTCAGCTTGTCCTATACCCAGGTCTCCCCTGGCCTCCCAAGCCTGAGACTCACCTGGGGGGCTGGAATGGGGGTCCTTAGCTATTGGTTCAGTAGCAGGTGGACCCAGGAATGGGGCTCGCTTGATGGTTCCCACAGCATCATCTGGGGACTCCAACTCCTGGCAAGAAGGTAGAGAGTGCAGGTGGCTATTGGCAGGCAACCCTATAACTTCAGGTTAGCCATACCTGGGCAACTTCTCCCAGCTTCCTCCACTGTGTACCTTTAGCTCTGAGGCTGGCCTGATGGTCAGGCTCCTGGAGGAACAAAGCAGAGGGCTCTGACTGTGAAACAAAACTGGCACCCAGGCCAGGCTATCCCTGCCCTGTCCCAGGTGCCACCTCTCACCTTTCCTCCAAAGCCTCCTGGACAGACTGCAGCAGACTCCTGGGCAGGAGAGAAAGGGGTCAGAGGTCAGCCTTTACATTTCCCTCAACCTGCAGCTCCTCTCCTCTTCACTCACCTGCTCAGTTCCTCCTTTCCAAGAAGTGTCCACTCTTCCTCCCACTGGAAAAAACCGAGGCAGGAAACCCAGAAGAGAGGTGGAGAGAGACAACATGAGAAGGCAGTTGAGATGCCAAGGGAGAGGAGACAGACAGATGGACAGTGGGATGGAACTAGGCAAGAGACTCATGAGAAATGGTGAATGAGCTAAGTGATTACACAGGCAGGGCAGGACGTAGATGAGGTCTTAAGCCCCTGACAGACCTTCATCCTTGAGAAAGATGTGGTCACCCTGCTACCTTCCAGCTGTCTTTGAAAAGAGCCCCCAGGGCTGGCCAAATAGTGCAGTGGATTAAAGTGCCTGCAAGCAGGCGCAGGGGCCAGGGGTTCAATCCCTGGTCCTACCATGCCCCCCACCGCCCTGGGCGCACTGAGACGGCAATTAAGACTGGGTGTGATGGTGCATGCCTGTAATCCCAGCTCTTGGGAGGCTGTAAATAGGTGGATCACTACAAGTCTGATCTAGTAGAGACCCTGAACACCCTGTAGACCCTTCCCTATAAAAATAAAAATAAAAATAAAAAAGAATTTCAAGGTCTGAAAGGAGCCCCTAGCTCCCAGATCCCTAGATGGTACTGAAAGCTCCTGCTTTGAAACACCTTAACTTGAGGGACTTGACCTACTCCCCAGCCCCTACCCCAACCCCTCCCGCCGTGTGTAGCCCACCTCTCACCGGCTCATTGAGTGGGTCTGTTTCCTTCCTTCGAGGGGCACCAAATTTCACCTGGTGAACTGGGGGAGAACGTGGGGACAGAGGCAAGGAACACAGGTTAGGGACCCAGAACTTCAAAACTGACCTCCTCGTTCCTGACACGTGCACGCACATATGGCCCCACCAGAAGACTCACACTGGATCTCAGAGGGTGTCCTCTCAGCTGCGCCGTGCTGCCCCCGTGAGTGTATGGTGTCTGGAAACATGTCATAAGCCTGGGAAAGAACAAACCCAGTGGGCTCAAACCTAGCACACACAAACACACACACACAATGCACAATCAGGAATCCTTCTAGGTGCATTACATGCACCAGGGTGTTTTACTTTTCACAACTCTTCGAGGCACCCTCATTTCACTGATGCCAAAACTGGCATAGAGAGATCAAATAACTTGCCAAAGATCACACAAAAAGCAAGAGTGCTTAGTCATGGTCACAGTCAGCTTAGTCATGATCACAGTCAGCCCGTGGTTCCCAAAGGCGGGAACCTATCAAAGAAGTATAGGAGGCAAGCATGGCCCAGCTCAGGAAAGATTCCTACTGGGTAGGCTCAGGGGAGAGAAGGGACCTAGACCTGGGTCTCCCATAAGCTCCTTACCACTTACCAGACCCACTCTTACCTCCAGTTCACAGTCTTCAGGTGAGAGGGTTCCCAGGTGCGGGTCACTGGCCTTGTCCAGGAGCTGAGTGAGGAGGGCCCGAGGGAGGTGCTGTGTTGTGAACGGGTGCTGCAGGAGCAAGGAGCAATCAGCTGGGCTCTATCTTCTAGGTTCTGCTTTTAAGCACCAAGCTCCAGGCCAGCCCTACCTCCTACCTGCAGAAGCTTTTCGGCTGTGGGCCTTTTCTTGGGGTTCTTGGTCAAGGCCAGCTTGAGGAAATGGTGAAAATTCTGGGTCCTTGGGGGACACAAGAGATCCCACCAGACCCAGGTAAGGCCTCCTGCTGGAAAGCTGCTGGGGGCCCCCACCACTGCTCTGGGCCCGCCCAGGAAGGAGCCAGCCTGAGCAACGTTGCAACACACTAGCGCCTCCACTGCCAGCCACCTGCCCTTCTTTCCTATCCACATGGAGTCCCACCCAGAGGCAGCTCTAGGCCCCTGGCTTGGAGGGTCTGCAGAGAACTGAAGAACAGGCTTCCATGCTATATCCAAGTGCTGGCAAGCAGCTCCTTCTCTAGGGCCCCAGCTGAGAAAAGGGGGCCCATGCAGGGGGAGTGAGCTCTCACCAGCGTGTCTTTTCTCGCAACTTTGGTGGTTGGAAGTTGCTCTTTGACATGAGCATCAAGGCCCTATAGAAGTACCGAATCAGGGGTCAAGGGTTAGCTATAGTTGCTTAGTCGGGGTTCAAGAGTCAGCACTACAAGAGTCAGGCCAGAAGCATGTCTCAGGCTGACCTCATGGGGTGCAGGTGGAAGAGAGGAGGCTGCAGCTCAGCCAGCTCAATGGCGGTGATACCCAGGGCCCAGACATCACACAGCTCGTTGTAGCCACCCTTGCGCTCCACAGCTGCAACCTCCGGAGCCATCCTAGAGACAACATCACACAGGGCATGCCCAAGTGTCCCACCTATAGTCGCTGCCCCACCACACAAGACACAGCCTCACCAGTATGGAGTCCCAATGAAAGACCTCCTCTTGGCCACGGATGCCGTCAGCTCGCCTGATACCCCAAAGTCAGCTGCAGGGAAAGTGAGCTGCTCTCACTAGTCCTCTGACCCCTCTAGCCATTCTACCACCAGGGCACTGGCTCAGGATGCATGGGCAAGGCAGAGATGGGTGGGCAGCCCAGGTGCAGCCACAGCTGCTCCAGGCCTAAGGGCCCAGGTCAGGGGCTTCTCCTTCAAGGGCCAAGCAGCTTCTGTCTCTGAGTGTGTGGTCTTATGTCTAATTCTACCTAGATCCAACCTCATCCAACTTGCAACAGGAAGTACAGCTAGGATTTCTAAATGGGTAAACTGATGCTCACGTGGTAAAATGACTCCTCCAAGGTAACCCCATGCTTGAGGCAATGTTTTCTCTGACAATTCCAGAGCCCTCACCCCACTACATCCCCCAGTACTGACCCAGCTTGACATCACCCTGGAGAGTGAGGAGAAGGTTGGCTCCCTGTGGGAATAAGGAGAGAGAGTCCTATGGAATGTCCCAGGGCCACTGCCGCTCTGGCCCCCAACCATGCCCTTGGACAACACCTACCTTGATGTCTCTGTGGATCTTCCCCTGAGAATGCAAGTGGTGCAGACCCTGGAGGCAGAGAGCAGTTCCAGAGTGCAGCTGCCTAGCACTAGCCCCCCCCCCCTCCTGAACCCTTCCTCAGGTCTAAGGCCCCCCACTCAAGCTGCTTCCTCCTCCCCTCTCCCCAAACAGGATGTGGCTGAGCCAAGAGGGAAATGGACTGCTTCCGGCAATAGGGCTGGGGCCCCTTCCCTGAGGACCCATGGCCCAGGCCAGCTCTGCCTGAGGGACTCCCCCCTGGCTCTGGGCCCTGGCTCCGGGACCACCTACGCGCATCTGATGGGACCAGGTACCTTCAGTGCCTCTCTGCAAACATAGGCAATCTGCCGTTCCTCCAGAGGCCCGGTGGCTAAAATGGAAAGGTGAGGGATGGTGGGGCCTGGGGGATCTGGTGACCCTCCTTGGCCACCCTGTGTGGGAGGAGCAATAGGCAAGGCTAGATGAGAAAAATGTTAACCATTTTTCCTCAAGTCTAATCTGGGATTCTGAGCCCAGAGAAGGACAGTATTTTTCTCAAGGTCACACAGCCAGTCAGGAGTGGAGAGCAGCCCAAGTCCAGCCCAGACTCTTCCCTCCTAACCCTACCTGTGAGGATTGGGGAAGAGATGTGGTTCTCACCATGGTAAATTTCCTGCAGGGACCCCCCTCCACAGAACTCCATGCAGATCCACAAGCGGTCATTCCTGGGGTAGGGAGATGACACAGAGCTGGGATGGGCACACAGCAGACCACATGGGGGCTGCCAGGGCAGGAGGATAAAGCACCCTCACCTGAGGTAGCTGCCAATGTAAGCCACCACATTGGGGTGGCGGCATTCACGGAGGATGGTGATTTCCTGTTGGAGAGAGCTGATGTCGTCTCCTGAGGAACACAAGACATCACATAGGGACCGAAGAGGGGTGGCCAGGACTCACTGCCCCCATCAGCAAAATGAGACTGCCTCCCTCCCCAAAGCACAGGTGCCAGGCTACCATACCTCCGGGGCTTGCCTCTCAGAGGGTCTGGAAATGTCAACTCTCTGCCCCTAGCAGCGCGCCCTTCCGCGCCCTGTCTCCCTCCGGCTCGTAGGCCCCTCCCGGGCCCTCACCTGGGTCAAGCTTAACGATCTTCACGGCGGCCAGCTCAGATGTGACCGTGTCGCGGGCCTGAGGAACGGAGGGGGTGCAGCGGGATGAGGAGGGGGCGGAGCTGGGGGCTGGCAGCTTGGCGGGGCGCGAGTACCCTCCACCCAGCGCTCCCGCGCGTCCTGCCACTCGGCGCACCTTGTAGACGTCGCCATAGGTCCCGGCCCCTACGCGCTGCAGCAGCTCAAAGCGGTCCCGCGGATCCTGCAGCGACACATCCCGCAACAGCGCCATGGCCCGGCGCCCGGCGGGCGCTAGCTGTGGAGCCGGCGCTGGGCGGTGCGGCGCGGGGTGGGGCGGTGCGGCCGGGGCGGGCACCGGTGGCGCCGAGGCCGCGGGGCGGGGCCAGCCTGGAGACGCCCAGCGCCGCCCAGCGCTCGGTTGGGAGGAGGCACCCATGGGACTGGCCCGCCGCGGCGCGGGGAAGCCCCGAGGCTGGGAGGAGTTTGGGTCCGTTCCGGCCACTGGTGCCTGGCGCTCTACAGGTGGTGAACATGAAGTCTAGAAACGCAGGGAAGAATGGACGTTTCACTCCCCACCCCGTTTCCCAGATGAAACACGCATACTTTTTTTTAACAAAATGTATTCATCTTTCTCGCAACTGAAAAATAAATCTATGTACAAAACAGGAAGCAATCAGCTCCCCACCCCCAGCCCCCTACAGATTTCCTCCTGGGCCCCTGAAACGGGCTGACCCTCAGGGAGGTTCCCCAAGGTCGGGAGGTCCAGCTCTGATCTGGGGCCAGTTTGGTCAGGAAGGGGCGTGGCTTCGTGTCCCGACCTCTGGGGTGGAAGAAATGGAAGCTAGTTTCCAAATTTCTGCCAATGAAATTTCAGCTCCTTAGGGGCAGGCTCCTCAATTCCCAAGGGATGGAATTTTTAAGTACAGAGAAGTACTCCTGGGGTCTTCGGTTTCCGGACTGAAAGTGGTACCACTGCTCCTAGTGTTAAGGGCGAATCCTCTGCCCTTAGGAGGGGGGCGCAACCCTGTGGGACTGTAGCCTGCTAGGATTAGTGATTCCGACCCGAGGTGGGGCCCGAGTTTCCAGGGATTGGATCTTTCAGGATTGATACCCTGGACTGTGGTGAGGTTCCAATTGGTTGGTTGGGATTGTTAGAAGTGGAATCTACATTCTAAGAATCGAGCCCAGTCCCAGGATTTTGAGCTGGAGTTAATCATTGGTTCAGGCGTGATACTGTCTGTAAACCGGGAACCCAGAGTTCCGGACAGCCCTCGGTCCCGGGGAGCTAGGGCTGGGAACCCAGCAACCAGGATCCGGCAGGGAAGGGTGGAGCTGGGCCAGGGCGGAGCCTGGGTCTCGGAGGACCGCAGGAAGCTCCCAACAGTTCAGAGGCCCTTGCGCTGCCGCTTGAGGAAAGACAGAGTATAGTCGCTGGGCGTGGACACTTTCTGCTTCTTCATTTGCACTTGTGACTGTGCCGTAAGCTGTAGCTTGATGGCGCTCGAGTTGATCTTAGTGGCCACCAGCAGCTCCTTCATGCCCTTCATCTTCTCGCTCTGGAAAGTGAGCACAGGGCCTTCGGGCGGCGGTGACACAGCCGGCACTGGCATCTGAGTTGTGCTGCCAGCTTCAGGGCCCCGGACAGTGCCTGGGACCATGCCTGCAGGTTTCCGAGGGGGTCCTGAACCCACACCTGGGCCTGAGCTGGGGCTCTTGTCCAGCGCAGGCTTCTTGGGAGGTGGTGGTTCCTCGGGCTTGGATTCTCGACGAGGTCCCCGCCTCCGGCCTTCCCGGGATTCCTCTCCCCAGGGCTCCTCAGTTTCAGTTGCCTCAGAATCACGGCTCACTATGTGCACCTTCTGCCGCACCTGAGGGGACAAGCAGAGAAAAAAAAGAGTGCAGGTCACTGGCTTGAACTCCAGGGCCCTGCCATAGCCACCCAATCATGGGGGGAGGGGTGCCCTCAAGTCTTATCTGTACCTAAGGAGAATGAACAGGTGCTGCTTCTTGGCTATAAGAGCTTGACTCTTGTGGCCAGTTACCACCTGTAGTGCCCAGCCCTTGCCCCTCACCTGTCCCTCAAAGCGGCCCAAGGACTGCACAAGGAAAGTGGCCCAGCCCACATGCAGCACAGGTGTGGGGCTGCCCTCCTCCCATTTGCAGATGCCATCATAGAACCGCAGCAGGTGGGCGAAGCACTCAGGGTCCTGGAGGGCAGATCCTTGGCTCTGGGTTCCCTGGACAGAGGGAGGAAAGGGCACAGGTCAGATCCTCCTAACCTTTAGCAGAGGCACAGGCGAGGCCCCCCACCTAGGGCATATGGCCCTGGCCATAGAAGTATGCATGGGACAGGAGCATTCTTAGAGCCTCTTTCCTTTTCCAAAGCCAGTCCCCAGCTGGGTCAGAGAGAAGGAAGCCTCCATGCTGTCTGAGTGAGGATCCTGGCCTTTAAAGAGATGGGTTTCTATCCCATTTACCTAAGGGCAGGGGCAAAACCCCCCCGCCAGTGACCTTGGCACTGGACCACCTTCCATGCAGTCCCCCATCCTGGGGGACTGTGCTATATCCAGTGCCATATCCTGTGGTGGGGGCCTGTCTAGGTGGGAGGTGGATACTGGCAGCATACCAGCTCTTTACCTGGGTCTGCTCCCCTGGCCGCTCTTCGCCTGCCTCCAGCAAGCTGGCTGCCTCCTTCAGCAGGTTGGGGATGACATCGTTGGCCACTTCAAAGAATTCCTTGTAGATCTCCTCATCCTCCCGGCAGTAGTTGTAGCTGTGAGAGCATGAGGGCTTGTGGGGTCATAGCCATGGTGGGTAGCCCCAGGGAGATGTGGGAGATGGGGCCAGATTTCTCTCCTCTGGCCTGGGTAAGCAGTTGGGGTCCTCACTCCTCTCAGATGGTGTCTGTGTCACCCCAGAGCAAGAGTGTGGGCTGGGTTTGGGGCATGAGGTGGAAGGATCCTGAAGAATATAGTGACTAGAAACTGCGGAGGAAGGCAAAAGCATGAGGCTCTGATCAGAGGTTCCTACCTCCTGAATGATGGTGTTGCTTCACAGGGATTGAAAGGAAAGGGTACAGGGCTTAGGGCCAGGTCTCACTACTGGATGAGAATAATTGGAGAAAGGAGGCCCTTTGGGGTGAGTTGGGGTCCTCACTCTTGGATGACAGTGGCCGTGTCTGCCCAGGCCTGCAGTGCTTCACGCACATTGCGATTGCGACAGTGGTAGCCAGCCAGGTACATGTAAGGGTAGATGTGCTCATCTCGGTAGTAGGTCTTGGCTGAGGCAATACCCTGGGGGCGAGAGGGCAGAGGAGCCTCAGGGAGGCAGCCCCTTGTGGCCTAGGCTGGCACAAGTGCCCCATGAGATCCCATCTAGGAGAAGTAAAAGGAAACCCCCTCCTCTCCTCCCTGCCAGCCCCTCTGCCTGGTGTTTTCCCTGGGCCTGCAGGGCTGCTAGCTGAGGCTGGGGCCAACCACAGAGGCAGAGTTCCCCACAGAACAATGCTGTTCTGCAAAAGGCTGGAGCCCAAACTCCAATCCCAGGGTAGAGCTCTTTCCCAGGTTTCACACACACTCTTCTACATAAAGAAGTCAAAAACTTGCAAACCCAAATACCTCCCCAAATCCCCACCAATTTAATGTGTGCCCGCCCCCATGCCCTCACATGTGACCTGTTATATATACACAGAAGGCTAAGAGGCAACAGAAAATGCAGGGCTGGGGGGGAACATACCCAAGCCCCACTAATTCTAGTCTGCAGAACCCAGGGTACCCGCCCAAACAGCTCCGCCTACATGATTATGCACACAGGTAACAATCCCGCCAACACACAAATTCTCTCTTGTCCCTTTTCTGTCCCCCAAAAGGTGACCTCAGCTACCGTTTGCCTCCTCTGAGAAGACCTCACCTTGTGGTAGAGTGTGAGCGGGTCTGGCCGGCCAGGGGTGGGTTCCAGCTCCTCTAGATCTGCCAGGTTCCCCAGTGCCATGGGGTACCTGGGAAAGAACCATAAGTCCATGATGCCATCCAGTTCTCTCACCCTATCAAGCAACTTTCCCCTACTGACCTTTCTAGATGTCCCAGGTCATAGAGCAGCCAGAGCAGCTTCTAGAAACCAAAGAAGAAAGTTTTAAATTGGAGGCCAGGTGGGTGAGGGCAGCACCTAGCAAGCAGAGGTGGGGTCCATGTAAGAAGGATTAGAATTCAGGAACCAGTCAGTTAAGGGATCAAAGCTCTTTCATGTCTCCATTTTATTTTCCTAAGAACCTAGGGAAAGACCAGGCCAGGCCAGGAATTATCTACTCAGTTTACAGGAAAGATGCACATGAAGGGAAGGTGCCTTTGCCCAGGATCCCACAGCAGGCATAGCAGAAGCCTGACCTGGCTCCCACCTGACCCAGGGGCCCACTCTTCCTTCACCTGCTGTAGCTGCAGCAGCTCTAGAGAGTCAGTGTGCAGGTCAATGGAAGGGTTGATAGCACACACCATAAATGCCACCTCCATCTTTCGGTCACAGCGCATATACGATCCTTTCAGGTACAGCCAGCTCTTAGAGAGAAAAGACAAAGCCTGATATTTCATGACCGTCCACCCAGTGCTTGTTTCAGGGAATGACAACAGGGAAAGGGCTCATCTGCTTCCCCCCCTTAAAATATGTAGCTGGTGATGGAAAAGGGGGACTATGACCCAGGGAAGTCGTCCTGGGATAACCAGACTAGCACAATATGAAGGGGACAAAGTAGGAAAGGAATACAATACCCGCTCAGCCACACCCGCATTGACTGTCTGACCCCGGCGGTCTTCATTGCCCTTGCCATGCCAGGTGACTTCAGCTGTCTGCTCCCCATTAGGTCCAAAAACTACCCAGGCATGATCTTCAGACAGAGCTAGGTGGACATCTCGAAGACCCAGGGCTTGGCAGGCCCCCACCACCGCAAAGGCTACACCTGAGCTGTCCAGTTTAGTGCCTGTAGAGTGAGGAGTAGGTAATGAAAGAAGGTCCTCTGGCCTTTGAGCAGGAGTAAGGGGACCAGGCCTGGAGGGGACACACCCTTTCCCATAGCCCCCAAGCCTGTTGCCAAACCTGTCCATCTCCCTTGCTCAGTCTCTCCCTCCCCATTTATAACCCAGTTCACAGCAAGGCCTTTCTGGAGTTCCCACAGGTCAACCCAATCTCTCTGTCCTTCACCTTTCTCTGTAATCATGTATTTCTATTAAGTGATGAATTTTCCTGCTTTACTGCACTTATTAGATTATAAGTGGGACAGCAAAAAAGAACATCAAGGCCAACATTTTTTCACACAGCCACCAAGAGACTCATTTACCATCGCACTATTTTCCCACTAAGCTCACAAGCAGTCTCTGATTCCTACTTAGTATAGCACCAGGACTCCCACTGCATCAACTAAGCTTGGCACAAAGACATTCAGTGCAAGCCTTGAGATTTAAGCTTCTTAACATCAAGTCTGTGGTCTGTTTCCTTTCAAAACACTCTTTCAGACGTTTCATTTAATTGTCCCAAACATAGTCCTCCTGCCCCCCACTTTGTCTCTTTGCCCTCCTTCTCCATCCACTACCATGTCTTGGATCCCATGATGGGCTTAGGACTCTAGTATCTCAATTGCAGGACTAGGGTTATAGTAGCCTAATAGATTTGGAGCCAAATGACCAGGTTCCAGTGTCAGCCTGCATTCTCTGACACTGGCACATCAATTCTCCTTTTGGACTCAGTTTCCCCCAATACAAAGGGAGAAACAAGCATGTGTCCCATTTCACAAAATGTACAAGTAAAATGGCTCTGTAGCCACAATCTTGAGAAGAGGTGACCCAAGATTCATTCCTGCCCCTGCCACCCGTCAGGCTCCAACCTGTGATGAAGCTGAAGAGGGATTGAATGTGGGCACGGTCCTTGAAGTAGGATCGGCTGAGGCTGTTCCATATAACATCAGAGACCTTCTTCACCAGTTCGCGGCTGGAGACGCCTCCCTCTCGCGGGTAGAGGGACAAATCTACAGCGCCGCGGATCTGAGCCGTGAAGCGGGCATAAAGGGCAGCGATGATAGATAGGTCAGCCACCGGGAAGAAGGTGAGACCGCCGGGAGGGTCGGGCGCGGGGCTGGGTTGGAAGGAGAGCTCGGGCACGTTGGTGGGGATGACACGGTTGACAGCCAGGAAATGCTCCACAAAGCCCAGAACCAAGGAGAGGAGCACCAGGTCCGGCTCCTCTCGGCCCAGCTCTGCAGCGAACAGGCGCACCACGTCGTCGATGGAGCGCAGCGGGAACAGCGTCTTCTGGGCGGCCTTCAGCCCCATGGCGGCGGGCGGCGGCCTACGACCGAGCCGGAGTTCGGTGGTTCGGGAGGGGAGGAGGAAGGTCGAACAAGGCCTGTGAGCCCCCTCCCAAGCTCAGCTAAGGTTCCACCCTGCTCCCAACTCCTTGCTTCCCCGCCCCCTCCAGCCTCTGCTCTTCAGCCGCCCCTCCTCCGTCCGAGAGACGGCCCCACCCAACCCCTCGCGCTGGGCCAAGGCGGTAGGGCCTCTGTGTATCTTGCAACCCAGGACCCCCGGGCCTATGGGGGTGTGCCTCAAAATCTCTCTGAGGGTCCCCAAAGGCCGGCCCGCTCGTTCCTATGACTACACCTCCGGCTCCCTAGAGTCGGTGAGGAAGGCGCTCCCAGGCCAGCCCCGCTAAATCCAAAGGAGAGTCCTGGCCCCCCGCGCCCACCTCCAGGCTTACATCCCACACAAGGCACCGCGGCGCCCGCCGCCTGGAGCCTGCTGGGAAATGGAGTCCCGCCCCCTTGAGCCGGACGGCCTGCCGGGAAGTGCAATCCACAGCCGGCCCCGCCTCTGCCGTGTCTTGAAATGACAACGCCCGCGTTGACTGATGGGAGAGTTAGTCTGGCGGCTCCTGTAGCCTGCAAGACAAGTAGAGGGGGCAGCCTCGCTCCTTTCCCAAGTCCTCAGGAATTGGTCTTTCTGGGGGTTGTAGTTCGGAGAGTGACCAAGCGCATGCAGGTAGTCGCTGCGGTTGAGAGTTACTTATCATCATTTGGCAACATATGTGGAGAATAGATACTTTTAAGCCCTACTAGAGTGTAAATGTGGTCAGCCGCTATAGTTGGATATTTATCTGTATCCTTGATGTGTGCTTACTACATGTCTAATGAAAGGGCTGGGGAGATGGCTCAGTTGAATAAGCACTTGCCTGGCAAGCACTTGCCTGGCAAGCACAAGGGCCTGAGTTTAATCCCCGGCTCCGCAAAAAAAAAAAAAAAAAAGAAAAGAAAAAAGAAAAACCATGTCTAATGATTTTACCCCCAATCCTACTCATAAGAATATCTAAAATTCAACGAGGACCATTGAATGAGTCATTAAATTTGCAACAGGATAAAGGTTGTTGTTGTTTAATGCATAGTTTTGTACATTCTAAAATGGGTTTCAGTGCTTCCCTGGCAAGCGCAAGGGCCTGAGTTCAGTCCCTGGTCCCCCCACCCCCCCAATAAATAAATAAATAAATAAATAAAATGGATTTCAGGAAGTATTGTTGAAGGAAAAACTACAGAACAATATGTAAGATACAGAGGTGTTCGTATTTTTTTTTTTTTTTTTTTTTTTGTCTTTTTGAGACAAGGTCTTGTTATGATGCAGTTTAGACTGGACTTGAGATAGTTGAGTGACCAACTATCTCAGTTGTCCCAGGACTGTGGGACTCAGCAGGACTGAATTTGTATTAAAATCGGTCAAGTTGCCAAGTGTGGTGGTGCACGCCTGTAATCCCAGTTCACATTGTAGCCCAGGCTACATAAAACCCCAGTCCCTGTGTCTGCCTTAGCAGGAGCTTTAGTCTGCTGAACCATCTGGCTGGCCTCCTTCCTCTCTCTTTATGCCATCCTTTGTGTGTGTGTGTGTGTGTGTGTGTGTGTGTGTGTGTGTGATATTCCACATATTATTGAAAACATGCTTTGCTTATAGCAGGGCATGGTGGGCGCATGTCTGTAATCACAGCACTATGAGACAGGTGGATCAGTGCAAGTTCAAGGTCAGTCTGAATTACATAATGAGACCATGCCTGAAAAAGACAAAAAAACAAAAAAACCCACAATGAGAGAATGAGAGCGAGGCATGGCAGTGCCCACCTCTAATCCTATAATTTGGGAAAGCTGAGGCAGGAGGATCACTGAGAATTTGAGCCCAACTGGCAGTACATAGTGAGGTCAAGGCCAGCCTGAACTACATAACAAGACCCTATCTTTAATCATTTGTTTATTTATTTGGTACAGGGTCTCACTCAGCCTTCCCAGAGCTGGGATTACAGGCATGCGCCACCATAGTATGTGGTACCAGGGATCAAACCCAGGTCCTTGGGCTTACCAGGAAGGTGCTTTGACCACTGAGATATCTCTCCAGCCCAAGACCCTACATTTATTTATTTATTTATTTTTATGTATTTAGTACAGGGTCTACAGGGTCTCACTAAGCAGATCAGACTGTAGTGATCCTCCTGTTTTCAGCCTCCCAAGCCCTGAAATTACAGACAAGCACCACCACGCTGTCTCCATCACCATCTCAGTGTGCCCCAGGAGCGGGGCTGGCATGGCATGCCGGGGATTGAACTCCAGTCCCTGAGCTCTTCCTAAGCAGGAGCTTTAGTCTGCTGAACTATCTGGCCAGCCCTAAGACCCTACCTTTAAATAAACAAAGGGGGCCGGGGAGATAGCTCAGTAGAATAAGCACCTGCCTGGCAAGTGCAGCATCCTGAGTTCAATCTGCAGTACCGCAAAAAAACGAAAATAAATAAAGGGACAAACTACATAATGAGACCATGTTTCTAGAGAACAAAATCCAGTGAAATTACATCTAGGTATGGCGGCCCATACCTGTAGTGTCAACACTTGGCAGGCTGGGCAAGAAGACAGCAAGTTAAAAAAAAAAAAAAAAAAGCAGCAAGTTCAAAGCCAGTTTGGGCTATAGAGCTAGTTGGAGGCCAGCATAAACTATATCGTGTGACACACGCCTTTAATTCCGGCTCTTGGGAGGCTGTAAACAGGCAGATCACTATGAGTCTGATCTAGCAGTAAGACCCTGAACACCCTGTAAACCCTCCCCCTACAAAAAAATAAATAAACTATATCATAAGACACTGATTCAAGCCACCTCTGACAAAATGAAATTATATACTATACTTAGTTATTGTGTCTATTGTCACCCTGCCTCACTGGAATATAAACCCAATGAGAGTAGCAGTCTTTAAAAACAAACACCAAACACAATTTTGCCAGGCATGATGGCAATACTTGTAATTCCAGAACTCTGGAAGGTAGGAGGGTCTTACATTTGAGCCCAGGCTGGGCAACTTAGTAAGACTCTCTAAAAAATTTAAAAAAAAAAAAAAGGCTAGCCAGATAGCTCAGTGGATTAAAGGACCTGCTTAGGGAGACTCAGGGACTGGGGTTTGATCCCCATGTTGGCCTTGCCTCCAGGGCTTGCTGAGATGGCAATTGAGACTGGGCATGGTGGCGCATGCCTGTAATCCCAGTGCTTGGGAGACTGAAAACAGGAGGATCACTACGAGTCCGATCTGTATAGCAAGACCCTATAGACCCTGTACTAAATACATTTTTGAAAAATGCAGGGGAGGGAGACAAAGGCAGGTCATGAGGGCATGAGGGAATGAATATGATTGAAATATATTTCATGCATGTATGAAAATACCATGGTTAAACCCAATATTTTATAAAATTAAATAGCACTACCCACGAGCTGGGATTACAGGTGCACACCACCATGCCCAGTCTCTATTGCTGTCTCAGCTCGCCACAGGGGTGGGACTGGCATGAACCCCCGACCCCTGTGCTTGCTTGACACTTTAATCCACTGAGCTATTTGGCTGTCCCTCCCAGGCTGTACCAGGGGATTGAACTCAGCCCCTTGCACTTGCCAGGGAAGCGCTTATTCTACTGAACCATCTCCCCGGCCCTCCAGGCTGGTCTTGAATTCACAACAATCCTGCTTTAGCCTCCGGAATAAAAATATTTTCATAAAGGAAACTTGGAAAAAAAGAAAAAAGGAAAAAAGAAAGAAACTTAGGCTTTTTTACCAAGATAGTGACAAAGGCAAAGAAAGAAGCCCCTGCCCCTCCCAAAGCTGAAGTCAAATCAAAAGCTTTAAAGGCCAAGAAGGCCATGCTGAAAGGCATCCACAGCCACAAAAAGAAGATATGAACGTCACCCACCTTCCACCATCCCAGGACACTGAGGCTCCAGAGGCAGCCCAAATGCCCTTGGAAGAACGCCCCCGGGAGAAACAAGCTTGACCACTACGCCATCATCAGTTTTCCCCTGACCACAGAGTGTACCATGAAAAAGACTGAGGGCAACAACACACTTGTGTTCTTTTTTTTTTTTAGAACCAGGGATTGAACTCAGGGCCTTGCACTTGCCAGGGAAGCGCTTATTCTACTGAGCCATCTCCCTGGCCCCCCAGCTGGCTAATTCTAAATATATACTTTTCCCCCAGTTTAAAAAAGAAAAGAGGGGGGCTGGAGAGATGGCTCAGTGGTCTAAAGCACCTACTTGAAACAAGCTTGGCAAAGCACAGGGACC
>NW_004524760.1:253531-311250 GCF_000260255.1 Octodon degus | reverse complement strand
GGGGGCAGGCTGCAGTCTTGCAGACTGAATCCAAGACCTCACACTTGTGAGGCAAGCCCTGTACCATTGAGCTACATTCCCACCCTTACAGGGAAAAGTGCTTCCCTAGCAAGTGCAAGGGTCTGAGTTCAATCCCCGGAATGTAAAAAAAAAAAAAAAAAAAAAAATCGAAATGTACTGTTTCACGGTCCTGAAGGCTAGAAATCCAAAGCCAAGGTATTGGAAGGGTTGCTTCCATCTGAGCCTGGAGGGAGGAACTGTTCCATGCTTCATGCCTAACTTCCTGGCCGTTGGTCACATTCCCTAGCTCACCTATGGCATGTGTGCTGCAGTAGGCATGCAGGCCTTCTCTGTTGACATGAGAGCCAAGTTGCCCCACTATCGCCCCAGCAGCCGAGCATTCAGGTTTAATTGCGGTAGTGGTGCTTTGTGATACATAAATGGGTTCTTGGGTTGCAGTTTGGACACTTTCTCTACAAGGATTGCCATCACTGCTTTAGCTTATTGAAACATCACTTTGATCTCTACCTTCATTGTTTTGAAGGTATCCACACCCCACTCCCGGCAGTACTGGAGACTGAACCCAGGAGTTTTCACTCAGCTATAGTTTCAGCCCATTTATTGATTGACTGATTGTTTTGGATTGTAAGACAGAGTCTCACTATGTACTTCAGACTGGCCTTGGAGCTCAGGCTGGTCTTGAACTCAGCAATCTTCTTGCCTCAGCCTCCCAAGTGCTAGAATTACAGCATGTGCCACCATTTAATGGCTTCCTAGCCATTAAAAAAAAAAAAAAAAAGGCAAGGTCTCTCACTAAGCCTGCTAAATTATATATATGGGGTTCAAGATTATGATCCTCAAAAAAAAAATTGTGATGCTTTTGCCTCAACCTCTCACATTGCTGGCATTATAGGCATATGCCACCATGCCCAGGTTGTTTTTTTCCCCTTGCAATGGATCAAACCCAGGGCCTGTGACGCTAAACAAGAATTCTGCTCTTGAAAACACCCCAACACCTCTCTGTTTTTTGAAAGATTGCTATTAGATTAGGGTCTACCTTTATGATTTTATCCTTAATAACCTCATCCTCATCTTAACTAATTACACCTGCAGTGATACCGTTTTTTTTTTTGTTTTTTTTTTTTTGGCAGAACTGGGAATTGAACTCAGGCCCTTGAGCTTGCCAGGCAAGTGCTTATTCTACTCAGCCATCTCCTCGGACTTTTTTCTTTTTTTGTATTTTAGGGAAGGGTCTACAGAGTGTTCAGGGTCTCACTACTAGATTGAACTCATAGTGACCTGCCTGTTTCCAGCCTCCCAAAAGCTGGGATTACAGGTGCACGCCACTATGCCCAGTCTCAATTGCTGTCTCAGCGCACCCCGGGGGTAGGACGGCCCTGAGGACCCAGCCCCTGTGCCTGCTTGCAGGTGCTTTAATCCTCTGAGCTATTTGGCCTGCCCTTCATAATTCCTTTCAAGAACTACCTCAGTCCCTTCTGGGGACAGCATTCCCAACGAATGGCCTAACACACTCCCAGTATTCCCTGCCTTTTTTGTTTTGTTTGGGTTGTTGTCTTTTTGACAGGGTTTCACTATGCAGTTCAGGCTGGCCTTGAATTTAGTATATAGCCCAGGCTGGCCTTGAGCTCAGTGATTCAACTGCCTCAGCCTCCAGAGAGCTGGGTTTACGGGTGTATGAACCTCCCATGAGTTGAGGTTGAGACTTGGAGAGGCAGGTAACTTGTCCATGACAGCATTGCTACACCAGAATTCAGATGGTCTGACCACCAGCCTCAGTTCCTGTCCAGGCCGTTCAAATTCATGGTAAACCTCCAAGTCCCATCCCCAACCAGAAGGTGGCGCCCTGCCTCTTCTTCATATATAGGTTCCCTTAGCTTTAGGCCCTGCTCAGAGCCTGAGGGCATTGCCATCAAGCCTCCAAGGCCGGCCTGATCTAAGAGCTCAGGCTTCACCTTTCTCCATCTAGGCCAGCCGTGAATCCTGGGTCCTTGCAGCTGAGAACACATGAGAGCCCTTCCAGGTCCTACTTTCCCCTCCCCCTCACCTCAGTAGAGCAGTAGAGGCCAGATGTCCCATGTGGGCCTCCAAATCCCCCTCTACCCCCACCCCCATGCCCCGAGGCTACTCTGTCACCTGCAGTAACTGGGGTCCTTGGGGTCAGGCTGCTGGCTGGGCTTGCACGGAAGCACACAGGAGAGGGCAGGAAGAGTAGAGGGAGGTGGGAAATACACTTGGAGGGGTACTTGCGGGCACAGCCATAGCCAGGTTCTCCCTCAAGCCAATGTTCCCTGTCCCCCTCAGCCCTCCTGCTGCACTGTTTGTGGGCTCTGGGGCACCACCACTGCTACCAGGTGAGTTCCCTTAATTCTTTGTAAACTATCCCTTTGTTACTAAACTGTCCTGATTTACCTGGCTTGAGTGTCACCAGCTTCCTAAAAGTCCAAGACAGTCACCTTAGTCTAACTGCCATACCCTCCCTGCTTCCCTCATCCATCCCAACTCACTGAACCCAAGAGGACAGACTGAGGCGGGGAGGCCAGCAGCTTACAAAGTTAGCTTTATTGGTTTCTTGCTGCTTCCCAGAACATCCTGGTATTTTCCTCCTGGGAATGTGGCTTTTGAGGAGATAAATATTTATTTTACCCCCTACACTTTGGTAGGGGATGGTTTAATAAAAATAGTAATATAATAACAATAATGACTGTGGTTGATAATAAAATGCCCCGTGTTCCCCTAATACATAGTTGGTTGAAGCTTCGAGAAAAAGGATCCCACTTTCTGGGAAGGGCCAGTGAGTGCCTGGAGACCCTCGGGTGGCTCTGCTGGGTGTCCATCTCCCATCAAGAAGCCTGTATAAATACCCCCCATCCCATCCCTGTTTAGTACTTGTCTCCCCTGGCAGATAAACTGACGTCAGTCCTGTTCCCAATCTCAAGCCCTCTCCAGAGAAATGACCTCCAGATCTGGGTTCTCTGCCCAGCTCTCTTCCCTACCTTTCTCCTCTTGTCTCTTCCTCCTCTCCTTCACTGTCCTCTTTATCTCTCTCCTTCTCTGGACAGCTTCTCTCCTTCCTATTACTACTACCTCCTCCTCCATTTTGCCTCTCTCTCACCTCCTTCACCTACTTCTTTCTTCCTCTTTTTTTTTTTTTTTTTTTTTTTTTTTTTTTTTTTTTTTTTTTTGTCCTTTCTTCTGAATCAGAACCTGTCTTTCCTTTAAAAAAAAAAAAAAAAGTATGTCTTTCCCACCCTGACCTTCAGCAGACACTCTGGCAGGCCCCATCTCAGTCTCTGCTAGGGGTCAGCCAGTGTGCAGACAGGAATCCTGCCTGCTCCAGGGCCTCTGTTCCCCTCCTGTCCCTCATCCCAATGCTTACAAGCTTCCCAGGGCTTGGCACTGGAATGAAGAGCTTTGGCACAATTAACCCTGGGCACCAGGGCTGTTCTATCCCTAGTGGCCAGTACAGGCTGGGAGGGGAGCCAAGGGAAAGGGGGGATAAAGATGGGGAATAGCACCCCTACTCCTGGGAACCCAGGGCAGCTCCCAGGCACTGCCCCACCCAGACCCTTCCTGAGTCCATGTGCTGTTCACGTGTCCCAGCCAGCTGGGGTATGGTGCTCCTTAAGCTCTTTGCTCCCTCACATCTTTCTGTCCTGGTATGGGGCAGGCCCTGCCAGTGGGTGTCACAGGGAGCTCTCTGACTCAGGGGCTGCAGGGAGGCTCCGGGGCCGCTCTGAGACCTGAAGGGAAGAAGAGAGGAAATCAGGTAGGAAGAGCTGGGAGGACTTGACTGTCACTAGGCCATGCCACCCAGATACCCTCCCGGCACCCAGGCCCTTGGAGGAAGGACAATTGCTGTGGGCTGGGGGGAGTTGGGTCCCTAGTGCAGGAACACCTACTGAACTGTGAAGAAACCCATGGCCCTGTTCACCCACTCATTCTTGATTTCATTAACAAACATGCTTTACTCTGGTCAAACTGCAACCTGACCCAGGCCTTCATGGAGCCCACAGCGAAGTGAGAGACAGGCACCCAGAGGAAAACCACAGCATAGCAGGAGACACAGTGACCACCTGACCAGATGGTCAGGAGCACTTCTTTGAAGGTGGCAGTAGTGTCCAGGCAGGCTGGAGGCCAATCAGGTTGAAGATGGAGGACATTGGCAGGAGGAGGTTCTGGGTGTGTGCTGGGGCATCTAGGGGCTTGGCTGGAGGGTGAGTGGGACCGTCTCAGCTATTCTCAGGTCTTCTTCTTTCCCAGGCAGAATGCATGGCTCCATCCTGACTGCTGCTCTAACCTACTGGCTGCACTTCTGTTAAGATTTGCAGGGGCAAGGGCCAGTGAGATAGCTCAGAAGACTAAGCGCCTGTGTAGGCAAGTGCAGGGACTGGGGTTCTATCCCCCACACCACAAGCTGGGCCAGCCCCATCCCCAGCCATGGAGACTGGGTGTGGTGGTACACGCCTGTAATCCCAGTGCTGGGGAGGCTGAAAACAGGAGGATCACAATGAGTCTGAGCTGCAGAGTGAGACCCTGTGTCAAATACATAAAATAAAAAAATTTTTAAAAAGGAAGAAAAGAAAAGATTTGCATGGGGCCAGGGAGATGGCTCAGTGGAATAAACGCTTCCCTGGTAAGCTCAAGGGCCTTGAGTTCAATCCCCGGTTCCGAGAAAAAAAAAAAGAAAGAAAAGATTTGCAAGGGTTGGGGGTGTGGCTCTGCAACACAGTGCTTGCCTAGCATTCCCAAGGCCCTGGATTCCAGCCCCATCACCAAAGCAGGATGTGGACATTCTCTCGAACTCCTCTCTTGGGGTACTACTGATCCCACCACTGTAGCACCACCTCATTTTATAAGTGAAATCAGCTCTAGAGCAGTCACCCAATAGTCTCATAGGCCTCACCTGCCTGGAAGGGGTTAGGCAGATTGTGCACAGAGCAGGTGGCCTCAGACAGGATTGCCTACCCCAAGGATGGTCAAAGACAAAGCCCCTCCCCCTGGCTCACCTTTGTCAGGGAGGCTGCAGGGTTCAGAGGCCCCTGGGGACAGGACACTGATTCACTGGACAGAGATGTCCAAGGTTTCCTCTTCACTGCTGCAGGAGCGAGATGGGTGAACAAAAGGCCTAGGTCACATTTGAAGGATCCGAAAGGGGTAGGGGCCTGGGGCAGGGCACAGAGTACAGGAGGCTGTTGGGGTGCCCTTACTTGAATCTGCGTCTCTAGGGAGGTTGTCACTGCCCATGGACGTGGGGAGTCGTGATGCCTCTGAAAAGCTGTGGGGCCGCTGTGGGCCGGAGCCACGGGCACCTCGGGCCTTCTCTCCCAGAGCCTGTTAGGGACAGGAACAGTGCACAGGGTCTGGGACTGGGAAGCTCGACAGACCAGGTCAATGAAACTTATCAGGGGGGTGGGCCATAGGCCTCACAGCGGCCAGGTAACCACAGAGGCCGGTGATTGGCTTGCGAGCACCAGGAACCTTGTGATTGGCTCCAGCGCCTCAAGGAGGCCAGTGATTGGTTCTGAAGGACTCACCCTGGCGCTTGGCCGCCCATCAGTAGGCCCCATATGCACCAGATGGTTGAAGTTGGTGGGCGGTGAGATGAGCTTGGAGCGCACAAAGGGGTCCTTCAGCATCTCCCTGCGGGCAAAGCGGGTGTTAAGGAGTAGGGAATCAAAGGCGGTGCCTCCTGGATTCTCTCCAGGAAGGTTGCCTCGACCGCAGGCGGAAGGCTCCACCCAGCCCCAGCTGCCACACTGCGCATGCTCACCTGCGCTGCTGCAGCCGCTGCTCATCTGACACCCGGAAGAAGAACCGGCGTTTGCTCTTGGTGCGAAACAGCTGGCGCCGGCTATTGTCAGTGAGGTCAGGGATATCGAACTCGTCCTTTTCTGTGGGAGAAACAGAGAGCTAGGGTCCCTCACAAGTTTGCAGAATCCGGAAGCTGGCCCTCAGGGTCACCCACATGCGTGCAGTTGATCACACACAAGTGTACACACGCACTTAAGCTTGCACACTCCCTCACCTGCCAGTTGGTTCCTGAGGTAGGTCAGGCGGACCTTCTCGGTGCCATAGAGGAACAGGGAACCCTCTGAATTCAACGGCCGCACCTGGGACAGCAGGCACAGAGGTGAGGCCATGCTTCCCTGGTCCACCCCAGTGCAGCCCTGGGGATCTGGGCGGGCCTTCACCTTCTTGAGCGGCACGGTCTGCACCCATTCCGCTCTCCTCACATCAAACACATCAATGGAATTCTCGCTGAACACTGTCAGGTAGGGGGCTGTGTAACCTGCGGGAGGGGAAACTGCTGTATTGTAGGGGGGCCCAGGCCAGGCAAGAACCTCTCAGAGTTTGTTTCCCCTTTTGTTCCTCTGTATCCTGTCACAGCACAAAGACTGCCACACCCATCCAAAGCCTTTCCTAAGACTCCCAGTTGCTCCACCTGACTCCATAACAATGAGCTAACAACCAAGTGTACCAGCCACACACCCACACAGTGCCAAACACTTGATGTGTTTGTTCTCCCTTAATTCTCCAACAACTCTGAGCAGGTACTACTTCTATCACCCCTGATTTGCAGAGCACACCTTAATACCTGCTCTGCCTGCAGGGAGATCCCAGAGCCAAGGAATAATCACCCAGATAGTGAGGGACAGATGGGATTTGGCCCCCAGTAGTCTGGGTCCAACACCTACAATACCACACCAAACCCACAGGGCCTGAAGGCAGAACCACTGCCCCTGAAGGAAGCTGTCTCTCTCCTGTAGCTCTAACCATATCATACAAGGTACCAGACCACCACACTGCCC
Organism: Octodon degus; assembly: GCF_000260255.1. NCBI lineage: Eukaryota > Metazoa > Chordata > Mammalia > Rodentia > Octodontidae > Octodon > Octodon degus. Next base: position 304,420 of record NW_004524760.1, on the reverse strand, counting down.
CATTCATTTATTTGTCCCTCCAAACATCCATAGTGCCTAGGGTGTGCATGCCTGGGCTTGGTGTAAGATACAGAGAAATCAGCCTCAACCCACTCTGCAGGCCCCCAGTGCACCAAACCAGCCATGAAGTGAAAAGAGCCAGACCAAAGGTCTGAACAAAGAGATGGGAAAGCAAAAAGAAGCAAAGGACAAGCGATGGGGGCTGGCAGGGCAGGGAGCATGAGGGCAATAATGGTGATAACAATCACGGTGGGCATTTGTGGAGTGGCTTCTAGCTCTGGGGCCTGCACTACCATTGGAGATGAACTTGAGTTGGACAGATACAAGACAAAGGAGGACAGCTCAGGTAGTGGGGAGAACAGATGCAAAGGCACAGGAAAAGGCCCCGGGCAAGCCACCAGAGCAGAACAGGAGGTGCCAAGCTCTGAAGTTTGAGCAGGACCTAGGCTTCCTCTGACACATCACAGGACCTGGCACCACCCCACCCAGGCATCCACCAGCCTTACCCCAGCCAAGGGGTGCCACTGGCCACAACAGCTCATGGCTTCGTGACTTGCGACCAGCACCATCCACGTAGACACCAGCAGTGGTGAACAGCAGGAGGAGCTCGTTGAGGCTGAGTTCCACAGCACCCAGGGCCTCACCCAGGCCCCCTCGGGATGGTGGCAGCTCCTCAGGTGCCAGGCCAGCCCCCAGGGCTAAGGGAGCAGCCTCATTGAGCAGTGGGTAGAGAGCGAAGGCACCAGCAGCACCCACGCACAGGCGGTCACCCAGCAGCCCCAGGCTCTGCACAGGCGCGGGTGCCTGCAGCTCCCGGATGCGGCGCTGCCAGGGCCCTGGTCCTGGGCCCAGTTGGTAGCAGAGAACCTGGCGCTTGACAGCCACACAGAGCACAGGGGTTCGAGCCTGCAGGATGCGCCCAGCTGCCAGCACCTGGCAGCCTCGAGATTCAGGAATCTTGGCACCTGCCGCCTCCGTGCTCTCCAGCTCAGTCAAGGCAAAGAGGCGCACACTAGGGCCACGGCCACACAGCACGACCAGCAGGCCTGCAGAGGGACTCAGGGCCAGCTGTTGCACTCGGCGACACTCCCCTACCTGGAAGATGTCTGAGGGTTGAGAGAGGAACAGGTGGGTGAGAACCCACCCAGTCCCACCCTCCTTTATGCACTGCAGGTGATGCCACTCATGCCCGCCCTGCCCAGCCTTGCATGTACCATTGCTGTGTAGGTGGATCACAAACAGCCCCTCCTCAGTGCCTAGGGCAAGCCGCTCCTGATCTGGTAGAGGATGGGAGAGGGTAGAACATCAAGGGTCAAGGGTCAGAGGCCCAGCCCAACAATCACCTGCCCTTGCTGAGCCTGATTCTCTCTCTCATTTTTGGTCATTTGAGATAGGGTCTTATTATATAGTTCAGGCTGACCATGAACTCATTATGTAGCACAGGCTGGCCTGGAACTCACAGTGGTCATTCTGCCTCAACCTCTCGAGTGCTGGAGTTACAGGCCTGTAACACCTGGTCTGAGTCTTTCCTGAGACCATGGGGATGTGATCATGCGCAGTGTCCCCTGTCACTGAATCCTTTTCTCCCATAGCATGGACAAGCTCTAATGGAGACAGTCCTCACAGTCAGGGTGAGAGGCCTGCCATCTCCCTGTGGGATTCTGGGTACCGCGTATCACCCTAAAGCCTCATTTTCCCCTTATGTAAACTGAGAGCACAGAAATGCTGAGAAAGAGATGAAGTAGTGCAAGGCGAGTGCAGAGCAGAGTCGGTGACTTAATAGGAGGACATCTCCCCTGTGGCTCCCAAATAACCCAGGGGACCCATGCAGTCTCTCCTATGGCTCCTGTTGAGTGACTGCAGGGCTGGAGCTGGCTCAGGGCCTCAGCTGCCAGAGGAAACCAAAGAGCTCTGGTTCATTTGTCTTTTCTTGCTGTCAATTATGAGGGGGCCCTGCTGAGACCCAGGCTCCTGCCGCTCCCCCGTGGTCACCAGCTGCTGTAAGACAGCAGGACTGAGCCTCTGACATAAGTGAGCACCTTTATAAAGTCTTTTCTCACTCTAATCACATGAGAACCTTTTAAGTAAAGCAGGACCTGAGACAGAGAGACAGTGGAAAAGCCTGGTGTCCGGTGTCCTGGTTCTCCACACACCCCAGAGGGGGGATATTCTGTGAGGGTAGAGTCCAAGGCAGAGTCCCTAGCTCCAGGCTAAAGGGAATGGCCCCTGGCAGTGGCTTTTACCACTGTGCTTGTGCCAGCCCCTGCCTAAAGAAGCTTCTGGACTTGTCCCCCAGCTGCTCAGAGTGGCATCCTGCCCCAGGCTCACCAATGACAGCAGCACACAGCGCATGGGGCAGCAGGGGCAGCCCGTTGTCATAGGCTTCCTTGAGCGTGTACACTGGCCGTGGCCGTGGCCTTGCCTCCAGCAGCAGCCGCTGCAGCTCACCCAGGACCTGCAGCCAGCGCTCACGCTCCCCCTCGCTCTCCGCCAACAGCAGTACAGTGCACGTAGTTGGTGGCACGGTCAGCTGGGAGGCTGTCACCTGTGGGCAAGGACCCAGGTTGGAGGGCTGTGGGCTGAGAGCCGTCCATCCTTTCTCTCTTCCCTCCACCAGTGGATACCCACTACCACAGAGTGTGTGTTCGCCAGCTATAGTGCTAGGTACTATAGGGGATAGATAAGTCAGACAGGGCACTCAGACAAGTACATGGCCACATCCAGAGCCCTGTAGTCTACACCATAGTAGGGGAAGGGCAGGGATTGAATAGAGTAGGCTCCAAAGCTTCCTTCTCCTAGTCCAGGCCAAGAGGTAAAGAATGAGACGAGCACCAGGAAAGTCAGTGTGGCTGGGGATGGGGATGGTACAGGCAGTTCTGTGCAGAGGAGAATCTGACATGCTGAAGGAGGGGTGTACAGTTACTGGGGACTCTGGAACTGGAGGGAGCAAGGTGTAGCCAGAGCAGAGAGACATCTGCCTGTGGGGCCAGATCTGTGGGGCCTCACAGCTTTGTCAGGAGCCTCGTGATGGTGATAGGAAGCCACATAAGGCCACCAAACAAGGCAAGGCACAGCTGGATTCCTGTGGCAAATTGATGGTGGCTGTAGGATGGAGTCTGCTATGGTGTCCTTATGAAAGTAAAGGTGAGTGGCTGGGGAGACGGCTCAATGGAATAAGCGCTTCCCTGGCAAGCACAAGGGCCTGAGTTCAATCCCCAGTTCCCCCCCCCAAAAAAAAAAATTTTGGGCGGGTGAGATGGCTCAGTGGTCTAAAGCACCTACTTGGAACAAGCTTGGCAAAGCACAGGGACCGCGGTTCAATCCCCCAGCACCACATGCCAGCCAGCCCTGCCCCCTGGTGAGCTGAGCTGGCCACACACACACACACACACACAAATTAATTAATTAATTAATTAATTTTTTTAAAAAAAGAAAGTAAAGGTGAAAGTGTGGGCCATATTTAGCCATGGCTGTGAACAGTGGCTGCAGTGGGGATGCAGAGGAGATGGAGGATGGTTGCATCAACACTCACCCTAAAGATGCGCGGCAAATCCCTGGATTGGGCATGGATAACATCAGAGGCGAGGACAGGGATGGCAGAGAACTGGGGATCCCTGGAAGGTACAGGGGACAGTCAGGGATTGTACTATCCCTGGCTGCCTCTCACACCCACTGGTCATTTGTCTCATGTCCCTCCCCATACCCACCTCAGGTCCAAGGCTTGCAGGAGGGCAGTGCTGGCTGGGTTGGTCCGTGGGTCAGGGGCATCAAACAGCAGCAGACGTGAGTCACTGAGGGCAGCATACACCCGCTGCCAGCCTCGCCGGACACCAGAGGGCCTCGGTACCTGGGGGAGGCAGGCGTGGGAATGCTGCCCAAACCCTCAGCTCCCAGGGCCCTCCTCTGGACCCTAGCCCCTGCTCACCGACAGGAAGCCCTCATAGGCAGTGCCTGTGCCTGTTTCAGGGTGTACTCCCAGAGCTGTACGGAGGAGGTCGGGGGGCACAGGGCAGGGTGGGGCCTGTGGGGCACAGGTTGAGTGACAGAAGAAACCGCAGGCTGTGGAGGAAGCAGAGAAGTTGAACAGTGTGACTGAGCCAGGATCTGAGCCTTCCCACTCTGGTCTCTAGAGGCCATAATGGCACCTGAGCTATCATTAATTGCCCACAAATGGTAAAAAAAAAAAAAAAAAAAACTGAGAGGGGGAAATTAGACTCAAGGTACCAGGGACCTGGGTTGAGAGGAACAGCCTGGGTGTGTCAAACTGTAGCTGGAACACAAGAGGCAGCTATGTGGCAGGGGGATTCTCACCATCACAGCCCAGGCCTTGGCGGCTCAGGCCCAGCATCAGTGAGGTACAGCAGAGACACTTGGTGGGGCTTGGGAAGCTCCGAGGCCGTAGCGTGTGTGAGCCAGGCTGTGGAGGGGTACATGCCATCACCTACATCAGCATGGTGAGATGGGCAAGGGGCTAAGCCAGACAGCTGCCCCCTCTGAGCTCCAGCAAGTCTATGGAAGCAAACTTACTGCTACCCTAAACTTGGGCTACCAGGCATGATGCCATGGCGGATCCCCACCAGGTCCACAGGTACCAAGCACAGTGGCTTGGTACTCCCACCCTACTCACCCCTAGGCACTGACCTTAGCAGGAAGACCTTCTAGAGGGGTGGCAGCAATAGTAGGTGCCCATGGGAAGATAGCCTGCAGGAAGACAAAGGAGATGAGAAAGGTGGGGTGCAGGGCACCTAGCCCATACTTCTGGGGCTTCTGCCTGTGCTCACCCCCATGCGTATGCTGCGGCGGCCCTCTGGCCTCAGCTCTGGCTCTACTCCAGGCTTTGGGGTTTCTCCTGAGATACCAGAGTCCTTAGCAGAATCCTTCTGGGGATGAGAGAGAAAGGGACAAAATGAAGGTCCCTGTGCCTCTCCCAATGACTCCTCCCCTCTAGCCCCTCCACTGGGTTCTTACGTCTGTGCTCCGGAAGGACAGGAAGGGGATGAGGGAGTTTGAGGGCTTGGTGTCTGTAAACAGAAAGCATGGGTTGCTCAGGGTGAGGTCCTTGGCCTGAAGAACCAAGAGCAGCAGGGACCTTAGTTCTGCCCTCAGTGAATGTGGAAATGACCACGAGCTATGGGGTGAGGGAGGGCCTGGTACAGAGCAGGTGCCCAATAAGTGATGGGGAACAGATGCTGAGACGGGTGCAGAGCAAGGCTGGAGCAGGATAGTGGCTCTGGTCAGGAGTGTTGACCACTCACCCCCTGGCCCACGGGCCCGCAGCTCCTCTCGTAGCACAGCCAGCTCCTGCTGCAAGGCCTGGTTCTGCTTCTCAGCCTCCTGTAGGCGCCTATTGTGGAGAGGACAAGGGCTCACCACAGGCCTCTACATGGAACCCAGGCCCACAGCACATGCCTCCAGCCTCACCGCTCAGCCTGCAGCTGGGCCTCCTGCAGCTGCGTCAGCCGCTCCTGCAGCCCCTGTTTGGCTCGGATCTCAGCGTCCAGTGCTGACTGCAGCTCCAGCCGTGCTGAGGCCTCCATCTTCTGCAGACGCCGTGCCTTCCACTGGTGGTCCTTTGGCCACAGGGCACTTCCATAAGATGCCCTCTGGGCCTGACTGCCTTGGAAACTCCCTCTCACCAGTGCAAGCTGCTGCCCATGCCACTCAGCCAGGCCCCACTCCCGCCCAGGGTAAATCTGAGGCTCACCAGAGGCCGGGTAGCGATGGTCTGGGTGCCCACATTCCGCAAGGACTCCAGCTCCTCAGCCATCTTGGTGGCCAAGGCCTGCAAGTAGCCTCGCGACACCTTCTCATCATTCACCCTGACAGGGAAGGGGCTCAGGGTCAGGGCCAGGCACCCAGACTCACCCAGGTCTCCTCCCCAGCTCGGCAGCACCCACCAGCTGAGGATGTCTGCAATCTGGGCCTCCCAGTTGCTCTCCGTCTCCCGCCGCTCTCCCTCCAGCTGCTGCTTACTCTGTAGCTCCTGCTCCAGCTCCCTGGCCAGCTGGGAACCAGGTGGAAAGGGAGCTCAGTCCCCAGGTGGCCCTGCAGCTGGGCCACTGCCAGGCCCCCAAGCCCTGCTAGTCTCCCCTCAGATAGCCCATCACCCTGAGCCCCATCACTGTCTCCACCCATCATCTGCCCTAGCCAGCCAGAAACTTGGCAGCCTGTCTACCCATCCTGCCAGTACCCTACCTATCCCTTGCCTGTCTGTCACCAGTGTTCTGCCATCCACCCTGCTCACCCGCTCCTGCTCCTGGCTCAGCCTCTGGTTTTCCTCCTGCAGGCGGCACAGAGCCTCTTCCTTTCCACTGGACCTGGGGAGTAGGTCAAAGCTGTGGAGGTGATGGCAATGGTACAGCCCACCTGAATGGCCCCATCCTGCCAGCCTAGCTAACTGCTTACCCATAGCCACAAGCCTGTTTCAGCTGCTCCTGCAGGGCGGCCACCTCTCTGAGGAGCTGGGTCTCATGAGGACCCCCTTCAGATGGTTCAGTACCATTGGTCTCAGAAGCTATGTGGATGGTCTTAAGGATGTGCAAAGAAGTCAGGGCAGGGTCCAACAAACCACCCCAGGAACACAGGCCTGGCCCTGGGGGATTCCAGGAGTCAGGCTGAGGGACGGCACCTCCTACTAGGGGATGAGACCTCACTACCTTCATCTGAGAGGGTTCCTTCTCAAGGATTTGCTCTTGTTGTCCCTGAAGCCTCGTCACCTCCTGCCTCAGGGTGGCCACCTGGGTCTCCAGCTGTGATGGGTTGCAGAGGCAGGTCAGGATGACTTTGCCCACCCAAACCTCTCTGCCCCACTTTGCCACAGACCTGCAGGATCTGACAGCCACAGTAGGCTCCCAAATGCCCATTTCCTGCCACAATGTCCTGGGTCAGTTTCCACAAACCACATGGGAGGTGGAAGGGCACAGAGCAACCCCAATACATTAGGCTTTCCAGGCCTCCTATAGCCATGCTGAGCATCACAGGCACTGGGCTCAGCTGCTCTGTCCTCCCCTCCCACTCCCACCACCTACCTCTCTCCTGGCATCCCAGGCTTCCTCCACCTGGGAGTGTAGAGCCTGGATCTGATTGGCTGAGGTCACCTCTTTCTCCTGGGCTTCCTGCAGCCTCAGCAGCAGCTCCTCCTGCAGATTCTGGGCTCGGCACAGCTCCTGTGCCTGTGCCTGCAGCCCTGCACGAGTCTCAGCCAGCTCCTGGACATCCAGGTTGCAGTGGACAAGGCCTGGTCAGTCTCTGTGACATAGAGATCTAGGCTACCCACCTGCTTTACCTAGGGAGCTGGTCCTTACCTGCTGGAGCTGGTCCTTCTCCTGCTGTAGGTCACTGACTTGGCCTGGGCTCTCAGCAGGGCACCCATCGATCTGGGACAAGGAGGCCTTGCTGTCTCTCAGCGTCTCTGCCAGGAAGAGTCACTGAGACCCAGGCATACTGACCGCCCTGCCTCAGCTGGGTCCTCCACATCCAACAGCTCACAGAACCTTTCCCATGGCCCATTTCCACAGGCAGGTTAGGAGCCTTCTTCCCAAGATCACAGAGCACTATAGAGAAGGGACAACACTGGCACCAGAAGGACTCTGCATGGGCTATGCCAGAATGGGGGTTACCTGCCAGCCTCTGCCTCAAGTTCTCCACTTCCTTCTGTAGCCGTGCCAACTCCTGGGGGTCTGAAGGGCCCCACATGTGAGTAGCCAGGCCTGGAGTAGCAGCCATAGGGCTCCCATACACAGCCCTGCCCCAGCTACCCTTGTACCTTGGTGGTCCCAGGTCAGCTCGACCTTCTCCTTCTCTAAACAGTGGAGCTTCTGCTCCCAGGAAGCTGCTAGCCCAGAGCTGCTCTCAGGACTGGGACTGGGGGGCAGGAACAATACAAGTTGGAAGAAACCCAAAAAAGTCATATCAGGCTAGGGAGATAGCTCAGCAGCTTAAATGCCTGCCTTGCAAGCACATAAAGTCCTGAGCTCAACTCCTGGTACCAAAAACAAAAACAAAAAAAGCCTACCACATCCAACCATTCATTCATTCATTCAAGACCCCCATCCCCACCGCAGCTCCTGGTCTAGGGCTGGACTCTGTGTCAGGTAGAGAAACAGATCAAACCAGACCCTGCCTTCAGGACGGCCTGGCCATCCTGCCCTCACAAGCTATGTGACCTTGGAGAGTCACCTAAAATGTCTGAGCCTCAGTTTCCTTGTAGGAAATGAGAGTGGTAACAGGTCTGTCTTCCAAAGCCTGTCGAGAGGCGTGGGCTAAGGTGCTGGGCCCAATACAGTGGACCTTGCATGAGGGCTGCTTGGAGCACTCAAGGCCCTTGCTTCCATCTCAGGGTGGCCACACATATGGGACCAGGTGACTTCAAGCCCATTTTATAGAGGCACAAATTGAGGCTGGGGGCAGTAGAAGCCCTTCAGATTCCAAGTCCAGTGCCTTTGAAAGAGCAGTACCGGGTGCTGTGTGGTTGCATGCTGCGATGTGGCCCAGCAGTACCGCCATGGCTTCTCCTGGACACTGATAACACAGGAGTGCCAGGAAACCATTCTGTCCCCTTTCCTGGGGTCCTGATGGGCTACACCCCCAGATGCCCAGCAGGTATGAGATAGACTCACCGGCCAGAGGAATAGGTGAAACCCACGAATGGCAGGTGGTGGCCAGAGAAGGACCCATGGGAGGGTGGTGGCAGGGTATCCTGTAGGAGAAGGAATTAGAGTCAGAGCCAAGTAGGCACAGCTCCAGGGTAAGGCTCAAGAAACAGGCCAGGGGCCGGGGAGATAGCTCAGTAGAATAAGTGCTTGCCTGGCAAACACAAGGGCCTGAGTTCAATCCCCGGTTCCGCCAAAAAAAAAAAAAAAAAAGAAAAAAAGAAAGAAAGAAAAGAAACAGGCTGGGGCTGGTGAGATGGCTCAGTGGTCTAAAGCACCTACTTAGAACAAGCTTAGCAAAGCACAGGGACCACGGTTCAATCCCCCAGCACCACATGCCAGCCAGCCCCGCCCCCTGGTGGGCTGAGCTGGCCACACACACACACACACACACACACACACACACACAAATAAATAAATAAAATTTTAAAAAAAGAATAAAAAAAAAGAATTAAAAAAAAAAGAAACAGGCTGAGGCAAGAGAATCGGTATGAGTTCAAGGTCACCTTGAATTACACAGCAAGACACTGCCTTAAAAAAAAAAAAAGGAAGAGGAGGAAGTAAAAGAAGCAGGGGTTCCCTGGGGACCAGGCCAATAGTTGTCTTCTGCTCATTCAGATGTGAACACAGCCCCTACCAAAATGGACTCCAACTCCCACAAGCTCTTGAGAGTATGGTCTCCCAGGGACTGCCGGGAGTTCTCTTCCTTACATGAACTCTGGTTAGTAAGATAACTTGTAGGGTCAAAGGGTCTTCATGGGACTCTATTCACCGCAGGTCAGCTGTCCCAGGTAAACCATAATTCTCACAAGCCCCTAGGGTCTAAGGGCCTCACCCCAGCCCAGCAACTGCTCTAGGGACTTCTGGAGATTCTGAAAGCCCACAAAGAGCAGGGTAGCACCTCCTAAAGTAGCATCTGCCACTCACAGGATGGTTGAGGGTATCATCATCAACATCAAAGTTGGAGGTGTCCACAGGCCCTTGAAGCTCAGGGATGTAGGGGGCAGTGGTGGTCGCCAGTTGCTCCCAGTCCACACCCTCAAAGAAGGGATGGTTCCGGAAGTCATCTAGCCCACCACGACCCAGCCGCTCTTCTTGGCGGCACAGCAACTGGCGTATCAGGTCCTGGGCACTGGCTGGCACATCAGGCATGTCAGACGGGAACTGCAAATGGTCCTGCAGGCCAGGGAAGGGAGTATGTGGTCAGCTGGGGGGCTGTGTGTGCTGACACTGATGTGCTAACACCTCTAGCCACACAGACATGAAGCTCCCACTGCCCTCCTGCGAACCACAGAACCTATGGTCAGACCTCATGGTTCATGATCTTGCCATAGGTTTCCACCAGAGATTCTGCGTAGAAAGGTGTTTCCCCAAAGAGCAGCTCATAGGCGCAGACTCCCAGCGACCACCAGTCACACTGTGGGCCATAGTGGCCTTTACCCTCCTCCATGGCCTGTAGGATCTCAGGGGAGATATAGTCCGGTGTCCCTACTGCCACCGATGAATCCACCTGTGGGAGGCAATGTCGTTTGTCAAGCCTGACACCTCCACTTCCGGGGGTAGGACTGCTTTGCTGCTGCCTCCTGCGACCAATGCACTCTCTGCTAGCCTAGGTGCCCCTCATCCCCTTGAGAGCTTGGCCTGTCTGTTGTCCCTGGTTCCCATTCCAAGTAACATGCTCACCATGCCACTGCTGTTGAGTCGTAGACAGGAGCCAAAGTCAGCCAGGCGGATGTGCCCATTCATGTCCAGCAGGATGTTGTCTGGCTTGACATCCCTGAGGGAGGGCAGGGAGATGAGGGGCTCGACCCTGCATGTGGATGTATGTTTAGGCATGTGCTCAATAGAGCATGTTAAGGCATGCCTATAATCCAGGATGACTGCTGCAAATTCAAGGCCAACCTAGGCTACATAATGAGTTCAAGGCCAGCCTGGGGTACATGGGAAGACTATGTCTCAAAGAAAGAAAGAAAGAGGGGCCAGGGAGATGGTTCAGTAGAATAAGTGCTTGCCTGGCAAGCGCAAGGACCTGAGTTCAATCCCTGGTTCTGCAAAAAGAAAGAAAGATATTCCTAGGTACATGCTTGCTCTTAGGAGCTCCTGTGTGTACACATGAGCCATGAGAGTGAATGTGTGTAACAGGGAGAGCAGGCTGGTGGCCAGGAAAAAGAAGGTGGCTAGACTGGTAGAAAGGATCTACAGATGAACCTAGGGGCTATAGGAAGTGCTACTGGGGACACAGGAGTCAGATTTCACTGTAGATTTCCGCTTCAACTGGCTGAGCTGTCCTGAGCAAGGGGATTACCTGTACTAAATTCTGATTTTTCTCAACTGTCAGGTCGATACACTAGCAGCCCTTACTGCCTGAGGTCTTTTGGAAGGAGGGACCAGAGAAACATATACGAGCTCCCTGCATGTGGATGTGCACATGGTGAGTACGCAGCAAACAGCCATGCCCAGAGCAGCCAGTGGGGGCTGGCCAAGCAGCAGAGGCTTTGGAGCCCTACCTGTGGACATAGCCCAGCTGGTGCAGCGAGTCGATGGCTAGCACCATCTCAGCTAGGTAGAATTGGGCCAGCTCAGGTGGGAGACGGTCCTCAAAGCGGCTCAGAAGTGTGAGGAGGTCCCCACCAGCATAGTAGTCCATCACCAGGTACTAAAGGGCAGTGGATGGGTACAAGAATTAGACTAGTGGGAAAGGAGCACCTATCTACCTCATAGAGGGGTTGGGGGGGGGGTCTGGGATGGTGTATGTGTGGGTGTCCCCCAACAGCTCTGGGGTGGTCAGCTTCCAGCCAGAGCTCAAGCAGGAGATGCCAGGCCCAACAACTAGCAGGAAGGGTTGGCCTCTAGATTCCAGGAGAGCTCAGTCCCCCTGCCCCCAAGGGCTTTCTGCTTTGTCTCCAGGCCAACTTCTCCCCGCCCTCACCAGGTATTCTTCGTCTTGGAAGGCATAGTGCAGTGCGGTCACCCAACGACTGTCCCCCTTCACCAGCACATCCCGCTCCTCTCGGAAACAGGCCGTCTGCAATGGGTTTGAAGGAATGAGTGGGGCAGGTGTGATCAGAGCCCAGGAACTCCTGACCGGCTCAGAGGATGAAGACTCAAGCTTATGGACTCATTTGGAGGGTGCAACTCTGCTCCATTCCAGGCTTGCCTTGGGTGAGCCTGAGGCCATGATTTATAGCTCTGGGCCTCAGTATTACCATAAAGACAATGGGGACAACCCTACTTACTCTTGTGAGGAAGGGCTAGGAGATGGGTGACTGCTGAAGGTGGCACTAATGAATCCGCCATGGCCTGAAGTCTTTCACACCCAGCTAGCACTGTACCTCCCACCCCAGTGCATGATGCCCAAGTCCCACCAGACCCCAAACTGACCTCGGCCCTCTTCAGCATCTCCCATTTGTGCAGCATTTTCATGGCAAAAATCTGTCCACTGTCTCTCTGTCTTACCACGGCGACCTGAGGCCATTATTAAGGCTGGAGTCAGCCTAAGCCAAGCACAAACCCCTTCTTTTCCACCTGCCCCAGGTCCTTTGCTCACCTCCCCAAAGGCCCCTCGGCCGATCACCTTCAAGATCTCAAAGTCATCTCTCTGCAGGCGCAGCTCTTTCACCTTTGTTACGAAGGGGGTGGCTGAGGGGACAGAGTTGGGGCTCAGAGCACTCAAGCAAGGGCCACAACTCCCTCTCTCACCTTGGGAAAGCAAGGAACTGCAGAGCAGGCAGGCCTCCCCAGGGATGGACTGACAAAGGGGCTAAGTAAGAGGTGGAGCCCATCCAGCTATGGCATGGAAGTGTGCAAAATGAGGGTTCTGGCCCCCAAGCTCCCTAGACCCGCATCTCCAGACTCCGTGCAACCTCCACCCCAGGGACTGATGGGACTTGTAGTCCCCCCATCCCGAGCCTGGGGCTTGATCCCTGCTGGCCAGGTCACCCTGTGGGTGATGAGAATACCATTCCCACCCCCAACCCCCACCTCACAGTTCTTGGCCCCTAACAGGGCCAGGCCAGGGCCTGTCTTGGGAAACTGGATGGGTGACATTCCTCATTCCCAGAAAGGCTTCTCTGCCATTCAGGAGTTGTGGGCCTGGGTCCTAAGACCCTGTAGGTGCAGAGGTACATGCCTGGAGGTAGGCCTAGGGCACCCCCAGAGGACAGAGAGGACAGTAGTCCTGAAGGGCCCTGGGAGACAGGCTTTGTGCTCCCCAGGTGAGGCCCTTGGTCTGGAGGCATCGATACCAGTCTGCCCAGTTGCTCACAAGACTCCAAAACAGAGCCAAAAACCTTTACCTGGTGCCTGATGCCAGCACCTGAGGGTGTGAGCACTTGGGATCCCCTCCAGGCCTGACAGCCCTGCCACCCAGAGCCCTGCCTCCCTCTCTTGGGCCTGGCCAGGAGCCTCCTCTTGTGTCAGTCTCTGAAACCTCCATGAAGGGCATGGCATCTCCAGTCATTCCCTGGCCCGGCCCAAGTCTAGAGCAGTCACAGGAGTCATAGTCCCCCTGAGGAATGGAATTAAGTCTTGGGGACAAAGAGAGATGGGAATGACCAGTGAGGACTTTGGGCAGCTATGATCTGGCACCCTGCCTCAGTTTCCCCCTGCCAAGAGGTAAACTCCTTTTCAGCTGGGCGGGCCTGTGGGTAGGACAGAGAGCTGCTCCACAGGTTTATCAGGCAGAACCCCCGCAGCAGGGGAGGTATGGAAACCTCATTACAGATATTAATTGTTTCTTTCCCAGGTAGAGTATGAAGTGGGGGAGGGGCAGCCACAGGTTTCAAGAGAGAAACTGAGGCCAGGGCAGTGACCCACTAGCCAGATGGGTCATGACCTGGTGCCCAAAACCAGGAGGACCCAGGGCCCTGTGACAGGATGCCCAGGCCCCCTGCCTTGCCACAGGGATAGGGGCTCTGGGAAGGAGAAGGGACAAGTTGGGGCAGGAGAGGAGTGAGTCACGCCCTAGGAGTTACCTCAGGAGATGTCAACAGACGGCCCCCACACTGAGATCCCAGGCAGAGGTGCCAGAGGCAAGCAGAGAGTACACACGTGTGTGCAAACACTCACGTGGGCGTGGACATTACCGGGAGTGTGGGATGACAACACAGACATACACATATAACACACAGGAGTCCCAAGAAGACAGGCAGACAATAAGGGCAGGGCCTCTGACTGCCCTCATCCCAGGGCGACAGGCCAACCTGCCGGCAGTCTGAGTGGCTGACTCCCAACTGTGCCAGGCTAAGCCTTGGGCCTGTCCACAACTCAGCAGTGCCAGGAACGCTAGTTTCCCACTGGCAAACAACCCACCTCTCCCCATCCTCCAGACTGGATACCTGTGTACTCCCCCGATGGCCTATCCAGGTGTGACCAGGGAACCCTTGGGCTGGTGCCAGTGCCCACACTAGGTTCAGGGTCACACTGGGCCAGCCACTCCCAGTGACTGAGATGAGTCAACCAGGAAAGAGTGCAGACCCACCCCCAGCCAGGACCCTCCCAGGCCCTGTCAAGACGCCAGGCTTGCAGCTTGCACAAAAGGGATGAGGTTGGCTCCAGGTCTAGGCTGGGGTGGACCTCTACGCAGGGAGTGGGGCTGTCTGCAAAAGGCGGTACCTGCGGATCCGTGAGTTACCTGTAGCAGAGCTGAGTGGGCAGGATGGCCTGCAAGGGGGAAGTGAGAGTTTTCCTGGTCCTTGTCTCTGTCTCTGTGTCAGTAAGGACTGAGGGAATCTGGGTCTGTGTGACACTCAGCGAGGGGGGAGGGTCTATGTGTGTGTGTTCTGTGGAGGAGGGAGATGTGACTTGTGACTAGGAAATCCTATGCATGATTGTGGAGGAGCGTACTGGTCATAGACGTCTGGGATCTACATCTAGGAGTAAGTCTGTGTGTGTCTGTGGGCGTTGTGTACATGTGCCAGAGCTCTGAGAGTGGGAAGGGGCATGAGCAAGAAGTGCGCAGCTGGGTGCGCCGGGAGCGGGGTCGGGTGGCAAGTGTGAGAGCTCACAGTGAGGGGAGGAGTTTCTGGGAATGCTGAGTCCCTGCAGGACGCTGTGAGGAGGCGGAGCACCCAGGGGTCCAGCAGCTGCGTCCCTAACTCCCACCCGTGTTCTGCCACGGAAACTTACCCCAGCTCAGGAACTGTGCCACATTGCGCTCCCTGCGCAGGGGGGCGCTGCTGAGCTCGTGGTGCAGCCCCAAGAGCAGATCGAGGAGGCCGTCGAGCCCCGGGCCGCCGTCGGCCTCGCCCCGAGTTAGCTGCTCTAGAGCGCGCAGCCGCTGCTCCATGGCTGCACCCGAGTCCCGCGCCCGGGCTAGAGCTGGGCCTCCCACATGTCTGCCGGTAAGTCCGTCCGTCGGTCCGCCCGTCCGACGGGCCCAGGCTCAGTCCGCACAGCCTCCCCCCACCGTCCCGCCCTCCCCGCTGTCACCTTCCTCAGCCGCCGCCCGAGCGCGCTCACCTGGGCGCCGCGCCCCTCCCTCTGTCCTCCACCCCGCCCCCCGACGGACGGGCAGGTGCACTCTGGCCAATAGGAGAGGCGACTGAAGGAAGGTGGGAGGGTGGAGGCGCGTAGGGGCAGGGCCAACCCTGGCCAGGAAGTGGGGGGGCGGGCCTCGGGGAGTGACTCCTAGGCTAGGCGGGGCTGGGGTCGCGGAGACCAGCCCCGATCCCGGGGTGGTCCCTGCACGTGACCTCTTTGGGACCCTAACCTAGGTGGAGCGTATCGCGCACTACTTCCCTGATGCTCCAAGCTGCGACACCTTTTCCTTTGGTCCTGAGAGAGGGGCTGGGGACGGCCACAGTCCCGGAGCCGGAAGGGAGTTGTGGTTCGCTCATCCCGAGCTTGTCAGTCGCGCTGGGCAAACCCTACCTTACCAGCCACTGCTTTGGCCAAAACTACTGCTCTGACTTTGTGTACTGTTATCTGAGAGAAAGGGCAGTGGGTTAGGCATAGTCCCACCCATTTGGCAGATGGACACACTGAGACTTGGAAGGTTGGTGAATCGAAAGGAGAAGGGATTTCGAGGGCTACTTCCACCGCGGCCCTTTCAGCGTGATAGGGGCAGGGCCAGCGCCTGAGCTGGAATATGAAGGGCCTGAGAGGTCCACGCTGGGCTGGGCCAAGGGCAGCTGGGGTGAGGACAACTTTATTCTAGAATATTTTCATTTCTGCCCAGCTGTGTGCAGCTGGGCTGGACGCGACACTATGGGATTATGGACCATACAAGAGAAACTAAAAGGAGGGCCCTTAGTTATTTTGTTTTGTTTTGTTTTCTTTCTTTCTTTCTTTTTTTTTTTTTTTGACGGAGCCGGGGATTGAACTCAAGCCCTTGTGCTTGCCAGGGAAGCACTTATTCTACTGAGCCATCTCCCCGCCCCCTAAATTTTTAATTTTTTTTATTATTTTTATTTATTTATTTATTTATTTTTGCGGAACCAGGGATTGAACTCAGGCCCTTGCGCTTGCCAGAGAAGCCATCTCCCTGGCCTAAAAAAAAAAAAAAAAAAAAAAAAAAAAAAAAAAAAAAAAAAAAAAAAATTATTTATTTATTGACATTAGTGATTTTGGATAACACATTCTTTCACTAACCTCTTTAGAGGTTTTCTTACCCTCTGAGACGGAAAACTCCAGCCAGGACAGGGTCACATTCCCCTTGTTCAAGAAAGAGGAGCTCCATGAACGTTTGCAGAGCGAAATGGACACTCCAGGAAGCAGAGTGTTTCTCCACACTATCTCAATCTCCACAGAAACCCTACCCTGTGGCTCCCCAAGGCTGGGGATAACAGGGGGAGGCAGTTAGACTGTTTCCCAAGTCCGTCGGGCCAGGAAGGGGATCCAGGGTTCGTGGTTAGGTTTCGGGATTATTCGTCGCTGCCTCTGGTCTCGGGGAGGTGGTGAGCGGGAGTTTGGAAAGTTTGATAGAAGCTTCCAGAGTTTCATCTGGGCCATTCTGAGCCCTCCTGGTGCAGACAGGCGGGAGCTGGGTCACGCGAGGTAAGAAGAGGCCGCGCGGGGGCGCCAGAGACCAGAGGAGAAGCAGGCTCTGGGGACTGGAGCTCCCAGCTGAAGAAAACCAGGTGAGGGGCTAGGCAGGAAGGGGCGCTCCTCGCTGCTCCTTTGAATGCCCTGATCCTCCGCTCACTCCACCGCAGCCCCAGTGGTCAGCAATCAAGGGCCGACTGAGCAGGTTGCCATGTAATTTAGGGCAATACTTTTAATTCTTTGCTGCTGAATCCTCAGAAAAGACCATTCTCCGTCAGACTCCATCCCCACACTACAGGGGGAGGGGAAACTGAGTCCCTAAGCTTAGTGTGGTCTGGGGGCAGAGTTGGATTGCACTAAACAGTCCGCCTCATGCATTCAGTTCATTTTGTTGTTATGCCAGCTTTGTCACATTGTTTTTGTAAGCCTCTGTTTACTTGTCTGTAAAAAGGGTCTAGCACCCCTGCTCATACCTGTGTAGTTCTGCTATCAGAAAGTCTTTAAAGGCCCACTGTTGGCCTGATCCTGTTCCAACCTGAACAGGCAGCCAGGCCTCCAGCACTGACAGTGCCTGGCACATCTGTTTTCTGATCCTGCGCGTGCTTGGCCCCAGGGCCCCAGAGCCCAGTTCAGCGAATGTCAGTAGATAAATGAGCTTCTCCTTGTCGGAGCCTTGGCCCCAGCCAGTCTGAGCAGCTGGGCCACTATCTTTTCCCTCTTTTCATGGTGTCCGCATTTGAAAACCTCCTGTCCATGTTCACTGCTTCCCAGAGGCCTAGCCAAGTCTATGGGAGGGTGTTGCCATGCCCCTCTCCAGTGTCTGTGGTGTGGAGGTGCTGGCCCCAGTCTTGCCCCACCCCTGGGGAAGAGGTCATGGTGACATCACCTGACAGTCTTAGATATTTCTTGGCATTTCAAAATGACTTCAGGCCTCTTATCTCAGTAAGAGCCCTGCCTACCAGGAGGGTTATTATTACCCTCCCTTCCCCTTCACAGATTAATATGCTGAGGCCAGGAGGCAGTGTGGTGCCAGCTCTGAGTTCCTGCCCTGCGTCCACACCCTGCTTGTGTCTGGGGCCTGGCCTAGATCAGTGCCTGGCAGCAGTGCCTTGGGTGGAGAGTATGAAGCTGTCAGTTCAGTGACCCCAGCCTAGAAGAAAGAGAGACATAGAAGTTGCCAAAAAGGGAGAAATTTAGAGGAGAAAGGGGGCTCGGACAGGGAGAGACCCTGAGAGCTAGCACAGGTAAGCTGTGGACCCAATGTTTGAGGAAGAGGCACAGGGATCTGTAACCTCTGTGGCAACATCTTAGGCCTCCAGAGTTCAGGTCTCTAGGTCCCCTTCCCAAGGGGCACAGATTCAGCCTCCAGTGGAGAGCTGAGAGTTTCCCATCTGAAACAGCTGAGAGCTGCTGGACCTGCCCAGGCCACTTGAAGTGTGACTCCCATCACACAGGGTCAAGGAGTAGGAGGCTGGCAGTGGGGTCCTATAGCCCTGTCCACTGTGCTCCAGAAGTATGCTCTCAAACAAGTCCCTTTCTCTCTCTCTGGACACTTTTTTGGTATATAAAGGAGAACTGAGGCCAGGCACAGTGGTACACATTTGTAATCCCAGCATTTGGGAGGCTGAAGCAGAGGCTTACTGCAAATTTAAGGCTGGCCTGGGCTACACAGTGAGTGCAAGTTCAGCTTAGACTAGACAGCAAGACCCTATCTCAAAACCAAATCAAACCAAACCAAACCAAAAAATTGCACTTGTTCAGGTGTGGGGGACAAGCAAGGTGTATGGTATGGACCTGCTGACCCTCCTGACATTTCTCTTGGAAGCTATGGATACAGGGTTGGAGGTGGGAGAGCTGCTTAGGCTTCCTGATCTTGTTTAAAGGGTGATTGGGGGCCCTGGGAAGGGGCAGATAGAGATGGCAGGGTTGAGGAGCCCTGCTCCCCACTCTGGCCCTTGGCAGCTCCCCAATCCATTCCCTGCTAGCCCTGCATGTCCAGGGTGTGTCCTTTGAAAGGTCCAAAGCTCCAACTGGGTGGACATATGGTGATTTCATAATCCTGGGTTTCTTCCAAGCCTTTCCCTGCGGTGCTCCAGCCCGCCCTGTGGGCTCCCACACTGCTGCGCTGTAGCCCAGAATGGTTTTGCAATTACTAGTCCCTTTGGACACACAGGAAGCGTGGCCCCAAGGCCCCTCAGCCACCACCCCTCTGGCCCACCGGCGCCACTGAGTCTGCAGGCTGCTTCACGGAAGGGTGGGCCCTCCTGGTTTGTTGTGGGTGCTGGGTGGGTGTAGTGCTCCCTATTCCTCTACCTGACTAACCACCCCCAGTGCTCAACAAAGGGGGTCCTCAGGCTCAGCCTCTGAGATGTATTTGGAGACCAGGAAACAGGCTCAGGAGGTTGAGCTGGACTACAGCAAGCAGCAGAAGTGGGGTTCAAAGCCTGGGTTGTGTGCACACAACTGCCCTCCAGGTGCTACTCTAGCTGCTGATGTCATTTGTAGTGCTGGGGGGAGAACCTAAGCCTCATGCGTGCCAGGCATGTACTCTGCCATTGGACCACACCCCAGCCCCAAGGTGGCGACTTTGGACCAGAAGGCAGGAGAGTAGTTAGGAGTTCTTCTACCAGTTGGCTGGCCTTAGGTCAGTCCTGTGACTCTGCCCAGCTGTGATAAGAACAGGGCCCTGGGGTAGATTTTTTAGTTCCTTGTGCTCCATGGAGCGGAAGTAAAGTTCGTTCTTAATGAGCTGATACAGGGAACTGTACAATACACAGCTGCTGTGTGGGGGCTGGAACAGTGGGGGCCCTGGAGAGGCTCTGGGAACAGGGTACAAGCACCCCTGCTCTGCCCTGCTTAGCCTCTTTCAGAAGGCAGTGAGGTGTGGTCACACTTATCCACATCCATTGGTCTTTCTTCTCACACCCCCATGAGAGACTGCAGGGGACTTCATCCCATCAGACCTGGAAGGGCAGCAGTGGGGGTGGGCAGTGGCTGTTCCCTGCCCTTTCTCTTTAAGCCCCAACTCAGTGGGCCCTTTGGGCAGCCTCAGGAGTTTGCCCCAAATTGAGGAGTGGGCACTAAGAGCAAACTGTCCTCAAGGCCTGCCACAGGTAGAGTGCTCCATTGGGGCCAGCCCTCTCCCCTCACTCCCATTTTTCTTTTTTTTCCACTCCCATTCTACAGAGCTCCTGGCCCAATTCTCTCAGGTATTTTCCCAGCAAGTGTGCTGCAGCTTCCTTGTTTAGCTGCCACAGGCTTCTGGGATCCCAGGCAGAAGAGACAGCATTTAATCTTTATTGTGGGCCTCTTAAACCTGAGGATGGCTACACTTTGAGGGTGCTGAAAGCTTTTTCTTGTTTTGAGCTTTTATCAAGACAGGATCTTGGGCTGGCCAGATAGATCAGGGGACTAAAGCAGATGCAGGCACTGGGGTTCAATCCCAATCCCCCACTGTGGTGCAGGGCCCAGCCCCCTGGGGTGCAGAGACAGCAATTTAGACTGGCTGTGGTGGCAGTGTGTGCCTGTAATCCTAGCACTTGGGAGGCTCAAGACAGGATCACTGAATCTGACCTAGGTAGTGAGACCCTGTACTAAATGCATTTAACAATAATAAATTAAAAAAAAAAAAAAGATAGGATCTTGCTTTACAGTCCAGGCTAGGCTCAAATTCCTTATATAGTTCAGGGTGCTCTCAAACTTTCAATCCTCTAGTCCTAGCCTCCTGAGTGTTGAGATTAGAGGCACTATGGACCTAGCTGGAAGGTCACTTTGATTTGTTCATTTGTGTACTGAGGAATTCAATGGTAGTGGGCACTGAATCCAGGGCTTTTGTACAGAGCTATATCCCCTACCCTTTAAAAAAATTTTGAGGCAACTCATTTGGGACCCCTCCTATCTCTCAGGAGCTATTCTTATTTCCCATTCTTTTCCCCCAATAAACTTTGCTGATCTTTTAAAAAAATGAGGCTAGGGAGATGGCTCAGTAGAATAAGTGCTTCCCTGGCAAGCACAAGGGCCTGAGTTCAATCCCAGGTACTGCCAAAAAAAAAAAAAAAAAAAAGAAAAAAGAAAAAAAAAAGAAATTTGATGGGTCATGATCTCACTAAATTGCCCAGTCTAAGCTCAAATTTGCATTTCTTCTACTTCAACCTACTACTGCTGGGATTACAGCTGTTGGCCACTATGGCCAGCATTTTTACTTTTATTTATTGAAACATGGTCTCATGATGTAGCCTGGGCTGGCCTCAAACTCGAAATAAGTCTTTCTACCTCAGTCTCCATGAGTTTCATTTTTATTTTTTCAAGAAATGGTTTAAAAAAAAAAAAAAGAAATGGTCATGTTGTGTACTATAATCTGGGCTGGCCTTAACCTCACTATGTAGCCAAGACTCACCTGGAATTTGGAATAATCCTACATCAGCTTCTCAGGTGCTGGGATTATAGGTGTGTGTCAACACACTCAACTTCTTTTTCTTTTCCTTTTTTTTTTTTTTTTTTTTGGTACCAGGAACTGAGCTCAGGATCCTATGCTTGTCAGGCAGGCCCTGTGCCACTGAGCTATATCCCCACCACTATTCCCTTTTTTTGGACAGAGTCTTACTATGTAGTGCAGGCTGGCCTTTTTAACTTGCTTATGTAGCCCAGGCTGGCCTTGAACTCACAGCAATCCTGCTTCAAGGATTACAGAGTGCTAGGATCACAGGAATGCACCACCATGCCTGGCTGTTTTTCCTTTTAAAGGATTTTTTTTTTTTTTTTTTTTTTTAATGAGAAACAGTAGAAATAAGGTTGGCATTGGACAGACTTGCACTGGAATCTCCTGTCACCACTATTTGTTCACACCCTCCTGTCTCAGGCTCCCAGTGACACAGGTAGAACGCAGCCCCCCGGATCCTGAGGTTCTAGATGAACTCATAGGAAGCACATGTGTGGCACTGGAGGACTGTGACATCCTGGAAGTTAGCCACAAGCCAGCTGTAGGCACAGTGGCTGAGCCCCTAGAGCACAGTACTGGGTCCTCAAGCCCTGAAGATAAACACTGGATCACACCCAACCATCTCTAGTTTTATGGGCATGTCACTTCCACTCTGTCACTCTTTCCTGTGACATCAGCTGGCCCTCATGAACAGAAACCCTGGCTGAACAGATGCCAACCCTCCTGCTACTAAGGGCCCCACAGATGCCCACCCATCTGCCTAAGGATGGGTGGATCCCAGGTGTGAGCGAGGTCCATACAGCCGTTATGACTTTTCCTGACTTTAGCTCTTGCAAAAAAAACCACTCTTGCTGAGCCAACCCAAAGGGAAGGGGGTTATAATTCTTTGGGGACCACTATTACCCTATAACCATCTGCAGGACCCAGCTAGTATTAACAGGGAGGTGGCCGCTGTTATACAGCTGAGTGTGACTGGCAAGGAACAGCCACCTTGCTGTGGTAGGCTTGCCAATCTACCCTGTTGGCATCTTAGCTCCCCAAATGCTCTGCCAGCATCCCCACAGGGCTTGAGAGAGGAGAGCTATGGGCTCTTGGCCCTGGAAGACAATTGAGAACCAGGAGTCGACATTAGCACAGTTAAAACTTTCTTTAATGCAAGGAAACCAGTCTGTAGTCTGTTACCTTCCCCCCAAAGATGAATGTGAACCAGCCCTGCCGCACCTTCAACAGCAAGTCTGGACATTCTCCATCCATCATCTAATACTGAACACACCTGCGGTGCAGGTGCAGCACTGGGAGCAGGCTGTGGGTGGCCAGGTAACTCCCCAAAGCCTAGCTGACACTCCTACTGTGCAGACCAAGGCCCATCTCCTGCCCTGGGTAATGTCTGCCCTCTTGGCTGACTGTGCACAGGCATCCAGCCCCCAGAGGCTGTGTGGTGTGAACACTTGCTGGCTCTGGCTTACTGCTCAGACTAGGCGCTGAGGGGTTGGTCTAAGGTCCTTGGCAACCTTCCTTTGCTCAGCAGGGGTGAAGGAAGGTAGGGCACAGGGTGAAGGCAGAAAGAGGAAAGGACGTTTCCCTATGACCCCCATTGCCTGGAAAACTAGGCCCAGGTCAGAGCCACAGTCCTCATCTTACCAGCACCAAACCACACCCAGTCACAGGGACCCACCACTCACCCTAAGGTGGGGGCCTCAGATTCTGTGGAACAAGAAGTGAGGGTCTACAGTTCAGACACTATCAGACAGGAGTCAGGGTGCCCCTCCCCCCCTTGGCCAGAGAACAAATCTGGGCTGCTACACGCATACCCCACATCTAACAGCTCCTGAAGGGAGCCACCCACAGGCTGGCAAGTGGAGAGAGGGAGGCAAAAATCACAGCTTCTGAACAAGTGGTCTGAAGTTACTGGAAAATCTGGTCAAGTATGAAAGATGTCACTGTACAAAAGATCTATCTAGCTTATACATTTTTCTGGAAGATGTTCTCTCTCTCCTCTCCACAGCCCTGAAAAGACAGTGGAGGTGGCTGGACCCTGCTGGAAGAGATGCTGGGATTGGGGGTGTGCAAGGCAAGGGTGGGGCATGTGTGGAGAGCCCCAGCTGGAGAGGCACAGAACTGATTCACCCCCAGCCCAGGCAGAGCTGGGCAGGGAAGGAAACCTTCCCCTTGAGGTTAGCTTTAGCATGGAGACAGAAGGGACAAACTGAGGGGCAGCTCAGGCCCCAGTCTACAAAGAGCTCTGAGGCAGCTGCCAGGAGGAGCCATTGGCATCCCTAGGATCAATGAGGCAGCCCATGCCATCCCACCGGGGACAGTGCATGGGAGGAGGAAAGGCTGGGACAGGAGAGAGGCTGTGTCATGGGACTGTCCAACAGAGGAGGAGGCGGCAAGAAAGAAGGCTGCCTCTAATGGTATATATTAAAAATATCCAGAGTTCTTGTGCACAAAATTCCACCATTCACATCTGAGCCTCATCCCCGCCTCCCCAGCTGGGCCCAGGAGCTGCCTTAAAAGAAAGATGGTGGTTCTCCTATTCAGGCTGAGGAAACAGTGACTGGTCTTTATGGACCTTTAAAAACGGCGACCCTTCCCTTCCCTCAGCTGCTTCCTCCAGGCCTCAGTCTCTGGGCAGGTTTGGAGATGGCGAGTGGGCCGCAGGGTGGCCCAGGGGGCCTGTCACTCGTGCCTGCGCTTGGAGGGTGGGATGAGGTGTGGGGGCAGGTCAGCAGGCAACTCATGGCCCTCCAGCTTGACCTTGATGAGGTGGTTAGCCAGGGCAAACTCCTCGTCGTCTAGCAGCCCGTCCTTGTCCACGTCAGCCAGCTTCCAGATCTTGCCCAGCACAGTGTTGGGCAGCTTAGATTTCACCATCTCCTTCTTGGCATTGGCGCCTGTGATCTTACCGTTGACGGGGGACAGTGTATAGAAGATCTCATCGTAGGTGGGCTTATCTTTGCCCACCACCCATTCAAGGTCGTCAATGCCCTCACCGGCACCTTCACCGTAGCCATGCCCAAAGGGCCCATTCATGGTACCATCAAAAGCACCGCCTTTCACAGCCTGGGAGGGCATCTGGGACTCCTCCTGGCGCACCATCACCATCAGCCGTGCGATGTCATTGGCCAACATGTCGTCTACTGTGTCCAGCAGCTTGGGCTTTAGGGCCTGGAATTTGCTGAAGTCCTGGGTCTGCAGGAGCTCCTGAGGGAGCAGGGAGAAAGAGGGATGGGTAGCAGCTTCTCCCAGACTCCAGGCAGAGGGCTGCTTCCCCACCCCCAGCCGGGTGACTCAGCTCACTCCTCACCTTTTCCCTTTCCCCAGGGGCTAGGGTCACAGGAGTCCCCTTCCTTGCAGGGTTGTGGCAAAGACACCCACAGGAAACACAGAACAACAGGCCCAACCCTCTCTGCAGCTGAGTCAGCACATATCCCACTCCTGAATCAGAGCCTGTGTTGGGATGACGCCCCTGGGAGGTGGGTGACTAAGTGTCTTGGGGAGGCCCACCCCATGGGGCTGGGATTCCCTCCTAAGCCAGTGCACTGGATCAGGCTCTGAAGCCACAGCCCACACAGGACGCTAGGGCTGCCCCTGGGCTGTACCTGCATCTTCCGGAGGCTTGGAAAATCACCCGGGGATATCTGATGCTCCCGCTCGATCTTCTGGTAGATCTCACCCAGGTTGTTCACGAGCTCTTTCTTTTTGCTCTCCTTACCAAAGACATTGGGCATCTCCTTCTTGAGGGAGCTGATGATGTAGGCATGGACCTGTGGGGACAGGATGGGGTTGTGTCAGGGGCTGGCTCAGGGCTTGAGGATGTGGATGTAGATGGTTCCTGCTACTAAATGGCTGAGCTCAGGGACATGCAAGGGCTGGGGTCCAATTCAGAGCTGCTGCCGCCCCTCTGCAAGGAACCCAGATTCTAAAGAGGCTCACAGCTCACTGCCACGGAAAAGGAGGAAGAGAAAGGATAAAAAGGCTGGAATGCTAGGGATGTAGCTCAGTGTGAAGGCCCTGTGGTTAATTTTTCCTACCCCCCAACCCCTAAAAGGACAAAAGAAACGGATGACAACATCCTTTATGTGAGTCATGGAGACGATCGAGGATCAGCAAGGCGCAGCCTGCCAATAAGAAGCCACTTGCTGTAAGGCAGTCTCTCCTCTTTACCCTCACCTAAGCCTCAGGTTAGAATTTAGCATCAACCATGGATAGCTGCAGAAGCCTGGCCCAGCGCTAAGCACAGGAGCCCACTGGGAACCCAGGGCTCCCAAAGGTCATCCAGGCTCCCTGCTCAGCTGATTCCCTGCAGATCCACAAAGTCCCAAATCTATAGACTCTGAGGACTCAAATGTATGTGGGATCCGTGGCCAGGGCACTGTTCCACTGCCTGTGGCTGTGTGTGTGGCTTATCTAAGCTTCCACACCTCTCTCAGTCCTTTCTCCACCAAGGTGTCCCATCCTTCATGTCCTTTTTGTGTCAGCCAGGCCTCGAGGACAGCCCAGCCCAGCCCTCAACCCCTCTGCCCTGCCAAGGGATGGCCAGTCAGGCTCCCCTCCTCCTATGCCAGAGATGGGACAGCAGTGAGGCTCAGGTCACCCCATCCCCAGGATACTATGAAGGGCTGCTCATAGCCAGGCCCTACTTGGCCCAGCCCAGCAGAGCCCAGCGCAAGAGAGTTACTGACTCCGGAAAAGGAAGAAGCCATACAATGGCAGGTGTGGGATGAGCTGGAGACCATGGGGTTTTCCAGGCACGGTGACTCAGTGTGCCCTTGGGCCAAACAGTTCCTCTCTATGAGGGAGGGTTCTCACTTGGGGGTGGTTCTCTACAGCCACTCTAGGTCGTCAGGGCTCCTCCTCCCACCTCCTTTCTCAGACCCCACTCCTATTTGTAGAGAAGTGAATTAGAAAAACCATCCAGAACAAATGTGGGCTGCTGGCAGGCATATGTGTACTGCCCCAGCCCTAAGGGGTACTGCCCAGTGAGGCTCAGCGAGGGCGAGGAACCAGACTGCCAGGGAACCATGAGCCCTGTGCTGTAGAGGAGGAGACAGCAGTGGTCAAGGTCTTAAGTCTGGCCTTGAGACAGTGTGCAATGCCTTGGGGTCTAGGAGTCAGTGGCCATGAACGCAGTAACATCAATGCCTATGCAGGAAGTGCCCTCCTCAGTCCTCTGTCCACTCGGGAGCCTGCAGTGATTGTGTCATTGGCCACAGACAAGGCTACCCATGAAGCTGGAACACCCACAAGGTGTCTGCCCCTCCTCTGTGCACCGCAGGGAGCTGTGAACTCTTTACCCTTTGCAGTGAATGGCTCACACGAGTCCTAACCTGGCCTCAGCTGACAATGTGGTTCTCACAAACTGAGCTTAACCTGCCTCAGGGGGCAGCCACAGCCAGAGCCTAGCTTTTCTTTTCTTTTTTTTTTAATGAGCAAAATATATTTGAGAGAAAGAAAGCTCCTGTCCCGAGAGAGGGATAGGAGGGGGGCCCAAGCGGGTAGTTTCCCTCTTTTTTTATTTTTTCACTACTGGGGATTGAACTTGGGACTTTGTGCTTCCTAGGCAGGCACTTAGGCTACTGAGCCATATCCCTGGCCCATCATTTGTTTTTAGAGTTGGGGAATCCTCATTATGTTATCCAGGCTGACCACAAACTCCTGGATTCAAGGGATCCTCCTGCCTCAGCCTCCCCTGTAACTGAGACCACAGGTATATATCACCATCCACAACTTACAGCTTATTCTTTTCTTAAAAAAAAAGTATTTGGTTGTTGCAGGGTCTCACTACATAGCTTGGACTTGTAGTGATTTTCCAGCTTTCAGCCTCCCCAGTGCTGGGATTACAGGTGTGTGCCTCTATGCTGGACTCTGCCCGTCCTGCATACAGCCCGTCCTGGGGGCAGGTCTGGCACAGCATGTGGTGCTGGGGATTGAACCAGGGTCCCTGTGCTTGCCTAAGCTTGCCTAGGCAGGCGCTTTAGTCCACTGAGCGATCTCGCTGGCCCCTTACAGCCTATTCTTAAAACCCCATGCTGTGTCTGAGGGAATGCTTGGACACTGCCTGAAAGTACAAATATCTCAACTCAGCTACCACTCAGTTGTTCCCATATGTCAGACTCAGATGCAGAGCAGCAGCGCGGGGCCCTCCAACTCCTAGATGCATGCAGTTACCCAAAGCCAGCCACCCCAAAGAGCTGCCTTCTGTCCCTCTGTACCACTGACCTCTGTCTCTAGGACTCTCATTCAAGCACCTGGCCAGGCACCAAGGGCCCTGCACTCTCAGATGGCTAAAGGCCTGTGTGTGCCACTACCAGTTCATGGGCTGTGGCCTTAAGCACCTAGTATTCCCTCTGGATAACAGGCTCCTATCCTTCTCTTCATTAGCTACTTCCTGCCCCAGCTTCAACAGCAGCTCCCCCTGAGGCCGCCCCAGGTGTCCGCCCTCTGTAGCATGTGGGTCTCCCTAGCAAAGACACATTTATTTTCCTTTTCATTTGTACATTCTGCTTTCCCCCAAAGCTGGGGGATGCTGGTATGGGGCTCTGTATGTCATTTTCCACATGTCCCCAGTGTTCAGCAACAAACTCTGGAGGGGAAGTCAGGAGGCCCAGAGCCACAACCCACCACACCCTACTTCCGGGGATACTTCCTTGGCAACTTCCTACTTGGGGTTTCTAAACTGTCTACACTGTCTGCACACTCAAGGCTTTCTATCATGTAGGTGGTGTGAGTCCTGGACAGAAGTTCTTTCTGCACATGCGATGGTCACACAGGTCCAGCTCTGCAGTAGTCAGTGGAAGGGGTCTGGGGCAAATAAGATCCCCTGAGTGCCAGTCCATGATCCCTAGGCCTTTCCCCATCCCATCTACCTTAGCCAGCCTGGCCCGCTTGATCAGGTCGTTGAGCTTCCTGAGGGCAGCATTTCGGGGAAGAGACTGGATGTCTTTGAAGAGGTCCTGTTCCTCAGCCTCAAAGAGCTTCCGGTTGTCTGGGATGAGCAGTGGGTGGGACCAGAAGGAGCCAATGTAGACTCGGACCACCTCAGGGGTGTTGATGATCTTGCCCAGGGACCACATGAGGGCCCCATATACTCGCATCAGCTGCTGCGTCTCAATCTGGTCGGCTTTGTTCAGCACCACCCGGATCTTGTCCTCATGGTTCTTCAGAGCCTTGATGACCTCAGAGAACTCATCGGAGATGTCCAGTTTGTGGGCATCGAAGAGCAGGATGATGCGGTCTACCCGTTCTGCGAACCACTCAAGGACTGCTGCAAAATCGTACCCTGAGGGAAAAAGAGGGCTGAGCTTAGGCACTGAGGGACCAGCTTCCAAACAGCACCACAGGCCAGTGCAGTGCCACTGGGTCCTCTCTCACCTTTCCCTCCTTCTGTATAGCATGCTGATGCTCTCACCAATCTGCCATGTGAAAGGAGTTACAAAGCCCACACTGCAGGCTAGGCAGGGCAAGGGAGAGGTGCCTCAGAAGTGCAGTGGGCAGAGGTGGCTGTGGGTGCGGCCAGCTGTGAGCTGTGTGTCCTTAGACAACAGCACTCGTATTTGCAAGCCAGGCTCCTTATTCTGCAAGAATTTCACTTATTTCCTATCATAGGGGCTGCCCACTATTGCTCAGGGGCCAAATCTGGAACACATCTGCTTATGCAAATAAAGCTTTATTGAAACACAGCTACTCATTTGTATGTCTATGGCTGCTCTTGTCTACACTAGCAGAGTTCAGCTGTTGCTGCACAGCTGACAACACTGACTCTCTGACCTTTCCAGAAAAAGTCAGCTAGTCTCTGCTCTATAATCAGCCCACAAAGTGGTATAAACCACTTCCCTTTTGGGGGATGTTAAGTACTTTGCTAAAACAAAGTGGCTGAATTAGACAGACTCTAACCCTATTTCATGCTGTTTCCCACCACCAATCAAGGTCAACCAATGAAAGTGGCCCAAGCCAAATGTGACTGGGCTAACTGGAATTCCCCCATAATAAAAGAACTACTTGGTCTTCCGTAGCAAGTGCAAGGGCCTGAATTCAATTCCTGGTTCTGCAAAAAAAAATACTACTCAGTGTTGGAAGAGTCATGGCTTCCGGCTTAAAACTGTATTTTCAGCCAGGCATGGTAGCACGTGCCTGTAAGTTCAAGGCCAGCCTGGGCTCCAGAGTGAGTTCAAGGCTAGCCTGGGCTGCATTGACAAGACCTTATCTTAAAAAAAAAAACCCAAATAACCAAAAAACAGACTGCATTTTCCACCTGGCAAAAGAAAAAACAAAAATGTATGCATCCTTTGTGATTTTCTCCCTGAGGACTGGGATGCAAATGCAATGGTAGAAGCTGGAGCAACCATGATGGGTTTAAAGATGAAAACTGCATGTTCAACAAGAGAAAAGACAGCCAGGGAGAGAGCTCAGTAGAATAAGTGCTTGCCTGGCAAGTGCAGGGTCCTAGCACAGAGTCCTGAGTTCAATCCCCAGTACTGAAAAACAAAAAAAAAAAAAAAAAGGAAGGAAGAAGGAAAGAAGGGAAGAAGGGAAGAAGGGAAGAAGGAAGAAGGAAGAAGGGGAAGGAGAAGGAGGAGAGGAGCCACCCCAAATGTAGGTTGCCCTCTTGGAACCACTAAGCACTTCCCAGAGAACAACTGAGCTCCAAAGAGCAGCAAAGCCACTTCTAAGGGAAGAGCCTCAATATCACCTAGTTCCCTCCTGCACAGCCTGTTCGGCTGTCCCACCACACAGGGCATTGACATACATCCCTGACTGCAGAGGACAGAAAGCAAGCAAGGACTGCAGGAGATGGGCCCATGCAGGACAGCCCTCACCCTCCCTTTTGTGAGCTCTGCTGAGTGTACCACAAGTGGGAAGGCAAATGGCCCTGCCCTGAAGGTGCTCTTGGTTCCCATCAGAAAATCCCTCTCACAGAAGGCACAGAATCCCAGGCTGCCCTACAGGCAGCCACTCCCACAGTGCTAAACAGTCATCACTAGGTCATGCTCTGCCTGTGAGACACTATACCTGCTGCCAGCCTGGGGTCAAGTGTGCCTCAGAGCTGATACAACCTAAAGCCACGGGTGCCCAGCCTTGAAATAGACTGCTAGGGACTCAACTCCAGGCTCCAGCTCAACTCTAGGACTTTATATACTTAACTTCTCAGTTATGCTTTTTCCATCTGTAAAACAGCATCAATGGCAGGCCTCCCAGGCAGCCAGACACCTAATCAGTGATCAGGAACCAGGGACAACAGGTGTTTGGCCTGGCTGAGGTCAGAGACCTGTACTTGAGGCAGCTCATTAAAACATAAGGGAAGTTCCAAAGCCATTGCTCCTGGGTCTGAGAGGATCACAGCTCGGACCTGTGATCTGTAGTCCTTTCCTGCCCCAGAACCCAGGGAAGACACAGGCCACTGATCAGAAAGGAGTCTTGACCTCAATCTGCCTTCCTAGACTCCAGCCTGCAGTCTAGGTGCCAGGGACCCCAGGCTTCCTGTGCTCAAGTGTGGGAGTGCCAAGCAAGGGCCAGGTCACCTGCACTGGCTGTCAGTCACCATCACAAGAAACAGTCCCAAGGTACAAGGGCCTGCAGGCACCCTGGCTCCAAAAGCAGAGGGGTGGGGTGGGGGGGGGGAGAAAGCAGGGAGGGGATGCCCAGGGAATGAAACATCAAGAGAAAATGGAAGGGAAAGGCCAACAGCATGAAGGAAGCCAGATGAGAGAGGTGGCCACTGCACTGGGGCCACAGGCTTGTGCCCCAGCTGACCTCAGGGCTTTGGGGCTGGCTCTGGGAACACAGGTCAGCATGGCAAAAGCAGTGACTCTGAACTAGCAGAGCTCCTCACTCAGCAAAGGCGAGGCCCAACCTCTCTCTGTCAAAATATTTATCCTTGGCTCACCACAGCTAAAACTGTAATTCACACAGCTGGAGATGCAGCAATGCCAGAACCGAGTTCCTGGGAACAGGGGCGCCCCAGTGGGCTGCACTCCCCAGCCATGTTGGCTTTGGCCTGGCAATGAGGTCATGTCTCAAGTCCCACCCGGTGGGGGACCACAGAGAGGGAAAAGGAAAGTAGGAAGAGCAGTCCCTGAGCCACTCTGCCCCCACTGCCACCACAAGCCCAATTCCTGGTCAACACCTAAGCTGGGGTCAAAGAAAAGGAGCTAAATCCATTTTTTTTTTTTTTTTGCAGGTGAAACTTCCTGTTTATGATGGAAAATCCTCAAACTTTTGGTGGGAGGGAGACACAATGGCTGGCCAACTACACCCACAGGTCACCTGAAAGGTCACAGCATTCTGGCCTGCGCCACATGGTCACAGGCTCCTCACTGCACTCAGAGGTGCCCCATATGGCATGAGACTGAGACAAGGAGCTGTCAAGCACATTGGGTCCTCACAGCTGGCAGGCGTGTCCAAGGAGCTGCCATGTAGCCCAGAGCTTAGGGTGGGTAAGAAGTGCAGAAATAGGGCTTCTAAAATGCCAAGAACTGTTCATAGTAACCAAGCTTCAGGCTTTGGGACGTGCCATAATTCGACCAGGTGCGGGTAGCCACTCTTTGATGTATCAGCAACCTTGTAGCAAAAGCCACTACTAGGGCTGATGAAATAGCTCAGTGGACTAAGCACCTGCTTAGGCAAGCGCAGGGACCTAGGTTTGATCCCCGGCACCACATGCTGCGCCAGCCCTGGCCACCACCCCATCCCACCCCCACCCCCAGCCCCAGCACACTGAGCTGGGCACTGAGACCAGGCATGGTGGTGCACACCTATAATCCCAGCACTGAAGGAGGCTAAAAACAGGGATCACTATGGGTCCAAGCTGCATAGTGAGCCCCTGTGCCAAATACATTAAAAAAAAAAAAAAGCCACCACTAGGCGAGAGGAACTTTGGCCTGTGGGTTAAGGCACTCTGTGGGTAATTCCAGTTAGGGATGGGGTGGCAGAATGTGAAGGGGAGACAAGTGACACCTGGATTCCTACCAGGAACACAGAAATGTGGCTGTCTTTGGTGAGGAGCCATGAACCAGGATAAGCTCTGGCCCAGAAAGATCCAGGCCCAGAGACGTGATGCTTTATGAAATGTGTCCCTCACAGGAGGATGACTGCACAAAGATGAGGTAGAGCAGCCAGGGCAGGGCTGGGGCGCATAGGCTAGCATTCCCCAGACAGCTTCAGTGTGGGAAGATGGAGAGTCCTGGGATGGATAGAGTGATGGCTGCACAGCAATGTGCGTGTCCCCAACATCACTGAACTATGCACCTAGAAATGGGTAAAATGAGCTGGGCTTGTGGCGCAGGCCTGTAATCCCAGCAGTTGGGAGGCTGAGGCAGCAGGACTGCCATGAGTTTAAGGCCAGCCTGGACTACAGTGAGTTCAAGGCCAACCTGAACTATATAATAACAAGACCATGTCTCAAAAGGGTAGGAGGGTCACAGGAAAGGTGGAACAGGCCTGACAAGAAGCTGAGCACCACTCCCCCAGCCCCACCTACTCTCATAGCCCACTCTCCTGGTGCATCTGCCCACCTACAGGTGGCCTTCCTAACAGGCCATCAGTCCAGAGGTGGAAGATGCCACCTGCCCTACCCTGGCCCCCTCCAAAACACAGGTAGCTACAGCAGCTGGGGAAAAGCTGCTTCACACATTCTCAAAGTTTCTAGAACACAGAACAATAGAGGGTTTGTCTTCATCCAACTCTAGTTTCCTGCCATTCAAGCTGCGTGGGCCTCGGTGTTTCTCGCCAAAGCCCAGAACACATTTCCACGGCAGGGAGTGCAGGAGTGCAGAGTGGATGCAGCAGCCAGGCCAGGTTAACCCTGAGGACCTCCAGGCCAAAGCTCTGAAGGAAAGACCTGTCAGAGGTTACACGGCAGGCCAGCCCAGCATCCACCCAGGAAAATAAAGCCTGTATCCACACTGAGCACCGTACACAAATATTTTTGGCAAGTTTACTCCCAAATGCCATGAAACTGGGGCCAACCCAAGTCCCTTTGATGGGGGGTGGATCAGCAATGGCACTTTTGCTGCATGAGGTATGACCCTGCAACGAAAAGGAAAAGGAACCAGCCTTGGGGTTGGGGTCACAGCTCTGTAGTATAGCCCTTGCTCAGTGCTGGCTTCAAGCTCCAGCTCCACAAAAAATAAATGTACTTTAAACCCAAAAAACAAGAGTGAATAATTGATTTTTTTTCCCTACATCCCTGGCCTTAAATTTTTTTTTTTTTTTTTAAATTTGACATAGGGTCTCACTAAGTTGCCCAGCTGGTCTTGATCTTGCCCTCCTCCTGCCTAAATCTCCTGAGTAGCTGGGACTGTAGATGTGTACACAGACAAATCTCCAAAGCATCAGACTCAGTCAAAGAAGACAGACACAGGCTCTGTACTGGATGATCCCATCAAGACTATATTCTGGAAAAGACATTCAGGACAAATGTCACTGAGCTGCCTGGGACTGTGAGCGCATGACTATAAAGCAGCAAGAGAACTTCAGGTCAGGGGAATATTTCTCATCTTGGCGATGGAGTGTGTGGCTGTTTCAGTGAGGCCGACACCTAAAAAGGGCAGACTTTCCCACAGGTAGGGAGGACCTCACTACACTTGACCTCAAAAACAAGGAGGGTGCCAGCCGGATAGCTTAATGGACTAAAGCGCCTGCTTAGGTAGAGCACAGCAGCCAGGGTTCCATCCCCAGGGTGCCAGCCCTGCCCCCAGGGAGTACTGAGACAGTGATTGAGACTGGGCATGGTGGCATGCGCCTGTAATCCCCGCACTTGGGAGGCTGAAAACAGGAGAATCTCTATGAGTCCAAGCTACGTAGTGAGACCCTGCAGACCCTGTCCTAAATACATTAAAAAAAAAAAGGAAGAGCCAGGCATGGTGATGACACACGTGTAATTCCAGCACTTGGAAGGCTGGGGCAGGAGGATTTGGAGTTTGAGGCCAGACTGGGCTACACAGTGAGTTCAAGGCCAGCCTGAACTACATAGCAAGAGCCTACCATCCCCAAAGCAACATTACAGCGTGGGAAGGAAAGATGGCAACAGGTCACATTTTATCCTAAACCTCCTACTCAGACAGCTGGGCCACCCTCTCATGCCTTTTGTCTTCTTGGAGCCTTAGTTCCCAGTTTATTCTCTGCCCCAGGAGGAATTTTCATCCCAGAGGCTGTGGAAAGGGTCGAGGGAGCACCTGGCACCTATGAGCACTGTAAATGTTTGCTTTTTTACTAGTGAGATTTGCATTTTGGGTCCCGACAAGTGTGTGGGCAAGGTGGTGTTTAAGGCACTGAGAATACTTTGTACCCCAAATATAAACAAAACCGTGCCTGCTCCTGGGCCAGCTGCCACCCTGCCTGTCACTGCACCCAGCCAGGGGAACAGGTGCGGAGGCCAGCACAGCCTGGTATGCCGCCTCCACGGGCAGTGCTAGCCAAGGCAGCCTGCTGGTGAGGGTGGGGGTGGGGTAGGAGGGGCGGGCCAGCTGCCAGAGGCAGCTCTGGAGTCTGGAGGCGAACCCAGGCCAAATCAGTGCTACTCCATGGATCCTTCTGGAATATTACTAAAAAAATCAGCAAAGCATGGGACACCCTGGAGTTTTGGGTATCTACTGCTAATCAGCTGATATTTGTTGAACACTTAACTGTATATGTACTGGAAAACCTGGTATGGGCAAGTTCTTTTTTTTTTTTTAATTATTTATTTATTTTTATTTATTACATTTATTTATTGTATGTGTGTGTGGCCAGCTCAGCCCACCAGGGGGCGGGGCTGGCTGGCATGTGGTGCTGGGGGATTGAACCGCGGTCCCTGTGCTTTGCCAAGCTTGTTTCAGGTGGGTGCTTTAGACCACTGAGCCATCTCTCCAGCCCCTGGGCAAGTTCTTATAACCCAAAGAAAGCTGGTATAGCTATTCTTGTCACAGTGATGTGACCATGGTTACAGAAACTCCCCAGGGCCACCCAGCTGCTCCAAGACTGACCTGAACCTTGAACTTTCTGGTATTCTCTCCACTGGATAAAGCACTTAGCTTCACTCCCTGCAGCACCCTGGCCTGTTGAACACCTGGGAACCCTGGCCTGGAGGGACAGGACAGGAGCACAGGCTCAGGGGAGCACAAGGATGATGTATCCCCATCTGTGGTCACCAGGCTGCAGAGATAGGCTTTGGGCAAAGGAAGCCTGATCCACTGTGGGCCAGAATAGCTTAGACAGAGCTGGGGGACCACAGCCAGTTGGCCAAAAGGCAAGTGAGATCACAGTGGACAAGCTGGCCCAGGCCAGGGCCCTATGTGGATCTTCATACACAGATGGCAGGAAGGAGGGGTCAGGGATGCTACTGTTCAAACCCCCAGGCCTTAGGTCCATTCCAGGACTCAGAGTTAGACTTTGGCTGGAGGAACTGAGGTTGGCCTCTGCATTTCAAGGGGTTCGTGACCAGCAGGGGCAAAGGTCCACCTGACCCCAGCACCCAGGACTCATACACCAAGACTATCCTATCTATTACAGCACCACAGTGGGAGTTTCAATCCTGGTGCCACCTGTAGCTGGCCTGTGTGTCATCTGGGGCGCATCACTGAATGTTCTCAGTCTGTTTCCTCCTCTGAAGGGCAGTGGCTTCCTCACAGCTGCAGCTGCTGACCCTGAGCAGGCTCGCTGACAGGCAGTCCAGCAGGAAGTCCTAACTAGCCAGTCCACCTTCTAACCTAAGCTGGGGCTGCCACTCCTCTGCGGATAGAAATTCTGTGGGGCACACTGAGGGAGTTACAGCTCAGCTCAGTCAGTCACAGTCACAGTGGTAATGAGCACAGTGGCCAGGCAGGCTCCTAAGCATGCCCTCTGCCGCTCCCAAGGAAAGGCATGGGAACACCCCACTCCTAAGCACCACCATGACTGCATGGCCCTGGGAACCAAGGGACCAGCCCTGTAGGCCCCAGATGCCCTGTGGAATACCCCTTATCAGTTATACAGGCAGGACAGTACTCAGGAGCAAACACTGTCCCCACAGGCCACATTTTTCTGCTGCCACAGGAGAATGTTATCTGTCAAGTCACTCAGATCAGCATACTGATACCTGCAAAGGAGACCCTTCTTTCCTAAATTCTCAGAGGTCCTCAGCAGACCCTGGGCAGCATCTAGATTGCGCCTGGCCTGCACCAGCCCCACCTTATCTTTCCCGGCAGTATTTCCTACACACATTAGGGATCATGGAGGAAAAGGGAAAAAAATTCAGGAAGGGCTAAGCAGACAGGGCTGGAGATGGAATCAAATGTCATTAGTAACACTAACACACAAGTGGACTCTGCAGGGGTGTTCTGTTTTTGCCACTTGCCCCGATCCCAAGATCTATGTTCCCTGTTGGGGCTGTCTTTCTGCAAAGGAAACACCTGCTTTCCATGTCACCAGCCAAGGGAACCTGGAACACACTGCTCTGTTCGGACTTCCTCTGCTGCACCGGGCCACACAGAACTGTGTGTGACCTGTAGGTAGGGTCTCTGAGAGGAAGTCTGTTCCTCTCATGTCTACCAGGCAGTGACCACCCTGGAGTCCACAGCCTGCACCTCTAAGAGGTACCAAGGAATGGTCTTTTTCCTGATGGAAACACCTCACTCCAAACCAAGCACAGTACTACACGCCTATAGTCCTAGCAACTCTGGAGGCTCAGGTAGTAGAATCATGAGTTCAAAGCCAAACTGGGCAACTCAAGGTTGGGATATATATTTCAATGATAAGATAGTTGCCTAGCATATATAAAGCCCTGGATTCAATCCCTAGAACCACAAAAACAAACACTCCCACCCCTAACACTTAGTAAGATACATTAAAACCAGACTCTTTTGTTGAAAATGGTGGCCAATGCCTATAATCCCAGCATTCAGGAGACTGAGGCAGGAGGGTCACTTTGAGGCCATCCTGAACTACACAACAAGATTCTTGCCTAGGGCTAGGGAGATGGCTCAGTAGAATAAGCACTTCCCTGGCAAGCGCAAGGGCCTGACTTCAATCCCGGGTTCCGCAAAAAAAAAAAAAAAGACTTATCTAAAAAAGCCAAAAAGAAAACTAAGTGAATTTGAATTAATAAAAATAAAAACAGTGGTAGGGATATAGCGCAGTAGCACAGTATCTGCCTAGCAAGTGCAAGGTCCTAAGTTCTGTTCCTAGTACTTAAGTAAGTAAATAAAAAAAATAAATACCTACATACACACAGTATCTTTTGGTTAGTTGTTTTTTTGGCGGAACCAGGAATTGAACTCAGGCCCACTGAGCCATCTCCCCAGTCCCCACATAGGATCTTCAGAGATATGGAGAAAAGGTCTGAGCTCCCTATTCCCCAGCAAAAGCCCTCCTCTAATCAGAGCGACATGGTGACCTCTCAGCACGATTCTCCCAGGATGTGGCAAGGTAAGCCCTCTGTGGACACAGGGAACATGCGTGCAGGGCTCCATCTTCCTTACAGGTAGAGCAGCACTAAGCACAGGGTCTTGGCATCCCCTGCTGGCCTGTTCCTCATGTGTCAGGGTACCTGAGGGCCAGCACTGCCCGGAATCTTGGTGTTTTCCTGCCCCCAACTCACTGCCAAGGTGACAGAAGCATTACTTTGTTACCTTGTCCCAGAGAGATCAAGTTTAGACCCTGCCACATCTTTTTCTCAACAGGAAACAAAGCAGGGAGGGATGCACCCAGCAGCAGAGCCAGCAATCCCAATAGACACAGTCCAAGATGCTGAGCCTACAAAGCTCTGAAGAATGAGGCAAACAACAGAGCAGGGGAACCCCAGACACAAGGAAAATGGTTACTGCTGAGTTCCTTTTCATGAGTCAATAGCAGCGCCAAGAACCCCAAACCTTTTCCCTCTAATGCCTTCACTCAGGCCTCAAATGTTACACAGCAGTGGCACTCTGGCAAGATAAGCCTCTTTTGATGAGCAATTGTTCCTTATCCAAGGCTGCTGGGGCCCCAGTGTCTCTTTGCTGGCTGCTATAGGCCTGATAGGAAAGCCAGGATTCCTCGCTTACTGTTGGCAACACTTTAAAGAGTAACTTATTTATACTGTCTGGCCTTGCATTGGCAATTAACAGAACATTGGCTTAGCAAGCATTTTTTTTTTTAAAAAACACCAGGTAGTAACAACAATAGCAATAAGAAAAAAGAAAATTGGGGGCCAGCTAGATAGCTCAGTGGGTTAAAGCACCTGCTTAGGCAGACACAGGAACTGGGGTTCGATCACCAGTGTGCCCTGATGGCCCCACCCCAGGGACACGCTGAAATGACGACTGAGACTGGGCATAGTGAGGAGCATCTGTAATCCCAGTGCTTGGGAGGCTGAAAACAAAGAGGATCACTACCAGTCCGAGCTGTGTAGTAAGACTCTGTTCTAAAAAAAAATTAAAAAAAAAGAAAAAGAAAAAAGAAAACTGGCTCTGGCTTTGTTAGAAGGGGTCCTCAAATCTGCTTTCTTGAATTCTCAGGACTCTCACTGGTACTGGGGGTAGGAGAACCTAAAAGCCTTAAGTAGCAGCTTTCAGTCCTGAGTGGAGGCAGACTTTGTGTGCTCTAACTTAGCATGCCATACTGGCCAGGGTCTACAGCCCAGAAAGAGAGTAGGAGTTGGGCACAGCATCACACACCTATGATACCAACATTCTGGGAGCCTGGGGCAGGAGAATCACAAGTTCAAACCCACTCAGTCTCAAAATAAAAAGTTAAGCAAAAAGTTGGTGAGACAGCTCAGCCCAAAGGTTCTGAATTAAATCTCTAGTATTGAGAGACAGGGAAGGAAAGGGGGGGGGGGGGGGAGAGAGACACACACACACACAGAGGCCCAACACTTTTATAGCTATAGAACCCCAAATCCCAGACTTCCGGTTTCAGCTTCAAGGTTTCCTATGACAGGGCAGTCCAGAGGGCAAGGGACATAGGAAGATGGACAAGTTAATGATAAGTGAACCCAGCCCCTGGTCCTCGGCCTCTCCTTGAGGCTGAGGCTATTTTCTTTTCTTTTTGTAGCTAAGGTCTCCATTTGCCCCAAGAGGGACTCAGGCCCTGCCTTTTATAGCCTGGGATCACTTGGAATCAGATTTTCAAAAAGTACTACAGGGCTGGGAGTATAGTTCAGCAGCACAGCACCTGCCTAGTAAGCGCAAAGTCCTGAGTTCGATTCCTGGTACCAAGGTGGGGGGTACACTGCAAAACCTGAAGACTCGACACAGCTGGCATGGGACCCGGAGCACTAGTGTGCAGCACGAAAATCTCAGGCCCTCACTCAGCACAGAGCCCTAACAAGGCTGCTGACTAGCAAGAGCCAAGCAAATTTAAACAATTTCCATAGCCCAAAGTAGCTCTGCTAGTTTCTCCTTTTGCCTGGAAGGCTCAGTCCTGCTGGGAGGCAAAGTTCTTAAAGGCAAAGTGAAGTGCGTGAGTCCCCAGGGATCAGGTGCTCCTCAGGCGTCAGCAGTGATATATCTGCAACATGTCTGAGCAGGTTCTCCACCAAGGGAAAGGGGCTCTTGTCATCCGAGCACTGGGAGGTGAGGAAGAAAGCAGCTCTGCTCTCATATGGACATAAAAAAAAAAAAAAAAGAAAAGAAAAGAAAGAAAGAAGAAAAAAGTCTCACAGGCAGCACCGAAGATATCAGATAGGCCAAGTCAGCCTGTTTACCTCTGCTGATGCGCTGCTTCTCTCCTGATAGGATCCCAGGGGTGTCGATGATGCTGATGCTGTCCAGGACTGGGTTGGGGAGCTGCGCACACATGAACCTGCACAAGAGCACAGCCAGGGAAGCTGTCAGGATAGGATCCTTACCGATCCCAATGCCAGAGAGGAGGGATCTGGGCCTCCTTCGCCCTCACCTTGGACTCTTGTTTTCTATCATCTTGATTTCCAGGATGGCCAGCAAAGCAGACAAATCTTGTTTGGGGGAGGGGTAGTATGGTAGATCTAGGACCTTGTACATTTTTTTTTTTTAATGTATTTGGTATAGGGTCTCACTATGCAGCTTGGACTCATAGTGATCTTCCTGTTTTCTGCCTTCCCAATACTGGGATTACAGGTGTGCACCACCAAGCCCGGCCTTGGTGGCCATTTCAGCATGTCTGGGGGCAGGTCAGTATAGCATATGGCGCTGGGGATCGAACCTGGTCCCTGCGCTTGCCTAAGCAAGTGTTTAGTTCGCTGAGCTATCTCACCAGCCCAGGCCGCATACATGTTAAGCACATACTTACCACCACGCGACACCTGCAGGCCTATAATCACACCCTCTTCCACTGCAAACGTAGCCAGAGGTCGGTCTCGAGAGGGCCCACAGCAGTGCCTCTCTCACGCTTGTTTTCCCTCCAGAGTTCAAGAGTTCAATTTCCAAGTTGCTGACTTGTTAGTGAAAGTTGGGTAAGCCTAGGCTACCAATCAATTCAGAAGGGAAACAGCAGCCTGACATTGGGACCTCATAACTCCACTAGAGAATTTCCAGCCATTTGGCTGAATTCCTACACACCAAAGAGAGATGGCCTCATCCTACATCCCTTTGACCCAGCTGCTTTAGTGAAGGGGCTGCAATGGGCCATTGGTAAAAGCTGGGGGCACCACATAGGCTGG
This sequence comes from Octodon degus, assembly GCF_000260255.1. Taxonomy (NCBI): domain Eukaryota; kingdom Metazoa; phylum Chordata; class Mammalia; order Rodentia; family Octodontidae; genus Octodon; species Octodon degus. The sequence goes on along the minus strand of NW_004524760.1, from coordinate 263,775 downwards.
ATGATGGCAGAGAAGGAAGTACAGATAGACCATTCTCTGAAAGTGGAAGCTGGTGGAGAGAACAAAGCTGCAGACAGGCCTGAACCTGGGGGGAGGGGTGCTTGGCTATGCTGCCTGCGGGCCTCCATTCCACAGGGCTCTCAGAGGAGCCCAGAACAGCATGAGGCTGTCTCAACTGAGAGCAGTGATTCTTACTGAACACAGAAAAGGATACTTTAAAAACTTCTCTGAAAAAGGTATTATGAGAAAAGGAAATATGGACCCACTGTCTGTAGGATGCAGGCTCAATGCTGCCCCTCTGAGCCAGCCAAATAGCTCAGTGGATTAAAGCACCTGCAAGCAGGCGCAGGGGCCGGGGGTTCAATCTTGGGGGCCTGCCATGTGGGCCCCATCCCAGGGCACAATGAGACAGAGACTGGGCAAGGTGGCATGCGCCTTTAATCCCAGCTCTTGGGAGGGCTGTAAACAGACAGACCACTATAGTGGGATCTACTAGTGAGACTCTGAACACCCTGTAGACCCTTCCCTAAAATCGAAAAAAAAAAAAAAAAAAAAAAAAGAGAAGCTGCCCTTCCATGATGGGGAGATCTGGGCCTGATTAGCCTATCCTGTGGCCCCAGCCCCCAAGTGATCAGTGGCCCACAGACTGGGGTCAGCAGGGCAGCATGAGAAGTGCTCCCCACAAACGCAACAAAGCAGAACAAGCTGACCTGCAGAACAAGCAAACTTTGGACCTCATCCTCACCAGCCCAGCCCCAGAGCACGCCTGCCCAGGGTCACAGCGAGCCCAAGCTAGAGTTCCTGCACAGGAAGGGACTCACCATGGACGATGAAACAAGCAAAGCAGTGGAAGCAGAAGTGGTTCAGAGAAATAACATACATAAAAATGTCCCATAAGGGGGGACTGATGAGCAAGGGAATGTTTGCAGATCGCAGGGACAGGATGCTTTGCCATGCCCAGGGAGTATGACAGGCAGTCCAGATGCCTTGAACCTCATTCCATCTCCATCTTGTTCCACAAGTGGGAGGGCTGGTTCCCCAGAGAACTGGGCTCAGGACTGCCTGACCATGCCCTACCTCACACTCTGCTCTGAGTGCATTCCTACAGCAACCACTCAGAGGAAAAAGGCTCGAAGGTCAAGTTCATGACTCAACGGGTCTCTTTAAGAGCTGGGAGAGGCTCTATCAGCCACAGAAAAGCCTCTTGTTGTGCCCTCTCTGGCAGGCGGCACCCTGTGCACCACACATCCTGACACAGCTTGGGCCCATGCTCTGGCTGGTAAGGCCCCCTTGGTAAAGCTGTCAGTGATCAAGGAACCCTCCAAGTGTGGGTGAGATGGTGGCAAGGAAGATATGAAAGCGTGTTTGTGGAACTGGTAGTCCACATGTCATCAAGGTGACTATCTCTGACCCAAGGTTCCCAAGCTGTCCTCTTTCCAAGCAGAGGCAGCAGTGAATGCTGGCTTAACTTAATGGGTGACCTTGATACATCAGCTGGGCCCTCTGAGCCTCAGGAAACTGATCAGGTGGGGTTGCTGAGATGATATCTAAGATTCTCCCAACTCTGAAACTCTAGGCTTCCAAAGGCAGAAAATGGGTCATGTGTTGTTTCTCCTTTCAAAAAAGACTGAAGACCTATGTACAACATCAAAACAGCCACCCTTCCTGTGACTCCCAACATTCTGCCCGGGAGCAAAGACTTACAGAGTGGCCCTTCCAGCGTAGCTGCCCAGCTTCTCACATGAATGAAGGGCAGCCCCACCTACAAGTTCAGCCTGTATTCAGGCAGATATTAAGCTAGGGCCAGGGAGATAGCTCAGTAGAATAAGTGCTTGCTTGGCAAGCACAAGGGCATGAGTACAATACCCGGTTCCGCCAAAAAAGAAAGAAAAGAAAGAAGAAAGAAGAAAAGATACTAAGCTAAAATACATGTACAGTACCTTAGAGAATAACTAAAAGGACCAGCCTTTGCAAAGCCTCAGCCCAAAGGGCCCTGACAGTGAACACCATCAGCACAATAAAATAGAAAGATAGCCTAAGAAGGCTGGAATAGGCAAAGACACTAAATGTCAGGGACGCAGGCAGGCCTGGCCCCAACTGGCTGGGCGCAGCAGCCTGCTTGTGCACTGGACAGTGTCTGGAAAGGAATGCGATCACCAGGGGCGGAGACTTGGCAGGCAGAGCTCAGATTCTTTCCTAGGCTCTTCCCCTGATACAGACTTCAGACTCCAAAAACATGTGGACTCAATGCCTGAAAGGGAGCAGGAGGGCATGGCCTGGGAAGGCCTGTGGTACCAGTCCTAGGGGTGGGGGCAGGATGCTTTGAGTTCCTTCAGAGAGAGGTTATGTTCTGCCACTGAGAGGCCACTGGTTTCATTCATAGCATCCTGAGGGCGTGTTGGAGGACTGCTCTAATTAGGAGGAGGCAAGTCTCACCCATCTGACTGAGGAAACTCAGGTCCTGTGTGTTAAGGAAGCTTCTATTGATCTACAAAAAGGATATGGGGCTTAAAATTCATTTCAAGGCTCCCAGGGCCCTTGTCTCCTGAAGCTCCTACAGCACCACTGACCCATAAGAGCTGCCTTGGGGTCAAGTGTGTCCACTGCCATGTCTGTCCCCTGCCTGCAAGGGGCTGCCCCAAAGCCAGTCGGCCACAGCAGACCATCCTTGTCCCTCCTACACATAACCACCTGCTTCAAGCAACTGAGCGGGAATACACCACACCAGAAGGCATCGGATTTTCTTAGGATACTTAAGAAACAGATTCCTGTGGGGGTTGATCTGAATGAATTAGGTGCATCTAGTCTAGAGAAGGAGGTGGAGACCAAGAACAGGAGGGCAGTAACAGAACAGGAGGCTCAGCTTCCTGAATGAATCTCCTGGTTCTGCGCAGGGAGACCGGGTTCTGCGAGAGTTTGGGAGTTAAACTGATAACTGGGAAGACAGGGGGGTCAACAGACTCCTGAGGAACCACGATGGCCACTCTCAGCCCCTCAGGTGGGTTGGAAAAGATTTTCCCCGAGTGGCACGGCAGGGACCCTGTCCTTGGGAGTGGTCACCCACGGTCTGGCTGAGAACTCAGAGACAAAGGAGTAGGGTCGACGGCCGAAAGAGGGTCGCGCCCTGAGTGTGGGGTCCTGTCCTGATAGGCCCTCGCGCTTCAGGGGTTAAGAGTGGGTACCTGTTGAGAAAGGCATTGCCGAAGGCGTTGAGCTTGCGGAAAGGGCGCCGCGGATCGACTACGAGCGCATTGCCCGGCACCACGCCCTCAGTGGGACCGTGCATGACCGCGATGAAGGAGTCGGTGGTGGGCTCGGGCCCGATGCGCATTCCGGGAAAGTCCTGCTCGATCAGGTGCCGGATGAAGGTGGTCTTGCCCGTGCTGTACTGGCCTACAAGAAGCACCATGGGCTTGTTGTCGAAGTCAGCATCCTCCAGCGCGGGCGAGTGGAACTCATGGAAGCGGTAGTGCTCCTCCAGGGGCAGCAGCTTCTGCGCGTACAGCTGCCGCAGCCCTTCGGCCACGGTCTGGAAGAGCTCCGGCTCCTTCTTGCGGCGGGCATCCTTGCTCACCCAGCTAAACATGCTGCTGTAGACAGGGCTGGCGGCTCCTGCGGGGCAATGGGGCAACTAAGCGCGGGGCAGAGAACGGGCCCGCCGGCCAGCTGAAGGCAGCGGGGGGCTGAGGCGGCGGGGCCGGGGGCGGGGAGCTGCCCGCACTGCGCAAGCGCACTTCACAGTTCACGGAGGCGCCCTCTGCCGAGTGGAGCGCGCGCTTTGCCCCGCGCCCTTTATAGGATCGAGTTGTGCTGGGCGCCGCCGCCGCCTGACTCGCGTAGAAGGGGAGGTAGAGGGAGGAGCCCTTACCGGCACCGCCCCCAGTTGCGTGCCACGTTCTCCTCTTCCCCGGCCTCCATTGGCTGACTTAAAATCTCGCGAGGCCTTGAGTGCGGTGCCGTGGCAACCATACTTGTTTTGCCCCGCCTACTGTGTTGTGGCTTTCGGAATTACTTCGGTTGGAAAGCCCGGGAATCAGGCGCGAGAAGCTTCTGGGCCCGCACTCCTTCCAGCACCAGTGGCCCCTCAAGTTCCGCACCCCGTCGGCGCGCCCCACCCAAGTGCCTCCTTCGGAATCCCCAGAAGCGTCGCGGGATCCCTGGAGTCCCGGCGCCCCCTCCTCGGGTCGGTTTCCCGGACACACCCCCATCTCATTTTATCTGTTCTGGGGAAGGTGAGCAAAGGAAAGAAGTAATGTAAGAAGCAGAGAGAGTAGAGAGAATAAGGATGGGGAGTGACCGAGGGGGAAAAAACGGGGCCGCAAGAGTGCGATGGGGAAAGACGCGCGAGAAGCTAGCCTCACCTCAGGCCGGTGGGGCTGGGACTGGAGATGGACACAGCAGTAGAGGACTCAAGTACGAGACCTGTAGGGAGAAGACAAGGCGGCCCTGAAAGGCTAGAACTGTGGCAGGACGGGAGAGGGTAAAGAAGTTGGCCACTTGAGTTTTGAGGAAGTGAAATCGGAAATTCCCTATGTGGAGCAGAGGGGAAATGTGGGGCAACAATGAAATCTTGCGGGGACTTGGGGAGAATTAAAAAGCCCAAATGCTTCCGCTTTCCTGTCAGGGACACCACCAGTTACCATCTTTACTTCAACTTGTGTGCCCTCCCTTCCCCTCTTACCTCTTCCTGGCTGTTCCATTGGTCTCAGGTCCTGCCATCCCTAGCCCACCTAGACCCACTTAACTGTCCAGATGGGTGAGAAGCCTTAGTGAGTGATGTCAGAGTTATGGGGGCTGTGATTGTTATGTAACCAGTGTTAGGCCACCTAAATGTGGTGAAGGGCCTGAGGACTATTGGAGAGGTCTAAAGTGAACATGGGGAGCTGGTGGGGGTGGCACACTTGTCAGTTCTACTTACTTAGGAGACATAGACAGGAGGATCACCCCACAAATTGGAGACCAGCATGGGCGACACAGTGAGCCTCCACACCCTCAGCCCCAAATAAATAGCCAGACATGATAGCTCACATCTGTAACTGAAGCAACTCAAGAGTTTGAGGCAGGAGGATTGAAAGTTTGAGGCCAGCCTAAGCAATTTCGTGAGACCCTGCCTCAAAAGAATCTAGGGATGTAACTCAAGTGGAGCTCTCTAATTCCATCTTTGGTATTAGGAGGGAATAAAAACAGGCATAGCTTTGGGGTAGAGCATTTGTCTAGACTAATGAGGTGTCGGGCTCAATTCCTAGTACCAAAAACTATGAAACAAAACCCCCAACCAACAAAACGATTTATTGAGCTGGATGTATAGATCACAGATAAATGCTCACTGAGCATGCCTAAGGCTTTGGGTTTAGTTCACAGCATTGAAAATAAAGTGGCTGAGTGTGGTGACACCTATAATTCTAGCGCTGGGGAGGCTGAGGCAGGAGGATCATGAATTTGAGGCTAGTCTGGGCTACACAGCATTGTTCAAGCTAGCCTTGAACTCACTATGTAGCCTAGCCTGGCCTCAAACTCAAAGCAATGCTCCTGCCTCAGCCTCTCAAATGCTAGGATTACAAGTGCTACACCCAGCATATTGATGTTCTTGGGTGGGGTTGTCATCAGAGGCTGTGTGCCAACTGGTGACCCAGAACCTCCGGTGGGCCCAGTCCAGACTTCCTGAGTTAGCCTTGAAGCCAAAAGACTTGTCTCCTTTATAGAAGAGATGAAGGATCCTCCCCGGAGATGTCATTTCTGGGTTGGTCCAGGAAAGAGCCTGAGGCAGAGGGTTCTAAATGAGGTAGTTGTTCAGTTGTGTGAATGGCTATGCCAAGTTCTGTCCCCAGCAATGCTCACATTGACCCACCATGGTGGTTACATCTCCCCAGAGCCTTGTATACTGGGAAAACCTGGCTAAAGAAAACTGAAAACATAATGTTCCTGGGTTATTTATAAATGAAACCAGGACCCTGTTCTTCATGTGCACTCTTGACTTTGTTCTCCGAGGAGCTCAAAGGCCTGGAAGAAGGGTTTCCCTCCCTCCCTGATGAGAGTCTCTAGGGGCTGGGAATTCGTTCCCCCAGTTACCCACAGTTGGGCCACTTCCTTATCTTGCAATGTCCCAAATTATGAAAATGACCTTTCCTTTGTGTTTCTTCCCCACTTGCTGTTTATTGGAAAGTTTTATCAAATGTAAATGAAGCATTTTACTTTTGGTTCTGCTGCTGCCATTTCACTGTTGCCTGGCTCCTGGACCGACTGGGTTTTATTTCAGAAACTGCCCACCTGGGCTATAGAGATAGTTTGGCGGTGTAAGTGCCTGCCTGGCAAGCGCAAGGACCTGTGTTTGATCCCTGGTACTTCATGCTGTGCCAGCCCTGGAACCCAGGCACGCTGTGTGGACCCTGAAACGGCATGGTGTTGCATGCCTGTAATCCCAGCGCTGTGGAGGCTGAGACAGGAGGATCACAAATCCCAGCCGTGTAGTGAGACCCTGTAAAGAACATGCCAAGCGGTAGAAAAAAAGAAAGAAACTGTCCATACTCACCCTCAGCAATTTCCTCTTCCATTAGCACACACTTCTGTACCATGAAGCTTGCTGTCTCTCCTCAGAGCGAGCCCCTGGCCAGGAGAAAAAGATCTCTTGCCTCCTTGCCCTCCCACCAAGAAATCCATGTGGTTCCCTAGGAGCTAGGTCCAGGGGCATGTCTACAACGTCCCTAACGACAACTTAAAAAAAAAGGAGTTTTTCTCCAAATATGGAGAAGAATCAGGCTGGGAAAACCCAAAAAACACATTTCTCCCCCTAGAGAAGTGACTGCTCATTCTTTCCACAGAGAAAGTTTGTGTATAAGATTGAGTTTTTGTTCTTGTTGTCATGACAAAATTTGGCCAGTACATCAGCTTTGCCAAAACAAGGTAAAGAACCAGGGAGGTAGCTGGGCATGGTGGTGCACACCTGTAATATGTATGCTTCCTGCCTCACAAGTGCAGGTTCCCACTACCACAGAAATAAATAAAAATGCAGATAGTATGTGTGCTTCCACTCTGTGGGGCCAAGCCAGGAGGCTCACAAGTTCAAGCCCAGCTTGAGTAACCAAGCAATTTCGTGAGACCCTGTCTCAGAACAATTTTAAAAGTGCTGGAGGAGGGTCCTTTTAATCCAGCACTTAGGAAGCTGGGGCAGGAGGGTCTAGGAGGCTGAGACTGGAGGCTTGCCACTGGGTTCCTATTGTCAGCAACCTGCTTGAAGCAGCCTAATCTGAGAGAAAGAAGCTAGACCTACAGAATCTGACCACTTGAAGCTGTGAGGTGGAGCAGGTGACAAAGATGGTTTCAAACCTCTTTCCCAGGCACAGACCAGAGAGGCCCCGGGAAGCACAGGAGCCCTCTGGGTCCCAGGTGACAGGTATGCTTGTTTCCCTGGGCAATATGTATGCATGGAGCTACAGAGACCTCTGAACACTCTTTTAAGAGGACTACAGTTTGGGTGCTAGGCTAGCCTTAGTGTTTATGTCTAGATGTCCCCCTAGAATCAAAAGCAGGAGGGAGGTGATTTGATCCTGGGGCCCACAGCTGACTTGCTGTTAAAGGTGGAGTCCGGTCAGAAGAGGCGGGTCACTGGTGTGTGGCCCAGAAGGGTTTATCTTGTTGCATAGCTCCTTGATTCTCTCTCTGCTCTCTGGATACCTCAACGTGAGCAATTTCTTTTTCATCATGCCCTTTGCCTTCCCATCCTGCCCTGGAGCCATCAGACGATGGGCTGAGCTTGTGTAAACTGAACCAAAATAAATCTTTCCTCCTTTAAAGGTGGTGCATGCTTGTAATCCCAGTACTCTAGAGGCTGAGGCAGGAGGATTGTCATGAATTCAAGGCCAGCCTGGATCTACCTAGGGAGACTGTCACAACCCTACCCCCTAAAATTCTGTACAGTGATAACATCAGAGAGACTTGGCAGGGACTGGGTACACCTTGCCCTGCATGGATGAAATGTGACCCAAATATCTCCCAGCCTCAGCAGCCTAACAGGACAAGTGAGGCACAGCTGCACCTCCCTGAGTAACCATGGTCTGAGCCCCATGGTCTGAGTAACCCATGTCCTCACCAGGTACTTAGGGGGGTAGTTCTCGAAGAGTGCAAAGTCAGGTTTGCCCTGACCTGCTCCAGCTGTGTGTCCCTCCCCATTGCCTGTCCCAGGTGGCTGCTCTGAGCCTCAGCGTGGGCCTCCCAGGCCGACAGCAGGAGAGGAACCCTGTCTCCAGCCATGTGTCCTGCTCAGCATCACATCAGGGCCCAGATCATCTTCAGACCCTGCCACTCACACCCATGCCTCAGTGGGGCCAGACCTTGGGAGCCCACACCCCACCAGGCCCCTCTTCTGACTTGACATCCTCCCCTCCAACCCAAGTTTCCACGCAGGTCATTTGGCCTGCCTGGTCCCTGAGCAGCCCAACTGCTGTTGTCTCACATTGGCCTCTCAGTCCAGTATGTCCTGCACTTCCCTGAAGTGCACAAGTTGCTGAGGGCTCCTCTGAAAGCGTACCAGAAGACAGGCCTCCACCCAGGCTCATGGCTGCCCAAGTTCTGTGGTTGCTCCCAGAACAACAAGCAGGGGATCCCCAAGGGCTCTGGGATAGAACCAAACCTCTTTGTCCTGCTCCTTCAGCTGGGTCCCTGCCCTTTCAGTAACCTCCCACGAAAACACTGCACTGGCCTTTTGGTTACTGTGATAGGCAGCATTGCAGGATGTCCCCACACTGCCCTCACCCTAGGGTACACATTGGGAACAGCCCTAGTCCTGTGAGTGAGGGGGAGCAGGTTCTGTGGTGGGTTGTATTGGACACACAGCTGCCCTTACACATGAGGTTGTGCCCCTTGGCTGAGCTTACCTGAGTTTCTTAAAAGTGGAGCATTCTGTGGGGCTTGGGAAAGCACATTTATAATCCTAGCATACAGGAAGGGAAGACAGGAGGATGGTATTCAAGTCCAGCCTGGGCAACTTAGCAACTGAGACCCTCTATTAAAAGGAAAATAGAATTAGGCATAGTGGTGCATACCTGTAACATCAGCACTTGGGAGGCTGAGGCAGGAGGATGGTTGAGAGTTTGAGACCAGCCTGTTTTACAAAGTGAGCTCAAGGCCAGGCTGAATTGCATAGAGAGACCCTGTCTAAAAATAACAAGAAGAAAGAAAAGAAAAGGAAGACGAAAGGTCTGGGTGGGGAAAGTTTTTCCAAACTAGCTGGTTGCAGAAAAGAAAGTCAGATATTAAAGATATTGCCAGGAAAATAGCTCAGTAGAACAAGCACTTGGCTGGGAAGTACAGGGTCCTGAGTTCAATCCCTGGTACTGCAAAAACAAACAAAAAAACCTATTCAAAAAAGGGGGGCAGGGAGATGCCTCAGTGGAATAAGTGCTTGCCTGGCAAGCGCAGGGGCCTGAGTTCAATCACTGGTTTCGCAAAAAAAAAGAAAAAAACAGAAAATAAAAGAATAGAAAGAAACTAAAAGTACTGGATGTAAGGTGTCATTGTTGAGCTGGGGAAAGAGGAAGCCACCTAGAAAGGCACATGGAGCCTCTAGGAGCTGAAAGGGGGCACCTGGCATCTGTCCACCAAGGACACAGGCATCTAGTTCTTAAGGCTGCGAGGAAGCTGTGAGCTTTGAAGCACATTGTGCCCTGGCTCCTCCGTGTAGGCCCAGCCTCTTGATCCCTGGATTTCCACCTTGCTGGTGCTAAGTAGAGCTTGAGTCACTCAGTGCCTGACTTCTGAATTGTGCTCATCTCTGGAGGGTGTAGAGCATGAGGTTTGTGACAAGCTGTTGCATGGCGACAGAAGATGACCATGATGATGGATCTGTGTGCCTGTTAACCCAGGAGGGGCCACTTTTTTTTTTTTTTTAAATGTATTTGGTCCAGGGTCTACAGGGTCTCACTACATAGATTGGACTGATCCTCCTGCACACCCAGTCTCAATTTCTGTCTCAGTGAGCCCCAGGGGCAGGGTCGGCACGGCATCCTGTGGATCAAACACAGGCTGCTGCACTCTGCCTATGCAGGCGCTTTAGTCCGCTGAGCTATCTAGCCAGCCCAGGAGGCACCACTTGGTAGGCAACACCTCAGGTTATAGGATGTGGGGCTGGAGAAGAACTTGGAGGGATCTAAAGTGAACTGCAGGGTTCCAAAAACCAGAGGGGATTTCAGCCAGTTGTCTGCAGTGTGGCCTGGCTTAATATAAACACACACACACACACACACACACAC
>NW_004524760.1:251603-253431 GCF_000260255.1 Octodon degus | reverse complement strand
TTATTTTTATTTATTGTGTGTGTGTGTGGCCAGCTCAGCCCACCAGGGGGCAGGGCTGGCTGGCATGTGGCGCTGGGGGATCGAACCGTGGTCCCTGTGCTTTGCCAAGCTTGTTTCAAGTAGGTGCTTTAGACCACTGAGCCATCTCTCCAGCCCCCGCAGTGGCATTTCTGAGAAGCAGCATAATGTAAGGGCCAAGTGAGGGCCCTAGGGACTATGGAGTTCAAGTCCTGCGTGATCTATTTTATTTATTTATTATTTTATTTTTCTTGGTCCAAATTTTATAGAATGGACGCATTTCCCTATTTTCGGTTGGAAGGGAAAGGGGGAAAATGAGGAAGGGCATTTCACAAAATAAATGACTTTGACTTTTCAAAATTACCAAGGTAAGGGCCCGGGGAGATGGCTCAGTAGGATAAGCACTTGACTGACAAACGCAAGGATCTGAGTTCAATCCCCGGTTCCGCCAAAAAAAAAAAAAAAAAAAAAAAAAATTAGCAAGGTAAGGCTGGGGGGGTGGCTCAGTGGTAGAGAGCTTACCCAGCATGCACAAGGCCTGGGGTTCCTCCCCAGCACCACCCACACCCGCCCATCCCCACATACGTGCACACAGTAAAAATATGAAGGTGTTCGAAAAGTAAGAACTGAGGATGGTTTCAAAAAGACAGGAGAGGGCCGGGGAGATGGCTCAGTGGAATAAACGCTTCCCTGGCAAGCGCAAGGGCCTGAGTTCAATCCCTGGTTCTGCCAAAAAAAAAAAAAAAAAAAAGACAGGAGAAACCCAGCCACAAAACCTGAACACAGACCCAGTTTATGGGGATATTTGGTGACATCTGAGAGTGGACTGCACACTGAACAGTGTTGCCTCACTGTTGTGGGCCTAAATTTGGTAACTTGTATGCTTATGTAAGAAATGTAATTTTTTAAAGGAGATCTGTGTTGAAATACTTAAGGGTGAGGGTCACTATCTGGGTATGTAACTTACTCAGCAATGATTCAGGAAAAAAATATGTGTGGAGGGAAATGAGAGAGAGGAAGCAAATATTATGGAATAATGCTATTTTTGTTTGTTTGAGACAGGGTCTTGCTATGCGTTTCAGATTGGCCTTGAATTCACTATGTATCCCATGCTAGCCTTCAGTTCACTGAAATCCTCCTGTCTCAGCCTCCCCAGTGCTGAGATTACGCGGTGTGCTCCACACCCTGCTAAAAATGTTAACTATTGCTGAAGCTGAGAAAACATTATCTGTGTGGATGTGGATTGTACTTTTCAGAAAGTTTTACAATTGTCTAAAAGAAAAAATACAAAAGACCTGTATCCGTCCTGCATGTCCCATGTGGTCTGGCCAGCGTCCCATCTGCTGCCCAGTGACCCATCAGTGCCCAGAGAAGGGCTGAGGCTGGAATGTGGTGCACTGCAACACTCACTGCAGCTTTGCTTCTGGTAACCCCGGACAGGGGATGCAAAGACCAATTATTGTAAAAAGGAAAAAGTGGTCAAGCAGTGGCCGTGACTCAGCCTCATGGCTGACACTGACAAAGGATCTACAAAGTGCGGTACAGGGCTACAGGATAAATCCTGAGAGTACTTGGCTAACCTTATCAGATACAAAAGTTACATTTCTTGTTATATAGGTCTTGCTATATATGTCTTAACCATCCAGCAGAAAAGTATAAAAACAAGGTACATAAAGTAAAGCCATATTAATATGATGAGCTGTAAAAGGCTCAAGTCAATAACTTCTGAGGATAACCCACTAATATTATAGACTGCTAGACGGTGTTGGATTGTTTAGCTGAATTCAAACACCTATAGTATTTAGATGCC
>NW_004524760.1:237073-251503 GCF_000260255.1 Octodon degus | reverse complement strand
TAGACTGCTAGACGGTGTTGGATTGTTTAGCTGAATTCAAACACCTATAGTATTTAGATGCCAATAGAATATCCACCTCTGGCAGGACTAAAAAAGGAGATACAAAGGAAAGATCATTTTGTATTTATATATACAAAATAGGATAGATATACAGCTACTTTCGCTTAATTCAATGAGCAGAAAGAGGTGTACTAAGTGTTTGGACAGGCTATCCTGTCTGCTTCTTGTACTATGGATAACCACTGAGAAGATAACAATGTACAATGTGTTGATTATCAAAACTGTCCTATTAATCAGCTTTGAAACTGTCTCATTCATATTTATTTCTCAATTAAAAATGAATAAAAAGTTTAAAAAGAGGAAAGAGTAAATTGTCTCCTATTCATGCAACAGAGCTCTACAGAATGACTAGAAGTGCAGGAACCAGGGCTCCAGAGCCAGGGTCAGAAGGACACAGCAGCCCCATTTATAATCCTAGCATGCTGGGAGGCTGAGGCAGGAGTACTGCATGTTTAAAGCTCAACCTGGACTATGTAGCAACATGGACTTCCTGTATCAAAATAAAAATTATAAAACTGAGGATGTGCTCGGAGGCCCTCGATTCAATCCTCAACACTGGGAGCATAAATAGAAAAGAAACAACAATAAAACATGCAGAGAAAAAAACATGCAGAGGAAGTGGAGTATTGGTTGCTGTGGAGCTGAGAATTAACCTCAGAGACTGAAAAAGAGCATTCACTGTGCCATCATGGCAGGATTGTGCTGATCTTGGGACTCGTGAGGACATGTCTGGGGGTTCTGCAGGGTCAGGTAGTCCTTTCTCCACCCGTGTGGCTGCGGTACAGGTACTCTGGCACTGGGTAGAGAATCCCTGGGAGACGCCAGGCACTGCTCAGGCAGGGCTGAGGACAGGAGGCTGGCAGAGCAGTGGGCAGCGCGCCCCCTGGCGGCTAGTGCAGGGAGCACGTTGTAAGGGTGAGAGTCCAGGAATCCTGCAGCAAAAACTGAGCTCCTGTTCATCTACCTTTCTCTCTCTGTCTCTCTCTCCCTGTCTCTCTCTCTCTCTCTCTCTCTCTCTCTCTCTCTCTCTCTGTCTCTTTCTCTCACATACTTTTTTTAAAAAATGTATTTAGTACAGGGTCTCACTATGAAGATCAGACTCAGTGATTCTTTTGTTTTCAGCCTCCCAAGAGCTGGGAACACAGGTGCGTGCCACCATGCCCTTTCTCAGTGGCTGTCTCAGCACACCTCAGGGGCAGGGCCAGCATGGCACACAGCGGATCGAACTCTGGTCCCTGCATCTGCCTAGGTAGGCGCTTTAATCTGCTGAGCTATCTGGCTGGCCTATGTGTGTGATACTTTGCACAGAGTGACATCCCCACCCCATTATTATTTATTTATTTAGAAACAGGGTTTAAATCATTTAAGTTGCTCAGGCTAGGCTCAAACTTGTGATCCTCTTGCCACACCCTCTCATGTACTGGGATTGCAGGTATGCACCGGAAGGCCTGGTCTTGGGACTCTTTCTTGGTCTAGCTTGCTAGACTCTGGCCATACCTTGCCCCTTGGTCCTTTAAGAAGCAGTTGGGACACAATTCAGGTCAGTATCACTGGTCACTGTTTCACAGATGTGCTGCGATGAAAGTGGTGGCCATGGCTGGCATCTGCCTCGGGCCTCCCAACACCCACAATGTGCTGACCACTCCACAGGGCCTGGTGCCTCCCCAGGCACCTCTGTTCACAGGTGTGGCCCGTCCTCCAAGGTGCATTTGTGTCTAAGACTGAAGGAAACAAAGAGGCAATGACTACCACTGCCAGGGGCCCACAGGGCTTTTGGGAAAGACCACTCACTGGTTAGTGAAGGTCAAGTGGCAGGTTGCAGGGAGCTGAGTCTGCCTTTGCCCCCAGGTGAGAGGCTTTGTGGGTCAAGAGTTGGGTAGAGGCAGGTGCAAGAGGAAACCCAGGGCTAGGGACTGCCCACTACCCCCTTTAACCCCAAAACAGTGCCTCAGGCCTGGGGCCCCACACCCGTGGAAAGGTCAGAGTACAGCGCCCTGCTGTTTGCTGAACACCTACTGTGTGGAGGGTAGGGAGCCAGGCTGGGGAGATGAGTAAGTGGTGGACTTTGCTCTCAAGGAGTCTGAGACTAGCATGGGGTAAGATAAGCGCACAGAACTCCTTAGCTCTGCAGGGAGAGAGATAAGGGTGTGGGCAGGGGCCCCAAAGCTGGGTGCAGGTAGAGGTGCAGGCTCTGCGGGATCATGGGGGCTCTGCAGCCTGGGAGGCCTCTGAGCTGGGCCTCAGGAGGGTAGATGGGGCCCAGGGATGCCAAGGAGCAGGACAGTGGGAGCAAAGCTACTTGTGGAAAAGGGCCAAGCAGAGGTCAGTTATTTGCTGCAGTGGAGGTCCTTGGAGGGAGCCTGTCCCACCTTCTCTGTGACTTTAGCAGTGCTCCCAGCCCTGGGGGTGGGGGGACTGTGCCCTCAGGCCTGAGGGAGACTTGCAAGTTCTCTTGCAAGGGTACCAGAGAGACCCCAGGGAATGGGCATTAGTGCCTGACACACCGAAAGAGCTCAGTCATTCATTCCTGTTATTAAGCAGTTTAAAATTTTATTTATTTTTTTGCAGCAGAAATCTTTTTCTGTAATATGGAAAATTTCCCAGAACCCCACTGGATGAGCAAAGGCTGGGATTTTGTCTTCATGGAGGAAGGCAGGCGTGGGCAGAGCTGTCCTTGGCTCTACTCCCCAGTCACTTAGTACCTGCGGTCCAGGCTGTACCCGAGGCAGATGAGGCTGGCAGGGGAGAGGTAAAAGCGGCCTCTGAAAGGGACAGATGGCTTGGGTCCCCACTGTTGGTAGGGGTATCTGACAAAGCCTGCCCTTCAAGGCCACACTGAAGATGAGGAGGGGTTGCTTCCTGTGGCAGAAGCCAGGCTGGCGATCTGCTTAGCAAATGCTGCTCCTGGAGCACATGTTTGGCCCTTCCAGGTGGGGGCCCAGTTCAAGGTGGTGGGGACAATGGAAGCACAAGTCCAAACTGTACTGGCCTCCCTGAGGGGCTCAAGGAAGCAGGGAACTTGGGGTGCCCAGGTGGGCTTGAAGATCAAGTACACCAGGGATTCCTGGAAGCTGGGCATGGTGGCTTATGCCTATAACCCTGAAGTGTAAGAAGCTGAGAGGGAGGAGGACCCTGAGTTCAAACCCAGCATGGGCAATTTAGCAACAATTTAATAAGACTGTCTGAAAATAATACAGCCAGGCATGGTGTCACATGCCTGTAATTCCAGCACTCAGGGAGGCTGAGGTGGGAAGATATTGGTGAGTTCTAGACCAGCCTCCATTACACAGGAAAGTTCAAGGCCAGCCTGAACTGTATGCCTGAATTGTATAGTGAGACTCTGTCTCAAAACAAAACATGCAAAAAAGAGCCTTCCTGGCTGGGATGTAACGATAGGGAGCCTGGGAACAATGCAGGGAAGTGTGTGGGGCAGAGGGAACAGCACAGGCTGGGCCCAGAGGCAGGTTAGGCTCACCAAAGGAGAGATGGAAGGGTAGGGAGAGAGGGCCTTAAGTATAGTGCCAGGGGACAAAGTCTTCAGTGACCCCTGGATACCCCCACCCTACCCCTGGATACCCCCACCCTACCCCTGCCCTGCCCCACCCCACCCCCGCCCTTGTGGGTCCCAGCGGCTGACATTGAGGCGAACATACCTGTGACCTATGGAATTGGCAGCCAGAGGGGAGACAAGAGCACTGGCTGTCAATTCATAGGTCAGAGCCCTGTGCACTCGGTCTCTGCAGCCCACCACCCTTTGCCATCCTGGGCCAAGGATGACACCATGAAGTTCTTGCTGGCCTGCTGTGTGGCAGCTGCCTCTCCTCGGCTGTGGATGTGGGCCCCCGCCCCAGATAACAGCAGCCCCACTGGAACCAGTGGGCACTTCCACATGGAGTTGCTGTTACAGGGGGTGGGAGCCTATTGGAGGTCGGGCCCTGCTGGCCTGGCACCAACGCTCAGGCAGGAGCCCGGGGTGCCCCGCGGCTGCCTGCTGGCACCTGGTCCTCTTGGCCCCCAGTCCTTGGTCTTCTTTATTGAGGCTCCTTATCATAGGGGGCCCACACCTGGCACCCTGTCTGGTGCCAACACCCTCCTGGGCGAAGTCCAGGCTCAAGCCCAGAGCTGCCTCATAAAGCCAGGAGTGGCTCCTTTTACAGCTCCTGGGCAGCCTTTGCCCACTCAGCACTGCACACACTCCCACCCCATATCCTTTCATTTCCTTTTTTCCTTCTCAGTGAGAACTTGCTGGGTTCCTGTGGCCTCCACCCTCTGCCCTTTGCCCACCCTCCCCGCTGCAGCCATGGGGATGGGGGACAGAAAGGGACATACGGGCACCTGTCATTCAAGGTGCCACCAAATGTCCTCCTTCAGGAAGGTGTACTGTCCAGGAAGCTGGACAGAAGGGCCGGCAGGGGGTGGGTAGGGACCAAGAAAGGGACTAAGGCAGAGGGTTCTGAGAAAGGAGAATGCAAGGGGTGGGCAGAGAACAGGAAAGAGACACAGAGAACATGGACAGCGAGGTAAAGGGGACAGGAGGACAGACTTGAGAGATGCCATAGGCTGGGTGACTTGGTGGCAGAGTCCTTGCCTAGTGTGCACTGATACCCTGGCTTCTATCTCCAGCACTGCAAATAGAGAACAAATACAGATGTCCACAGCTGTCAGTGGATGCTAAGGGCAGGGCAGTGAGCCATTGCCCATCTTGAACCCAGAGCTCTTCCAGCAAGGAGCTGAGCCTCTCAAGAGTCACGACTGGCCCCGCCTGTGTATACCAGGTCTTCCCAGGCCAGTCTTCACACTGGCCTGGTCTGCCAGGTTGCACCCACCTTACCCCCTCTGTTCTCACTGTCCTGTGGGAAGGAGCTGATAGCTAGTTCTGCAGAGTACAGGCAAGGGAGTGGACCTCTTGAAAGTGTGCCTCATCCCCTTCCACCGACTCGTCTGAGGCTTCAGTGACAGGTGCTGTATCCTGCCTAGACCCAGTGAGATTCCCAAAAGAAAAGGCAGCTATGCTGCTGGGCATGGGCAATAGCCCCCTCTGAAAGGGGTGGGAAAGGCCCAGGGAGGCAGAAGCTACGCAGTCACAGTGCAGACCCTTGGGGCTTGAGTATTGCCTCACTCCTGGTATGCAATTAAGGTAAGATGGGGACACTTGGGCAGAATTCCTTCCCCCTGTAGGGAGGTGGCATGGGAACGAAGAGGCCAAGCTGGGTGTGGAGGCACATGCCAGTGATCCCAGTGCTCAGGAGGCTAAGGCAGTAGGATTGTGGGCTCAAGGCCAGCCAGGAGAGCATAGCTAGCTCAAGACTGCTCTGGACTACATGTCAAGACCCACTTCCAAGTGAAAAGATGCCAGAGCTGGAATCAGACATACCCCAAGCCCAGCAGTCCTCCCAGGGCTTGGGCAGGACTGATCTCCTGCCCCGTGGGGTGCTAGTGGACACGCCAGTCGATCAGGAGTCCTGGGCCCACAATACTAGGCAGCCTTCAGAGCTGACACTGTGGTTCCCTTATCCCTAGGTAGAAATGGAGGCACAGAAAAGGGCTGGCCCAGGGTCACCCATGTCCTGTCCTTTCTCACTCAGAAAGGCTGGTGGGTCTGAGGGAAGATACCTGTGCCCTGGAGCATTCAGGGCACAGGGGCTGCAAAGTGCCCAGACGTCTCTTACCTGGGTACTTGGCTGGCCTCAGGGTACAAGGAGGAAGTGGGGATACCCTGGGCCCAGCACCTTTTGAGCCGTTGGCCCAGCCCCTGTTGGCAGTTAATCATTAGCCCTGGCCATCAATACTGGTCACAGTTCAAAGGGCAGGAAAGCTGGACTGTGCCCGGGCAGCTGGGCGGGCCCAGAAAGCATCAGACTGGGCCCCACCTGCCTCCCCTGGTGGCATCATACATTGGCTGTCCCCCCTTCTTGGTCTATGTCCCTCGCCATGGGCAGCCAGGACCTAAGGTCCACCAGAATGAAACTTCTGCCCTGTTCACTGTACCCAGCTCTTCCTCATGTAGCTTCCCATCTGCAGGGGTGGGGTCTAGAGGAAGCTACAGAGGCACAACACCCAGTAGTGTGGGTGGTTGGTTAGCTTCGGAGCTCTACAGAGGGGGACAGCAAGGCTTGGATTCTCTCCTAACCTGGGCATTGCCCCAGGGGACCACTCACGTCTGCAGACTGGTACAATTTGGTAGGTAGGTGAGCTCCCTCTTTTGTTCACAGGAAACAAGATGTGATTGATGTGGGGGTGAGTTTTCCTGACCCCATGGGGCCCTCTGGGCAAGGACCAATCAGGATCTTCTGACACCAGCACCTCTAAGCCCCATCATCCCAAAGAGTTCTGCTAGGGATGGTACACGCACCCCAGGGCTCAGCCTCTGACAGTTCTGACCCTCATTAGCTGGCAGGGAACACCAGGAAACTGAGGCTCAAAGACCCAGGGTGCAGCCTCCAGATGCACAAGGGCAGAGGCCGACAGGGACCCTATGGTCTCAAGGATTCAGCAAGCAACGGCTGGTGAGGCAGCTCCAAGGGCTAAGGGTGAGATTCATTTAGCTTCTGCTACTCAGAGGTGGGACCTGGGTGACAGTCCCTTGGGATGGTGGCAGGGTGAAGCCCAGAGCAAAAAGGAAGGAGGGGGTGTGGGCAGGAGGCTGGGGCGGTGTTCTGTGTCCAGGTGGTGACAGGGAGGTGCTGGGCACAGGCATACAGGACTTAAGAGAGGGGCTGGTGGTG
This sequence comes from Octodon degus, assembly GCF_000260255.1. Classification (NCBI taxonomy): domain Eukaryota; kingdom Metazoa; phylum Chordata; class Mammalia; order Rodentia; family Octodontidae; genus Octodon; species Octodon degus. The sequence continues at coordinate 244,718 of NW_004524760.1, read as the reverse complement.
GGCAGTTTATTCCACTTCATGCAGACACTGACCCACACGCTCACAGAGTTTAAAAATAACACCCCAACCCTCACAGTGTCTGTCCCTAACTCCCCAAAAGATAGACAGACACTTGGCTGAGTAGGGTTGGGCCTGAGGGTCCAAAATCCTCCATCCTGGGTTGAGGCAGCTGTGGGGCCTGTGGCAGGGAGGGCAGAGTTCTTTGCCCCAGAAGAAAAGTGCAGACAGGGCCAAGGCCCCAGGCAGCGGGTCCCTCTCTCATGACCGATTGGCAACGAGCAGCGTCCTTCACAGTGGCCGTCCCACAGGGCCTGCATCTGGCCCCCATGGGCTGCAGCTCTTAGGAGGCAGAGAGCGGGTGCAGCCCTGGGGTGGGCCAGCATGGTGGTCCTGGAGCTCTGCTCAGTCTTGGGCCTCCTCTGAGCGCCACTTGAGGGCATGGTCCTTGTGGGCATCGGGCAGGATCTGGTTGCGCATCCCTCCGAGCAGGTTGGATGTGGCCTCAGAGGCCACAATGAGTGGCTTTACCACAGTTGGGGGCAGCTGGCGGATCACACCTCCCACGGCACCTGTCAGCCCCTTCTGTTCATGGCCTCGTGACGCCACATCACAGATGGTCTGAGCCGTGTCCAGGATGCCCTGTGGAGGTCAGAGGTCAGTGCTGAGGTCTAAGCAGGGGTGCAAGGTAAGTATAGGAGGAGGGCTGGGGCCCTCACCTCCCGCACAGTGTCATAGGCCTTGGCCACGCCCTCTCGGAGGTCAGCGGGCTGCTGGCCCTTGCGCAGTCTTCGTGCAGAGCGCTTGTCCTGTAGTGAGCGAGAGACAGGCGCAGCCGGGGACAGGATGTCATAAACCGTCTCAGCTGTAGCCTGAAGGACATGGAGAGCTGAATAAGGAGATGAGCAGGGCATCTGTGCCCTCCCTAGGCCTCACTAGCAGGGACTTGGTATCCCTCGACCTCACTCATGTTCTTCCACCTTCCCAACTCTACCACCTAGGCAGCTCAAGAGGACTTTCCTACTGTCTCAACTCCCACCCTTCTTCCTGCTGATGCCCACACCTTGGTGGGCTCTTCCTGGCTGCCACCAATGCAGCTTGCCTGAGACTACTGAGCTGTGCCTTCTAGGGAGAGCCCCTGGCCATTGGGAGCCACCACGCAGGGGGACGATGAGGCCACAGTGCCTATCCCTCTGACCCCAGGGGTCAGAGCCACAATCTCCCCAGTGGGAGCTCCTCCCTCCACTACAGCTGGCTGGGGTGGGGCCCTCTGGTGGCACTTCTAAGAACAGAGCTCACTGGGCCTCAGTTTCTCTGTGCCCTCACCTGGATTGCCTGGACCAGTCTGTTGCTGAGTTCCAGGGCAGCGGAGGCTGTAGATGAGCCAAAGGAGGCGGCCCCACGCTGCAGCCCCCGCATGATACGCCCATCCTTCCTGTACTGCTCAATGGGCAACCACAGCAGGTCTCGGAACCCTTGGACTGAACAGAGGGATAGGGCTGTCAGATGCCAGAAGCTGCCCTACTCCTACTCACCGTGCCTGGCCCATCTGCCTCCTTCCCCAGTGGCAGTTTCTAGATGGTCCAAGTGGAATGGGAGTTTCAAGAGCTTTCAAATGCACTCACAGAGCTGGACGACAGAATGCATGGGTCCGATGCCTCCCAGCAGACCAGGCAGCTGGTTCTTGCGGATGTCCTGCAGCCACTCATTGAGAGCATAGCCCAGGACTTTGTCCACACCCAGTAACCTGGGAGGGAGCAAAGAGAAGGGAGGTGGGGTAAGGCCTGACAAGGAGAGGTAGGGACCAGGAGAACTGAGCACCTGTGTGGCAAGTGCTAGGGCACCCAATGCTCCAGTCTCACCTGGCTGTGTATAGGGCAGTGACTGTGCCCCTTTTACAGAGGGGAAAATGAGGCCCTGGAGGAGCTGATGACTTGGTCACAAAACCAGTGAGAAGCAGAGCAAAGGGAAGGTCAGGGCTGTGCAGACGCAGGGCGTGGGGGACTTACCCGTGCCGGCAACAGAGACGCTTTAGCTTCAGCTCAGAGCAGTTGAGCTGGGCCAGGCCGATGAGGAGGCCTGCGAAGGTGCCCTGTGGATCAAGGGATTTGGATCTGTGATGGGACCTGGAGACCAGGGAAAGCCCTGTGCCCAGAAAGAAATGGCCACAGCCTCATCCAACTGGGAGCCACAGAGGTTAGCCTGAAGCTTACCACCTGGTCCATGGAGACGTGCTTGCCATGGTAATCCAGCCAGATGGGCACCTCAGACGTGAAGCGGAACTCCCTGGCAGGGGCAGGGACAAAGAACTTTTGGTCGTGGACCTCGTTACCTGTGCCCCAGCCCTGGCCCCTAACCCTCATTCCTACCTAAAGTAGATGGGCTGCTGTTCAGCAGAGCTGTGTCCACCACTGGGACCCTCCCGTGAGTCGCTCATCTCCATGCTCTTGGGTTCTCCTTCCTGGGGACTGCCTGGCCGGCCCTGGGGGCTGCCCGGCCGGCCCCGGGTCTCAGGGCGAGCTGGGGAGAGGTGTCAGATTAGAGACAGGCCCAGGGCTGGCTGAGTGCCTGACCTCCCTGCCCTGGCGCAGCTTCTCACCCTCCGAGGTCTCCCCTGGGACCACTGGGTTGATGCCAGCCACTAGGCTAGTGAAGAAGTCCTTGAGGAAAAAGAGAGCATCCTGCAGGAAAAATTGCAGGAGCAGGGTCAAGAGGCCTGGGGCTGGCATGTGTGTCACACATGCTCTACAACCCCCTGCCAACTTGCCTGGTCCACATTGAGCCGCAGAGGCATCAGCGAGATGCGCAGACAGCACTCGGGGCCGCCCAGGTTGGTGGTGGGAGCTACGTGCAGCGCTTTGATGGTGAGCTGAGGGCAGAGGGCCAGCTGTGGGTGCCCAGCCCAGCGATGCCCCCCACCCACATGAGCATGTGTGGAACCCTGGACCCCTCGCGCACCATGTTGGAGTGGGTGCGCCTAGGCAGCCGCTCACTAGTGTGCAAATGCAGGAACTTGTTGATCTGGGAGGAGGCAAGCCGGTCTCGGATCTCCAGCTCCTGCACGATGAGCACCTGGCGAGACAGCGGCCGCTCCTCCACCTCCTGACCTGGAGCAGGGTCAGCTGCTGGCTCTTCTGGGTACACCTCATGCTGGAAGCTCACCTGTAGGGCACCACATGTGAGGCCTGAAGTGGCCACAGGGCCACGGGGAGGAAGGCCCAACTTTCCTCATCCTGTCCCTGCCCCAGTCCACATCTGGCTGCTGCCTCAACCTCTCTATGTGGCTGTCTCACCCCCATCAAACTCCACTTGCCCACACTGAACTGGACCTGTCCCCTACATCTACCAGCCCCCATTTCCACGCCACTGCCTCACCTTAAATGGCCCCAGCCTGCTGTGGCCAGAAGTTCTACCCTGTCCTCATCCAGGGTGCCCTATCTCCACACCCCTCCCTGAACACTCCAAACACTCCCAGTCCTGGCCTAGCAGGCCCTGATCTCCCTGCAATCCCGCCCTTGCCCCTGCTCAGTATGGCTCTGTGTCATCCTCAGGCCTTTGCCCTGTGCGCCCTCTGCAGGGATCCCTCCCTCCCTCTCCTCCTGGGAAGCTGCTGGCTCCTGCCAGGTCTCAACCCCTAAGACCTGCTTCAGAGCTGTCCCTTACTGCTCCCAACAGCCCCACGTGCAGTCGCCTGTCCCCAGCAGTTTCTCAGGCAGCCCAGCACTGGCCTTGAACACTTTCAGAAAGTAGGGCCCTCTGTGCGACTTCTCAGGCTGAAACCCCCTCACTGCAGGACTCCATCCAGTCACATGAGAGGTGAACCCAAATCGGCAGTTCTCCCTGCCACCCAGTGCCTACAGTACCTGGCCCTTTATTACCACCCACCACCTGTGCCAGGTGAACAGGGCCCCCGGACCTCAGGGGCTCCTGCCTCACTATACCAAAACCCAATGGGCCTTGGGCTCTCCCCCTTGCTGTGCTCACTGGGACATGTAGCCCCCATAACCACACAAACCTTACCTTGCTGAGCTGGATTTCCATGAGGACTTGGTGCTGCCGCCCACTGCCACCCTGTGTTCTCCACGAGTTCTGGGGCCGATTGGAGCCAGAGCAGCGGGAAGGGGAGCCCCTAGGGCCTGTGAGGCCAACTCTTGCTCTGGGAAGAGGGACAGGGGACAAGCTGATCAGAGGAACCCCTGTGTTACCCCACCTCTGTAGGCCTTTCAGTGCAGGTTAGGGACCTTCTCCAGCCTCAGTCCTAGGAGGCAGAGAAGGCAAGGACAAGGCAACTGAGGCCAGCATGGGGTGTGTGAGGCTTAAGGTCATCAGTGGCCCAGCCTCCAGCTGCTGCCTGCACTTCCCTCCCCACCTCACCTGTGGCTGGGGTGGGGGCCAAAGTCTCGGCCCCCGTAGAGGTGCCAGACCAGGGAGACCTCACGTAGCACCACACGGCTGCTGGGCACTGGGAAGTGGGCAGGTGCCCGCAGCAGGTCTGTGCTGCCCAGCGGCCGGGAGAAGTGTCCCTCCTGCACAATGATGGGGCCTGGGTGCAACTGTGTCACCACCGGCTCTCCGTCTCGGGGCTGCCAGGAGGAGACCAGAGAGAGTTGTAAAGATGTATGGCACAGAGACAGTCTCAGCCCAGTTCCTCCTGTTTCTCCCTTGTCCTTATCCCTCCCTCTGTGTGGGCTGTTTTTGACAGAAGATGGCGCTCTTGGACTACCATCCCTAGAACCTGTTGTCAGTGGTCAGAGCCCCTGGCTCCTGCCAGGCCAGACTCCCAGCCCAGACTCCCTGGCACTCTTCCCTTTCCATCCCCTTAAATGTGGATTCTGGCCTCCTTTCCTCTGGAGGCCACATACTCCTCCACAGCCCAGTGCTGAGGGTACCCTTTCCTGCTTCTCTTGTGGTGGGACCCCTAAATGAGCTTATCAACCATGGAACAGTCTGGCACCCCCACCCTAACCCACACCTGGAAGGTAGGATTTGAGCCAGCCCCTCTGCCACGCACCCGGATGCCCAGGCCAGGTGCGTCTAGGATACAGAACTCGTCACTGTCCAGGGTGTCTCCATCTCCTTCCTCTTCCTTATCATCATCTGTGGCCTCAGGGCAGGACCCTAAGCTGTCAGAAGGGCCCCCAGGAGGGGGCGAAGGGGACTTGGCCCCACTCCGTTCACCAGGAAACAGGTAGACAGAGACAGGTGAGGCCTGAGAAAGTGGGTCACCTATGGGAGATAGGCCAGTTTGAGACAGTGTCGAGGGTGTCATGTCAACTATCCCCCCAAATGCCCCCGTCCCACCTGAGGACTGTGTCAGCTCCCGAAGGCTGCGCTCTGTATCCAGGAGTGCATCAGTCAGGTCCCTCTGGTTGATGAGGGCTGTCTCTGCCGGGGGGCAGGAAGGCAGGGAGGCAGGGCTCTCTGAAAGCTGGGCAGGAGGTGGAGAGCGATAAGTTCAAGCCTTGTCTCCAAGGCACAGTAGCCCGAGGGATCCCCCAACCCCAGGCCCTGAGGGCGTGCAGGGGAGGGGCCTGGCCAAGCTCTGGTAGTCTCTGTGGCCAGGCCTCACCTGTACCTTCTGGCCGGCGATCTCCGTGGGGCTGGGGGGCCGGGGCTGGGGATGCAGGTCGCCCGCGCTCATTACGTACTGGAGCAGGTTGGCCAGCAGGGCGCAGGAGTCAGCACAGCTGTGTATGTGCACCACGTTGTTGGAGCAGCGCAGCTCAAACAGTGGCTGGCTCTGTTAGGGTGGAGATGGGGGTGGCATGAGTGTAGGCCCCCTGTCCCTTGGAGGGAACTTTGAAGACAGGTGGGCCAGGTCTATGTTTGGGAAGTGAATCTTCCTGGTATCCCCACTGCAGATATGCAAACTGAGCTCAGAACAAGGGCTTAATGGTGGGGCCCGGGAGATGGCTCAGTAGAATAAGTGTTTCCCTGGCAAGCGCAAGGGCCTGAGTTCAATCCCCGGTTCCGCCAAAAAAAAAAGAGGACTTAACAGGGGGCCACCCCCTACCTCCAACCCAGAACCCACAGGGTCTCCTGTGCCCAGAGGCAGGGCCTGTTATCTCACTTCCAGAATGTGAAAACCCAGGGCCCAGATGCTGTCACATTCCAGAGGCCATGCTCTGCCTGCAGCTGCCCTCTGGTGGCAAGGCAGCAAACTCTCAGCCTTTCAGCAGATAGGGTGCTCTTGCCACCCAGCAGGTAAGGGTGGTAACCCTGATACCCCTCCACCCCAGGCTCTCTGGCCCAGTGAGACACTTACCAGTTTGCCCTCCGTGCTTCCCTTCCAGGTTTTGATCACTAGCTCCAGGAGGTCAACATCCAGGACACAGACATAATCTGCCACAGAGGAGGAACAGGGTTCCCATGGCCACCTTGGACTCAAGTCTGCCCATTGCAGCCACCTCCAAGGGGCAGAACTGGGGTGTGTCCTGGTGTGGCTGGGGGACGTGGGTGTATGTGGGGGAAACAGGAAGCCAGGCCAGCAGTTGGGGAGGACCCAGGGCCATACTCCCTGAGTGACTGTGGGTAGGATTGTCCCCCCACCCACCGGAGTGCTGGGGACTGGGCACTGCCCACCTCGCCGGAGATCCAGTGTCTCCACCTCACACTTGTCCGACAGGTACAAAGCAGAATCATCGAGGATGAACCTGGTGGGGAACAGGGCTGAGAGGGGCCCGGGAGCCACTGCAGGTGGCAGCTCCACAGCAGCCAGGCCGGGCAGGGGAGTACCTGGAGGGGTGAGGGACCCAAGCCCACAGAAACCCTCCTGCCTCAGTGGGCTTGCCTGTACTGTGGGCAGTGTAGCAGACCCAGGCACAAATATTCACTCATTTTCGAGCAGCTCGAGGGGTTCTACCACCTTTTAGGGCTCCTAACTTCAGCGTGGAGGAGGGGGGCAACAGCAGCATTTATTTATTGTTCTTTTAAAATAAACCCATTTTGTCATGTTTTGTAGTAATGGAGATTGAACTCAGGGCCTTGGCAATGAGATATACTCCCAGTCTTCTTTTTTATTTTTTAGACAGGGTCTTTAATTGCTAAGCCTCCCAGGCTGGCCTTAAATTTGTAATCTTCCTGCCTGAATTTCACACATTCCAGCATTATAGGGATGTGCCACATCCTCCCTCGTTCTTTCCTTTGTTCTTTATTTTAATGTATTCAGTACAGGGTCTACAGGGTCTCACTACATAGATTGGACTCAGGGATCCTGTTTTCAGCCTCCCAAACCCTGGGATTATAGGGGTGTGCTACCACGCCTAGTCTCCCTCCTTCATTCTTTCCAGATTTTTCTATGTGAGCAGGTGCATGTGTGTGCACACATACAAATACTCCCTCATAAACATCGTTTAAAAAATATGTAGTCACGGGGCCCAGTGAGATAGCTCCGTGGACTAAAGCGCCTGCTTAGGCAAGGTTAGGCAAGTGCAGGGACAGTGGTTCGACCCAGCAGCACATGCCATGCCAGCCCCGTCCCCAGGGCAGGCTGAGCTGGCCACAGGCACACACAAAATGTAGTCTTAGTGGGGTGTGGTGGCACATGAATGCAATCCCAGCACTCAGGAGGATGAAGAAGGAGGATCATCACTACAAAGGGAGCTGGAGGCCAGTCAAAACTAAATAGTGAGACCCTACCTCAAAAAGA
>NW_004524760.1:223813-236618 GCF_000260255.1 Octodon degus | reverse complement strand
AAAGCACAGGGACCGCAGTTCAATCCCCCAGCACCACATGCCAGCCAGCCCTGCCCCCTGGTGGGCTGAGCTGGCCACACACACACACACACACACAAATAAATAATTTTTTTTAAAAAAAGGACAAAATGTAGTCTTGTATCCTATTTTTCAGAATAGTACTTGTCATACTATACATATAAAAACATTTTTCAGGGTTTTTTTGAGGCAGCTAACTTTATTTTTAGTTCATGTTTGCATGAATGACATAATTACAGTCACATATAAATAACACATGTGAATTTTTTATTTGCCTTCTCCACATTACTCTTCAACTCCACTTTGTGGCTGTAGTGTCCCACCCAGCAATGCAGGCACAACCATTACTCGGTGATTTGGGGGCATTTATGCTGTCACTGAGTTTGGAGTGTTTAATTTTTTTGTGGCGCTGAAGATCAAACCTGGGGCCTCACACAAGCTGCATATGTGCTCTGCCACTGAGCTCTTCCCCTGTGCTGGTCTGGACTAGGCTAAACTGTACTACAGAGGCAGTAACTCCTAAACTGTACTACAGAGGCAGTAACTCCTAAACTGTACTACAGAGGCAGTAACTCCGTTTTCCTTATATACTCTGGGCAAACTCAAGAAGTGAGGTCAGACAGAGCTCATGGATGCTTTTAAGATGGATTTGAGGTGCTCAGGTTTCCTCAAAGCAAGTAGAAACAATGTGTCTCTGAGGGGAGGGTCAGAGAGAGCCCAGCACGTGTAGTAGGCCGCAGTGGGTAAAGCCCACATACCTGAGCAAGAAGGTCGATGTGTCCATAACGATATTGCTGGAGAGCGTGAAGGTCTCGGCGGTGATGAGGACCCGCACTGGGAGGTAGAGCGGTCTGGCATGGGGAGGTCACATGTGGGCTGGAGTTTGCTCCTTATAGCAGAAGCCCTACCCCACCCCCACCCGCCCATCCCTCACATCCTGGGCACCTGTAGTCCACAGCACAGGAGAACAAGTGTGTGTGCAAGATGGTGATGACTGTTGGGGGCAGGTAGCCCAGCACAGGGTCGTCCAGCACATCTAAGAACTCCAACAGCTTCCAGGGTAGGTGAAAAGTGAGCACAGGTAGCCTCCCCCAAACCCCACTGCCCATCACATGCCTTTCTAGGTACTCTGGCCCAGGTATGGTTCTTCACACTGGCCCCTTTGGACCCCCTGGCCTGCCACCCAAACCAAAAGTCCAAGGTCCAAGTCACCTCTGCTTACCTGGGAGTGCCAGCTCTGTTCAGGCAAGGACATGTAGTGGCGCAGTGTGGCCTTGTGCAGTCGTAGTGTCACCAGGAACTCCTGGAGTCAGGATGAGGAACAGAGCTCTCACACCCACAGTGGAGGCAGCTACTCAGCCCCAGGGACAGGTGCCCAGAGGGGAAGCCATACCTTGATGTTCTTGTGGGGGTCCAAGTGAATACGCACAGCAGTGGTCAGCATGGGGGTGCCATGCCCTTGGCCCTTGCGGCCTGAGGCTCCCTGCTCAATCACCCCTTCCTCGGATGGGTAGATAGTTGGGGCCAGGTGGGCTGGGGGGGCAAAGCTGGGCAGCTGCAGGTGACTGGGCAGCACGTAGTCGTCCATGGCCGCTGGGGAGAGATCTTGTGAGCCCCTTGCCAGGTACTGGCCGCCCACTCCACTTAAGCCCTAGGGACACAGCAGCAACCAGCCCCAGCTCACAAACCTCGGTGGTACAGTGTTGCCTTGTCAGCCTCCAGGCAGAAGTAGCCGAGCCCTGGCTGGCCACAGTACTGAGATACGCTGAAGAGGGTGCCATGCTCCACGTCCAGCACCATCTCACCATGTGTGCCCTCCAGCCGCTTCCCACTCTCATTCTGCAAAGAGAACATGCCCAGCTTCACCCATTGCCCCGTAGCTCCCAGGGCCTCGTGAGGCATCTCCAGGTGCCCTGCCTTCAGTTCCCTAGGCCCTGGCAGCACCTGCCTCTTTGCCAAAGGAGAATTATCTCTGCCCAGCATCCTTTTGGGTACAAATGGGGCCCATTCTCACCCACCCAGCATGGGGGTTTACAAGGACAGGTTGCTAGTAAGCGGCTGCTGGGTATAATGGGATACATGGGCTGGCACATGTGGGTCAGGGCCACAGGTGCATACTGTTAACCACTTGGGATTCCCACTTCCCTTGTCCCCCCTGGAGGTTCCATGTTTATCCTCTTGCCTATCTAGAGGGCTTGGGGCTTACTTGGCTAGGACTGCCCTCACCTTGGCCTCACAGAGGGCTGTGATTCTACCCTTCAGCACTGTCACCAGTGTAGAGAAGGTGCTCTGGGACTGGCGATTCCGGGGCGCAGGGGCAGGCACCTGGGGGGCACCTGATGCCTTTGTTGAGAAGTGGACATCCTCATCGTCTGAGTCTGAATCTGGGATGAGATCAGGGTAGCCAGTAGTCACAGACAGGGCCTGGAGAGCCTGGTCAGCCCTTCCCTGCCCTTTCCCCCTCGGGTCCCCCAGAACGCTCCTCATACCCAGTTTGAAGGCAGACTTGCACATCTTGAAGCTTTCATGCCAGAGGCCTGAGGAGCTAGGGAAGCCAGAGGGTTGGGTGGCAGGGCCACGAGTGGGGAGCAGGTCTGCGGGCTCCCACATGAGCAGGTCGTTATTTACCCTGAGAGGAAGGATGGATGGCAGGTTAAGGAGGGATGGCTTAGGCCCTGGCTCTGGCCCTGCCCAGCCCTGCCCTGCCCTGCCCTGCCTGGGTCCCCACCTGTTATAGATGCTCTCATAGACCTCCTTGCTGGGCAGAAAGACATGGGCACTTGGCAGGGTCATTTCCAGGCTGCAGCGGGAGAGTGCCAGGGTCCGGCTCTGAAACATCCGCATCTCCTCAGGGTCTCCAGGAATCACCATCTAGACACAGAAGGGGAAAGGTGCAGTGGGAAATCATCTCAGACTCTCAGTGCCTACTGCTGGCTCTGGTCGGAGACTTAGTCCTGACCATCGTTCATTCACTCATTCCTTCTTCCATTATTTCTTTCACAGAAGCCCTTCCTTACCTCCTGGGAGAATGCATGCACACCACATGCTGGTGGCATACTGATCCTGATCTAAGGGCATGAACTCCTTTAATCCTCCCAACAGCCTATAACAGAGTGCTTGTGCCCACTTCTGGGGGAGGAAACTCCCCAAGTTGACATAGCCTGAGTGGCAGGCCTGCACTCAACCCCAGGCAATTTGGACCCACAGCCAGGCCCAGAAAGAAGTGCTTCTGACTCAGTCCTCATTTACTTCAAAAAACATCCCAAAAGGACACCGCTGCCAATGGCCACGGTGGTCTGGGGTACTGATCCTCCCCACCAGGGGGCTGTCTTTGCCAATGCGCTTCCCTCTTGGCCCTGAACAGAGGTAGGGGTTTGAACTCCCTTACTGGCCCCAAGTAAGAAACACAAAACGGGGCCGGGGAGATGGCTCAGTAGAGTAAGCGCTTGCCTGGCAAGCGCAAAGGTCTGAGTTCAAATCCCTGGTTCCGGAGGAAAAAAAAAAAAAAAAAAAAAAACACAAATCCTCACCATTTAATGGGTCACATCCCACTCATCCCAGGTGGTCCTGTCACCTAGCCCATCACATAGCTGGCACCCATGGCAGAGGCGGGGTTGCGCTTCACCTCTTCTGTCTCATACATGGTCTTCTTGGAGGAGAAAGGTGAAGGCTCAGGCTCCCGCAGCTCGCATGGGCTCTCGGTGGACAGCTCCAGCTCCTCTGCCTTGTCTGGGGCTGCTTCCCACTGTGTGCTGTTAGGCTGGGGGTTCAGGGTCACCACTACCCTGCCGGGACAATGATGTGTCACTGTGTGTCCTCTGGAGCCTGGCCCCCATCCATCCCTGGGCATAGAATCCTGCTGTTTAGCTGCCCCCTCAACAGTCCCCACTTACTGGGGCAGGAAGTACTTGCGGCTTGTGCTTTTGGGGTCCAGGACTTTGGAGACACGCAGACAGGGGACGGGTGGCTTCTCTCCATCTTCATAGGTTGCTAGAAGGGGTGTAAAGATTTGAGTCATCAGATTAGACACTTAAGACATGCAGAAGCCCCTGGATGAAGGGCTCGCTCCTCCACTCCACCTGCTTCCCAGGAGCCAGGACACTGAAGCCAGTGCCCACAGAGCTAGTAAAGGTCTGTGCCAAGTTCTGCTCCTACTGTGACCCCAAGGCCGCCTTCCCCAAAGGCCTGGGTCCCCACACTGCTGCTGTCGGCCAGGTGCTCTTACCATGTAAGTCAGAACAGGTGAGTTCCAGGTGGGTAGGGGTTGGGGGACCAGGCCCACTGCTAAGCTCTGACCGGAACTGGGGCTCACTCAGCTCCAGCCGCAGCTGCTCAGCCCGCACAGCTTGGCCTGCCCAGGGGTCTCGTTCAGGCCGCAGGTCAGCGATGGGGAAGCGTAGCCTTAGCGTGGCCCGGGGTGCTGAGAGCCGAAACACTGTTTGCTGCTCAGTGGCTAGCGGGGGCTCTGTCTGTGAAAGGGTTGGGGTCAGAGGTGCCACCAAGGCTCCTATCACTACAGTTAAGGGCCAGAGGGCTGTGTTCTGCTGTCCACCCAAGGCAGGTCCCAGCAGGATATCTCACCAGCAGGCCAGCTGGCAGCTCAGGGGATGTAGTGGTAAGGTGCAGAAGGGCAGCAAGTCGGTCCAGAGCTCCCAGCTCCACATCTGCCTGGAAGTCAGCTAGGTCCAGGGCCAGGTCTGAGTGGCAAAGGCAGGCAACAGAGCGCCGAGGCCGGCTCTGTTTAGGGGCGAAGGTATTTAGAACAATAGTGGTTATGGGGTGGAAGGGGTACTATGGGAAATTGCTTCCTCTCAACACAATACCCAAATCCTCCTGGTGGTGGGGGAACAGCTGGGACAGGGAACCCAAGAGGAGACTGGGGTAGACATTTGATGCTTTGCCCAATGCAGAAGAAATACTGATTGAAAAAATCCACTTGTCAGTAGCACAGCACCTGGCAAGTGCAAGGTCCTATAAATTCAATTCCTAGCACAGAAAAAATAATTAAAAAATAGAAAACTACCTATTACTTGCCCTCTCTCAGCTGCAGAGGCCCACTGAGACAGAGAAGAGGCCACCAGATTAAGAGAACTGCAGGCACCAAGAAGAACAGAATAAGACGTCTAAGGGCCCTCAGAGTAGCACGGGATAGCTAGCTGGCTGGGGCACAGGATATGGGGGCCAGGACTGAGGAGACACTGACAAGAGGCCAGGGGGCTCAACCAACCACAGGAAGCAGTGAACAGTCCCTCAGCCCACAGTAGAGCTGGTTACCTTTGGCATGCGGCGCAGGGTCTGTATGTGACGCAGGTGGGCGCAGGGCTGAGCTGAGGCCTGGGAACCCAGGTTACTGGGAAAACTCAGGATCTGGGACAGGATACGAGAGGTGAGCAAAGTCAGGCTGCCCTCAATGCCCACTCAAGACCCCAGGCCTCACCTCTGCTCTCACCTCGGTGTACTCAGGCTCTGCACTGCCCCGAGGCCACAGGCACTCTAGCACCTCCAGCTGCCCGAAGTGCACATCTGTGCGGCTCACTCGCTGGCCTCGACTGCCGGTCCTCAGCTCCCATGACAGCTGCAGAGCTGTGCCTGTCAGCCTGTGGGGAAGAAGATACCTTCAAAAGATGGATCTGCAGACACCAGAGTTTTCAGTGTAGGCCCTTGCCTTGGGCTTGTGTTTTGTACCGGACATGGCTACAGGGACAGGCCTTCTTGAAGCACTGCCGAAGGTGGTGGAAGTCTCGGGAGCTGAAGGGCCCATCCTTGGTGGCATCAAACTCAGCAAAAAAGTGGGTGGCGAGGTCAGGTGGTCCGGAAGATGGGGCACAAGTCTGGAGCAGGGTCATGGTCATGCCCCCTAAGGTCATCTTCAACAGCGAGTCAGGGCGCATGGTGTCCACAGAGAGAGTGGGGGCCGCCTTTCCTGGGGGGACAGAGGCTTCACAAGGAGCTCCTGGGAGCTCATAAGGACCCCATGTGGAGTAACAGTCCTAGACCTGTGGTCTGGAGAAACTTAGGGTAAGCTGCACTGTGGGGGCCAAAATCTGCCCATCATGAGGATTACCCCAGGATTGGCCAGACCTTTTACACAGAATCAAAATAACCCCTCATGGTGCTAAAAGGTATGGTCTACAATAAGCTCAAATACTGACAACATACAGGTTGGTCTTTCACAGGAGACTGACTCTTAGAAAGTTTAAGCACTTGGCTCAGAGTGCTGACTTGGCCATCTAGGCCAAGTCTACAGTACCACCATCTCCCCTGAGCCAGGTCCCCAGGAATAGTCATAGGAGGCTGGACTCCAGGCATTACTCGAGGCCACTTGGGTACATTTGGCAGCCCACTGGATAGAGACCTCTGCTAACCCTTCTTGCCCCTAGAACCTCACCCAAGGTTCCCAGCTTACCTACTGCATGGGTTGGGATAGAGAGCCGGCGGGAGGCTACATTGGTATGCACAGAAGAGCCCAGGTCTACATCAGAGAGCGACATCTCTGAGACAGCTGAGGTCACACTGCTTGTGAGGCCAGCCATGGAGAAGAAGAGGTCTGAGGGCAAAGTGAGGGAGTCAGCATAGACAGATTGGGTCCCCAGACTCCTGCCTGCACAGCTGCCCCTTGACCCTATTGGTCCCACACCCACCAGTGCTGTCCATGTTTAGAGGAGCGGTAAGGGGATCTGGGCTGAGGGGCTCAGCCACAGCACCAGCCTGCAGCTGCTGGTTTAGATCCTGCTCAATCAACCACAGGTCTTCAGCATCTAGCGGGCGGCTCTTGTTCAACTTGTCAGCCAGGACTTCTGGTTCTATAGGGAAGGACATTTCAGTCCAGCCAGGCTGGCCCTTCCCCACCACTCACCCCAGCCTACCCAGAAGCCTCACCAGCAAGGCCGACAGTGCTGAGAAGTTCCAGGAGCTGCTGGAGTTGCTGAGGAGTCAGGAGCAGGTGCAGGGAGCCCAGCTGTCCTGCCACCTCCAACTGGGGGCCAAGGGGACAGGCATGGAGGAACCTGTACCTACCACTCAGCTCCTCAGGGAGATGCCACCCACTTATTGTCTCCTTGTGGAAGAGATGCCCATTGTTACAATAAACTGTCACCAACTAGCTGTATGAGCATGGCCACAATGTGACCTCTCTGAGCTACCATTCCTCTAATTGCCAAGACAGTCATTTCTTTATGTTCCCCCCATCACTCTAGCCTATGGATGACTGGATCACTGAGGATGGGCCTGAGATGGAGCACACACTCTCCTTCCTAAGGGGCTGGGGATGTACCTTAGGGCCTGGAAAAGCCTCATTCTGCTTCAGCTTCACTGTCAGCTCCATGTACCCCGAGCAGCTGCCAATCTGCAGGGGGAGGCTTGATGGTTCTGCCTGCAGGAGTTGCGAAGATGGTCAGAGGGATGGAGGCAGGCAGGGAGATCAGGGGTGTGGGAGCCAATAGTTTACTCACCTGTGAGGGGAACTCCTCAAAGTACAGGTGGATCCCCGCCAGCTTCAGCAGCTTGTGCAGGAAGGCAGGTGGCTGGTGCAGATCTATGGGGGGTGCCTGGCTTGGGTCCCGCAATGCCTCATCACAGTATTCCAGTCTGGGGAGCGCAGGGTCAGCCCTTGTCCCAGCCACCCCAGGCCTGGAGCCCTCTCTCCACACAGTGCTCTGTTCTAGGGGTATGGGGTTGGGAAGCTCGACCTGCAGAACTGTTCATCATACCCAGGCTGTCCTGGCCTACCACACTTAACTAGGGGGCTCAGGCTGACCCTTGCTCTCTGACCCTCAGGATCTAACCTCGTCCTCGGGACACCAGTTACCCTGGGTCTGCACCACCTGGCTCTGGCCACCAGTCTAGGTTCCCAACACCGCTCAACCGCCCAGCCCACCACAGCCCTGGCCCACCCCATCCTAGGAGATTGTGCTAGGCAGAGGTTCGGTCAACAGGCCCATGCAATAGCTCCCACTAGGACACCCCAACCAGCCTGCCCCTACCTCTGCACATGGACCTCCAGGGCCACGCGGTGCTCATGGTTAGTAGGCAAGTGCTCCACCCTCACAACAGTGTCTAGGAAGATCACCTTGATACTCCGCAGCACTGGGGGTGGTGAAGGGCTCGGATCAGGTAGAGCAGCTAGACAGAAAGCGTTTCCCCTGTGGGCAGCTAGGTAGCTGTGCTACCTGCAGCCTCTGTTCCTGGGCCACAAAAGGGATGGGGGCAGTGGAGGCAGAAAGGGCCTACGTACCAGTTTCGATTGTGTGTGCGAACATCTCTAGCCCCTCTAAGAGCTGTGGTGGTTCTGAGGGCTCAGATAGCCCTTCACGCAGACATTCCTGGGCCAGCTGCAGGCTTGTGGTCATACATGAAGCCCAGGTCTGAGAGTCAGCAGCCCCTGGCCCTGATGGAGGAAGTGGGTCTCAGGGCAACCAAATTCAAACAGCTCCTCCCAGGTACCTGCCCCAGTCATGCTGTCCTTACCTGGACCCTGGCGGGGCTGCAGGGTGAGCTGGAGGCCTGACACACACACAGTGCAGTGCTCAGTGAGCAGTGCAGCCCAAGGCACAGCCACCTCGATGGAGTCCATGAAGCCATCCACTAGCTCCACTGGCAACTCCAAAGACTCCAGCACCTCGTTCACAGCCTGGAGACAAGGACAAAGTAAGCTCAGTGAAGTCCCACATCTGGCTGGCTGCCACACCCTTGCTTTAGCCACTCATCTTGGAGTGTTTTCTCATCTCTTCACAGGCTAGTTACCAGCCTTGCTGTGGCTCCTGGAGCTCCCCACCCTGGCCTGCTCTACTGCTCCATATCTAAAGCGCTTAACCCTTCAAACCACCTCAGATGTTTCCCTCTCCATTCAACTCAAAAATCAATGCTGGGGGCCTGCTGGATAGCTCAGCGGATTAAAGTGCCTGTTTAGGCAGATGCAGGGGCTGTGGTTCAATCCCAGGTGTGCTGCGCCCCACCCCCAGAGCACAATAACAGTGATTGAGACTGGGCATAGAGCCTGCACCAGTAATCCCAGCAATTTGGGAGGCTGAAAAACTGGAGGATCACTAGGAGTCCAATCTGTGTAGTGAGACACTGTAGATCCTGTACTAAAATACTTAACTAGGGATTGAACTCAGGCCCTTGCGCTTGCCAGGGTAAAATACATTTAAAAAAAAAAAAAATCATAACTGGTGAGGTAAAGCACATTTTGTAATCCCAGAACTCTGAACGGGTAAGGCAGGAGGTAAAGCGTTCAAGCTCATCCTAAGCAATTTATACAAATCATGTCTTTTACGGTACATGCCTGTAACCCCCACACTCTACTCAGGCTGAAGCAGAAGGGTTGCCACAATCTCAAGTCCAGCCTTAACTATATACCAAGACTGTCTCAAGAAAATAAATAAAGCCTAGGATGTAGGTCAGTATAAGAGTCTTGAGGTCAACTAGCACAATTATTAAAAAAAAATTACTGAGCAGCTTCTATGTGCTCAAGCCCAGACAACACAGGTAAATAAAATGTCTTCACCTCCAACCCAAGTAGGACATATCCAGTGGATTCTAGACACATTGGGAAGAAACTCAAAGAAGAGGCACAGAGGAGGGAACTGTACCTAATGCAGCCTGGGGACCCAGGGAGGGGAGAAATGGGAAGGTAAAGATTAGGCAGGGGCAGGGGAGATAGCTCAGTGGCATACAAGCGCCTGCCTGGCAAGTGCAAGGTCCCTGGTTTGATGCCCAGTACCACAAAAAAAAAAAAAAAAAAAAAAAAAAAGAAAAGATTAGGTAGCAGGCAGAGGGACACATAGTTGCATGTTAAGCATGCACCAGTTCAGCAGAAGGCAGTGCACCCCATGTTCACTGTGGGCAAGCAGAGTTTAAAAGGTAGGACCCTTGAGGCCCAAACATTTCTAGTTCTGAGGCACAAGACTGAGACCCCTCCAAATGCCTGTACCCCTGACAGCCAGTGACCACAGTGCTCTCCTACATGGTGTCACCAGGAAAGCCTCAAAAAGCACTTTTCGGACATGCAAATGACTAAACTAGGTGTGGTGGCATACACCTTAATCTCAGTGTTTGAGAGGTTGAGGCAGGAGCCCCTCAGCACAAGTAAATTCAAATTCAAGGCTAGCCTAGACTCAATAAGAAGCCAACTTTAAATAAAAAACAAAACAAAACAAAAACACAGAGGGCAGGAGTGGTAGTGTATGCCTATAATCCCAGCACTGGGGATCGTTTTGAGTTTGAGACCAGCCTGGGCTACAAAGTGAGCTCAAGGCCAGCCTGAACTGCATAGTGAGACCCTATCTTAAAAGACAAAAAAGGGGCTCGGGAGATAGTTCAGTGGTCTACGCACCTGCTGGCAAGAGTTCAATACTGGGTACTGCATGATCGGGCTGGCCCTGGAACCCTGGGTGCTACAAAGGATACCAAAAGGGTGTGCTGGTGCATGCCTGTTGCACACCTGTAATCCCAGCACTGAGAAGGCTGAGACAGGAGGATTACTATGAATCTGAGCTATGTAGTGAGACCCTGTACCAAATAAATACATAATTAAAAACAAACAAACAAACCAACAAACCATAGAACCAGAAGGCGCATGGAGACTGAGTCCAAATTCCTCACTCAGTCCTAGGGATGGGGAAACTAGGATCCAGAAGGAAGAAACTGATGTAATGGCCCTATGTACTATGAGGACTGAAGTTGGGACCCAGGCCTTCCCAACCCACCTGAATCTCCAGGTATAGTCTTTGGAGACCACCATGGTGGGCCTGCAACTGGGTAAAGGGGATGGTTAACAATAAGCTGTTTACAATACTGCCAGGGGCTAAACTGAAAAGTAGTCTAGCTAGCTGGGCGTGGTGGTACACGCCTGTAATCCCAGCCCTCAGGAGGCTGAGGTAAGAGGATGGCTGCAAGTTCCAGGCCAACCTGAAGTACATACAAAATCCTGTCGTTTAAAAAAAAAAAAAAAAAAAAGACAAAAAGGGGCCAAGGAGATGGCTGAGTAAAATAAGTGCTTCCCTGGCAAGCACAAGGGTCTGAGTTCAATCCCTGGTTCTGAAAAAAAAAAAAAAAAGACAGAAAGAAAAAAGTAGCCTAGTCAGGAGCCCTCAATAAGGGAAGACATTGCGAAGTTCTTTCTGCTTTCTGGGGCACTAAAGTTTGGGCCACTTTTCAGTCCAGTCAAGAGACTGAGGTCAGAAGGCCTCCCACACAGAACCTCAGAGACAACAGACTACTGGAGGATGCCAACAGAGAAGGCCCTGCACCTGGGCCCACTGTGCTGCTCTGGACCTAGAAGGTAGAATGAGTACCATCCCTGAACTGGGCCTCTAATTTGTGGCTCCTCTGCCATCTCCCAGGTCAGCTCAGCCCTTCACAATGGGGCCTCAGGCCTCCAACTCAGACCTTCCTTCCTGGACCTTCCTTCAGCTTCCCAGTATCTCTCCTTGGCTTCCTTCCTAACCCAGGCCAGACGTCCAATCTTCCTTGAGGGTTCCCTCCAGGTAGAGATGCTGGGCCCCAAGTCTCTCCCTAGACATCGCTAGGTCTGCCCTACTCTCCTGAAAGCAGGAAGTAGATTGCGGCCGCGGTAGCAGTCACACGCCGCCGCCGTGTTGATCAACTCGGGTGCTGACGCTGTTGTTGACATCCACATGAGGAGGCGAACCCCACCCACCGGGCTTGGGATTGTGGGGTCAGGAGGTCAGGGCGCATTTTCCACAGGTGCCCTCGCCAGGGACCTGGACCCCCATACCAGACTGCCCTACCGGCTGCCCAGGCCTCACTACACTGGGGCCCTCAGTCGCCCCAGGTGTCGCTCAACCCTTCCCTCGTCCCGGACTTCGATGTCATTAAGCTGGCACTCCGACACAAGGGGCATCCCTCCCTAGCCTGTCTCTGGGAAAGAGCAGAAGCCACCAGCGGGGTGCCATGAGGCCCGGAGGCTGTCTGGGGTGGCCCGGCCTGGGTCCCCCAGTCAGATTCTCTCGTTTGAGGCCCGCGTCGCTGCGCTCCCATCCCGGGACCCTTCCCAGCCCTGGCCTAGTTCCTCACCCAGATCTCCAAGTGGATGTCCCGCAGAGCAACGTTGCCCTTGTAGAGATCCAGGCTGAGCTGGTCCACGCTGAGGTCCTCCTGGAGGAAACGACCCAAGTAGTGCTGCAGCAAGTAACGGCACACCCGCTCTTTCACAGAGTTCGACCACGAACTCAGCCATCGTGACATCTTGGGGACCGCTGGGTCCCGGCCGCCTCCACGGGCCTCCAGCCTGTGATCCAGTCCGGCTGCGCCGTGCACTAGAGCCCCCGGCTCCCTCCAGCTCTTCTCTCGGCTCCAGGCCGCGCCCCCTGACGCTAGGCCACGCCCCTACACTAGCTGCTATTGGCCACAGCAGAAGGCACGTCCAGCTGATTGGCCGCGAGGGGCGGAGCCTTCAGGCGCAAAAAATGGACTGGGCTCAGAGCGTGATATAGTGCCCTCAATCATGATATGCGCTTGCGTACAAGTACTGTGTGGGAGGGCCTTTAACCTCCTTGCGTCTGGTTAAGGGGAAGGCTGTTGGTGGGGCTCGCGCAGAGGAATGCGCATGTGCGGACTTCACGAACTACTTTAGGTGGTTGGGAAGGATTTAAAGAGACAGGGTCCTATCAAACTTTGTAGAAGACTTTCCAGGGGAATCAAATGAGTGTAACGTTTGGCAACTTGCATCGGTGGAAACAAGTGAACCACCATTTGTATTTTATAAAATGTTTTACCATCTTTTATTGCATTCAACCCTCTTAATTTTCTTTTTTCTTTTTTTTTT
>NW_004524760.1:222236-223213 GCF_000260255.1 Octodon degus | reverse complement strand
TTTTTTTGCAGAGCCAGGGATTGAACTCAGGCCCTTGCGCTTGCTAGGGAAGCGCTTATTCTACTGAGCCATCTCCCTAGCCCCAATGTTTACTCCTAAACAGTTGAAAAAAACAGCTGTGGTGGCACATGCCTACAATCCCAGTAGGGAAGCTGAGGGAAGAGAATCACTGAGATAGAGGTCAGGCTGGGTCCGCATGGCCTGCCCAGCCCCTTTGAAACTGAGCAGGCGTGGTGGTGCACGCCTGTAATCCCAGCACTGGGAAGGCTGAAACAGGAGGATCACTACGAGTCTCAGCTGTGTAGTGAGACCCTATACCAAATAAATGAATATGAATGAAGCAAATAAAACAGAAGTTTGAAAAAAAGCAGTGTGGTAGCACATGCCTGTAACTTCAGCACTTGCGAGGCCTAGATCCTCTGCAGGATTGCCATGTAGGTCCCCTCATAGGATTGCCATGAGTTCAGGGCCAGCTTGTACTATATAACAAGTTCAAGGCAAGTCTGAACTATATGATGAGACCCTGTCTCAAAAACCAAAAACCAAATAAATAAAGGACTGAGTATGTAGCTCAGAGCAGAGGCCCTGAGTTTATTCCCCTGTGCTGAAAAAGTAATTTTAAAAATTCAAAAGAATTGGGCTGGGGAGATGGCTCAGTAGAATAAGTGCTTGCCTGGCAAGCGTAAGGGCCTGATTTCAATCCCCAGTTCCAACAAAAAAGAAAAGAAAAAGAAAAATCATATGAAATCCATGTTTTTGGTTTTCTTTTTTTCTTCCTCTTCTTTCTTCTTTAACACAGGGATTGAATTTAGGACGCTGCACTTGCCAGGGAGGCACTTATTCTGAGCTATCTCCCTGCCCCCTTTGTTTTATTTATTTGTTTATTTATTTTTATTTTTTATTTGTGGCGGAACCCGGGATTGAACTTAGGCCCTTACACTTGCCAAGCAAGTGCTTATTCCACTGAGCCATCGCCT
>NW_004524760.1:219697-220886 GCF_000260255.1 Octodon degus | reverse complement strand
TTGTGTTCTGAGGTGGCCGCCTCCAGAGCCTGCTCCCCTGAGGGAAGTGGACATCAGGGTCAGAGGGCACCTACGACTGTCTCTCAGAACTTGGTGGGGCATCCACATTTGTGTCTCAGGGGAGGCTCCAGTGTACCCATTCCCAGCAGCACAGTGTGTGCTACAGCAGGGCTGTGGGGAACAGAGGCCTTCTGCCACCTTCCACAGATAAATCACCACAGGCTTCTTAGGAAATCAACTCTACACACAACTGGTATATCAGGGGCTGGGGAGATGACTTAGTAGAATAAGCGCTTGCCTAGCAAGAGCAAGGACCTGAGTTCAATCCCCGGTTCCGCCAAAAAACAAAACAAAACAAACAAACAAAAACACCCAATTGGTATATCAAGCCCTGCCTTTAGAGCTGGACCGAAGTGAGTGAATACACAATATTACAGAGAGGGATCACACTTTCTTAGGAGTCAGGATGGTGTTGGGTCCTGACTGGAGTGTTTCTGGGATGCTGTCCCAGCCCTAGCTTCAGGCCTAACAGGTTGTTTGTTTTTGTTGTTTTGAGACAGGATCTCAAACCAGGCATGATGGCAAATGCCTGTAATCATAGCACTCAGGAGGCTGAGACAGTTGGATCCTCAAAAGTTCAAGGCCAGCCTAGAATACAATACAAACTGAGCTCAAGGTTAGGCTGAACCGCACAGCAAAACACTGTCTCAAAAAGACAAAAAGAGCCAAACAAAGAATAGCCTGAAAGTGGGCAAAGAAATGTGGCACACTATAATCCTAGCACTTGGGAGTCAAGAGGCAGGAAGATTGTTTCATGTTCATTGTTTCAAATTCCAGACCAGCCTGGGCTGCAAAGTGAGCCCAAGACCAGTCTGAACTGCATAGTGAGACCCTGTGTCAAACACACATACAGAGGGCCGGTCCAATAGCTCAGTAGATTAAAGCAGAAGCGGGCCATGCCCCAGGCCACGGAGTCCAGGGTGGGGGCTCACACCTGTAATCCCAGCACTAGGGAGGCTGAAAACAGGAGGATCATGAGGAGTCTGAGCTGTTTAGTGAAACCCTACAAACATACATGCACACAAGAGAAAAAAAAATGAGGCACAATGTAGTTGGTACAGATTTTTCATGTGTTTCAGGAAGAGGACATCTGTGGAGTTTGATAATCTTTAGTTTTAGTTTTAGTTTT
>NW_004524760.1:216863-217946 GCF_000260255.1 Octodon degus | reverse complement strand
TTTTTTTTTTTTTTTTGTGAGAATTAGGAATCGAACTCAAGGACCTTGCACTTTCGAGGCAGGTGCTGTGCAGCTTGCTGAGCTATTCCCTTGGCCCAGAAAGTTGAACTGTACAACTAAAATGGGTTAATTTTTTTTTGTTTTGTTTTTGAGTATGTCTCAATGCATGCAATGATGGAAATATGATGTAATGCATGTTACACATGGAGAGTTTTTACCACATTAATATCATTTTTTTTTTAAATTTATTTGTGTGTGTGTGTGTGTATGGCCAGCTCAGCCCCCCAGGGGGCAGGGCTGGCTGGCATGTGGTGCTGGGAGATTGAACCGCGGTCCCTGTGCTTTGCTAAGCTTGTTCTAAATAGGTGCTTTAAACCACTGAGCCATCTCACCAGCCCCAATATCATTTTTAAGTGTAGTTTACTAGCTTTATATATTTTCACAATGCTGTGCAAACCATTCCTGGATCTTTTGATCTTGTAAAACTAAAGCAATATGCTGATTAAACAACTCCAAAATGAGTGGATTTTAAGGTAGGTCTATGGAGATACCTTGCTTTTGTGGTACTAGTGATTGAACTCAGGACTTTTTTTTTTTTTGAACTCAGGATCTTGCTGATACTAGACAAGTGGTTTGACAAGCAAAGTATATCTATTCTATCTCAATAAAGAGGTTAAAAACCTGATGAAGGGGCTGGGGAGATAGCTCAGTAGAATAAGCACTTGCCTGGCAAGCGCAAGGGCCTGAGTTCAATCCCTGGTTACACACACACACACACACACACACACACACACACACACACACAAACCTGATGAAAAGAGTCAGGTACTAGTGATTCTTTTTCTTTTTTGCAGAACCAGAGATTGAACTCAGGCCCTTGCACTTGCCAGGGAAGCACTTGTTCTACTGAGCTATCTCTCCAGCCCCTGTCTATGATATCTCAATAAAGAGGTTAAAAACCTGATGAAAGGAGCCAGGTGTGGTGGCACACAAGTGTAATCCCAGCACTCAGAGGCTAAGGCAGGAGGATCCCTGTAATTTTTTTTTTTTACATAACATTTTTTTAAATTTTTATTTATTATT
>NW_004524760.1:208433-216457 GCF_000260255.1 Octodon degus | reverse complement strand
AAAAAAAAAAAAAAAAAAAGAAAGAAAGAAAATTTAAAAGAGGTGGGACAGACTGATGTAGTTGAGACTAAAGGCCCTGGGTTCAGTCCCTAGAATAACAACAAAAAAGTAAAAAAGCTGGGGGCTCTGGGCATATAGCTCACTGGCATAAGTGTCCTTCTGGTAAGCACAGTATCCAGAGTTTGATTCTAGGTACCAATACAAACAAAAAAGATCTGGGTGTGGTGGCAGAGCTACTTGGGAGGCTAAGGCAGAAGAATCAGGTGAGCCAAAAGTTCGAGACCAACCTGGGGCAAACTAAAACCCTGTCTTTTGGGGGCTGGGGAGATGGCTTAGTAGAATAAGTGCTTCCTTGGCAAGCACAAGGGCCTGAGTTCAATCCTCGGTTCTGACAAAAAACCCTGTCTTTTCTTTTTAAATTTTTTATTAATTTTAAAGAGATGGGGGCTGGGAAGATGGCTCAGTGGGATAAGTGCTTCCCTGGCAAGTGTAAGGGCCTGAGTTCAATCTCGGTTCCGCAAAATAAATAAATAAATAGAAAAAAAATTAATTTTAATGAGAAATTTTAATTAAGTGTGCATACTAAGGAGGCTGAAGCAGGGGGATCTCTGTGAGTTTGAGGCTGCCCTGGGCTACATAGTGAGTTCAAGGTCATCCTGGTATAAATGGAGACCCTGTCTCAAAAAAAAAACCACAACAACAAAAAACTGGACTGGCCAAATAGCTCAGCAGATTAAAGCGCCAAGCAGGCACAGGAGCCTGGGTTAGATCCCCTGGCCTGCAGTGCAGGCCCGTACCTGGGGTGGGCTGAGAGAGTAATTGAGAGTGGGTGTGGTGGCACATGCCTATAATCCCAGCACTTGGGAGGCTGTAAACAGGCAGATCACTATCTGGTAGTGAGACCGTGAACACCCTGTGGACCCTTCCCTAAAATACAAAAAAGAAAAAAAAAAAAAAAAAAAGAAAAGAAAAAGCAACGAAACAGTTTCAAAACGGGTTAAAAGGACAGTTACAATAATTAATACATTGCATATTGTTGTCTTCCCTCTTTTCTTTTTTTAAAATGTATTTGGTACAGGGTCTCACTACACAGCTTGGACTCCTAGTAATCCTTCTGTTTTCAGCCTCCTAGTGCTGGGGTTACAAATAAATCCAGGTTTGCCACCACACCTGGATTCAGTTGCTGGCTCAGTGCTCCCAGGAGTGGGGCCAGTGTAGGGATCAAACCCTGGTCCCTGCACTTGCCTAAAAAGGTGCTTAGTCCACTCAACTATCTTGTTGGCCCTGAAACCCTGTCTTTTTTAATTTTATTTTATTTTATTTTATTTTGTTTATTTATTTATTTTGTGTGTATGTGTGTGTGGCCAGCTCAGCCCACCAGGGGGCGGGGCTGGCTGGCATGTGGTGCTGGGGGATTGAACCGTGGTCCCTGTGCTTTGCTTAGCTTGTTCTAAGTAGGTGCTTTAGACCACTGAGCCATCTCGCCAGCCCTGAAACCCTGTCTTTTTTAATTTAATTTAATTTAATTTAATTTTATTTTGTTTATTTATTTATTTTGTGTGTATGTGTGTGTGGCCAGCTCAGCCCACCAGGGGGCGGGGCTGGCTGGCATGTGGTGCTGGGGGATTGAACCGTGGTCCCTGTGCTTTGCTTAGCTTGTTCTAAGTAGGTGCTTTAGACCACTGAGCCATCTCGCCAGCCCTGAAACCCTGTCTTAACAAGGAAAAAAAGCCAGACATGGTGACATACCTGTAATCCCAGCACTTGGGAGGCTGAGGCAGGAAGATCATATCTCAAAATAGGTCTCAAGATAACCAAAAAGAAGCACAAACGTATTTCAGCATAGCAACCCTCCTCTCCCAGTTTAGTTGTTCGTGTTGCCTATTTTGAGACCTAGTTCAGTTGTTACTTTTGAGGTTGGAAATGTATCCATTGTGGTGGATAGAGCACTTGCCTAGCATGCACTCAAACTGGGTTTGATCCTTAGCACTGCAAAAACAAACCCCAGTGCAATTCAACTCAACCCAACAAATCCTGTGTATTCCAGAAGTCTTATACCCTTACATCTCCTATTCCTCGAACCAAGCACTGCTCTGTACAAAGCACCTGTCCTGGTCAGTTTGGCCATGAAACCAGAGCACAAGGTGTATATGGGAGGGGCTGGGACCAGATGAGGGATGGAGGCTCTTCTTCTCCTTCTCCTCCTTCTTCTTTATTTTTTTAAAAATTATTTATTTTTATTTATTACATTTATTTATTGTATGTGTGTGTGGCCAGCTCAGCCCACCAGGGGGCGGGGCTGGCTGGCATGTGGTGCTGGGGGATTGAACCGCGGTCCCTGTGCTTTGCCAAGCTTGTTTCAAGTAGGTGCTTTAGACCACTGAGCCATCTCTCCAGCCCATCCTTCTTCTTTATTGTTGGGGATCAAACACAAGGTTGTTCTACCACAGACCTATGTCCCCAGCTTATTTTATTTTATTTTGAGACAGCGTAGTCCCTAACTTGCCCTCTCCATCCTCCTGGCTCAGCCTCTGAGTGCTAGTAATACAATGTGTCACTGAGGCCTGCTGGTTACCTGCTTTTGATCTGTGTGAACTTAGGCAAGAAACTCCTGCCTGGGCCTCAGGGTCCTGCCCTGGCTGCAGGAGGCTCAGTGGGTGGTCTGTCCCTTTTCACCTTCTGAGCCTGGGAGGTGGGTAAAGGGTTTGGCAGGCAAGGCCTCCAAGGTAAAGCTGCTAAAGATTTCGGAGCGAGGGCAGCAGTGGCTGGTCCCAGCCAAGCCAACCTACAGCCCTCTGTGTAGTCCTTCAGCTTTGGCTGTTCAAGCAGATGGGCACCTCTTGAGCACCCAAGTTTCCTCTGCCACAGAGTGGTCACCAGAGCCCAAAGCAGAATGGAGCAGACTGTGCAAAGGGCCCCAGGCCCCACCCTGACCTCATTACTCTCTCCTGCTGCTCAGCATGGATGAGTTCTACATCCAGAACAAAGTTCAAGGTGGAGATTTCACAGCAGCTCAGGAGAATAGAGTGTTAGGGCTCTAGGTTCTAGGACAGGGGAACAGGACTGCAGGGGGAACTTTGGGTCAGGATGCCAAACTGCTCCAGTCCTAGCTGTGCCCAGGGTAGCCATCAGCAGGGTGTTGATGACAGTTTTTCCTGACCGTGCTTCAGCACCTGCGAGGCCGGAGTGGCTGGGAAGCCCAACTTGTCAGTTCGACTGGCAAAGGTGGGTAGCAACTTCGAGGAAGCACCTTCAACTC
Organism: Octodon degus; assembly: GCF_000260255.1. Lineage (NCBI taxonomy): Eukaryota > Metazoa > Chordata > Mammalia > Rodentia > Octodontidae > Octodon > Octodon degus. The sequence goes on along the minus strand of NW_004524760.1, from coordinate 213,198 downwards.
TCCTGCTTTGCCTTTCCACGGCTGGCCCTTTAAACCAGAGACCATGATGTCACCGCAGACAGCAAGAGTTGGGAGGGGGACTGCAGGCCTGAGAACGGACTGCATTTCCCAGCAGGCTCAGGCGAGCCACAGCCCTCCCAGCAGGCCCTAACTCATCGCCCACTATTAACTAGTCACTTGCCAGTTTTCAAGGAGTTTCTTGACGTGTTGGGCTTTACGGGGGTGAGCGGGGTTCCTACTGGGATGACCTAGGTCCAGGCCAAATCCGTGGGGGTGGCATAAGCTCCTTGCCTCTTTCCTACCAGTGTCATGGCATCAACCCCACGTCCCCGGGGCGCACTACGGAGTCCTCTTCCCTGCGCAGTCTCCCTTCCAAGTCCAGCAGTCCACATCCCACCCGCGCCATGCCGCCTGGCTCCACCGACTTCGAGATCCGCAGCCGGTACACTGGAGCGGCGCTTCCGCAGCTGACTTTAAGAGGGGCGGGGACTACATTTCCCAGCTGCCCGGGGCCTCCTTGACGCAGCGCCCCCCTCCGGGCCGTGGGGAGGTGCGGGCCGGGAGGGGGGGAGGTGACTTGATGTCATCCTGAGCAGCTGGGCGGCGGGTGCTGGTGCGCGCAGAGCCGGGGCTCCCTCTGCGCCGCGCTGCGTCGCTCGGGGTCTGAGTCCCCGACGTCTGCGGAGACGCGTGCAGACTCGACCAGCCCGGAGCCGGTCTTGCGCCCGGGGCTGAGTTGGGGGCATGCTTCAGCCCTCCCACAGCCCAGGAGGGAACCCAGGAGCGCCGCCGCCCAGCCCCAGCGCCCCGAGCGGCCGAACTGCTGCGGAGGCACCCTAAACCACCGCCCCCTCCTCGCGAGCAGCCCTGGAGATCGGGGATCCAAAGTCTGGGTTTCTGAGAAGTGAGTGTCCCCCACTTTGAGGTTTGGGGGGCCATAAAGGAGGCATTGAGGTGGGGAGGGTGCTGAGGTGAAGGAGGAGGGTAGTAGGGGAAGAGGGCCTCGTACTTGGAAGTCCGCGGTGGCTGGCATTAGTGGAGCGGGGCAGCCCCTTTTGGATGAGGGGTGGCCATGAGGTATAGGGTGCCCATTCTGAGTAAAGTGGGTTGGGGAATAGGCCATATTTTGGAAGGGGTTATTTTAGAGCTTAGATCTTTCAGTCTAAGAGAAGAGAGAAACAAGTTCTCAGTAGGAGAGGGTTGCACCCCTAATTTGGGGTCTTGGATTGGGAAAGAGAGAAAGAAGGTAGAGTATCTAGCTGCAGCAAAGTGCTGACCGATGCCTGCCTTTCCTGCTGACCTTTCTGCCCTGACTCCTTTTCCCAAGAGCCAGAGTGGGAACCCTGACTGCACTCTTCTGGAACCCCAGGAAGGACCCAAGGCCTGAGCCATCTTCTTTCCACCCTGCCTGCCCCCCAGGACTGGGCAGTTGCCAAAGGCCCTGGGGGGGGCCAGGACTGTCGTTGTGGCCCCCCCCAAAGGACAGGATGGGGCCGAGTTAGTTCACCCAGCCTCACCCAGCGTCCTCCAGGTCCAGAGGGAACCCCAGGGGCTCTGAAAGTTTGACTTGCTGCCTGCCCACCATGGAGACGAAGTTGCCCCCTGCGAGTACCCCCACCAGTCCTTCCTCTCCGGGGCTGTCGCCTGTGCCACCACCAGACAAGGTAGACGGCTTCTCCCGCCGGTCTCTCCGCAGGGCCCGGCCCCGGCGCTCCCACAGCTCCTCTCAGTTTCGCTATCAGAGCAACCAGCAAGAGCTCACGCCACTGCCCCTGCTCAAAGGTGAGCCAGATGCTAGCTGTGGGGGCTGCAGAGGGGGACAGCAAGGCTGAGGTGGAGTGAGACACATCCATCAGAGGGAGTTTGCAAGGTGCTTCCAAGCTAGGGATTCCATCATCAAAACTATCTTGCAGCCCACCAGCTTGCTGCTGACGCATGGCCTGACAGGCCTGTCATCCCCAGAGGTGGGGCATCTGGAGGTGGCATCACCCTGGGGGACAGGCCAGAGCCAAGATGGAGCCTACAGCTTGGGTTTCAGGAGGTCACTATCAACCCAGCTAGCTGCCTGGGGCCTGGGGTTGGTGCTTGGCATAGCTTCCTGTGGTCACGGTGTAGGCTCTGCCCTTGCCCTAAGCCCTTTTCCACTTCTAGCTTATAGTACAAGGTACCATCTAGGAGAGGGTGGGAATGGCTGTTTTGGGAAAAACCACACATCCAGACTTTGTGATCTTGCTTTAAAATCTGGTTTGGAAGAAAGAGCAAGATTCCCCTAGCTCCTAGGGGTGAGCAGAAAGAACCCAAGGTGTTTGCTGTTTATGGGGAGTGAAAGATGGTTCCAGAGTATGGAGTCTGGAAAGAGCAGAGACTGCCTGGAATGCTTTCCCTAGGGATTAGGAAGCCCACTCCTGCCTAGAGCTCTGCAGTTCCTTGTCCTCCCCAGATGTGCCAGCCTCTGAGCTGCATGAACTGCTGAGTCGGAAGCTGGCCCAGTGTGGAGTAATGTTTGACTTCTTGGACTGTGTGGCTGACCTGAAGGGGAAGGAGGTAAAGCGAGCAGCACTCAACGAGCTGGTGGAATGTGTGGGAAGCACCCGGGGCGTCCTCATTGAGCCTGTCTACCCAGACATCATCCGCATGGTAAGCACTAGGCCCAGCCTCTGGGGGACTGCTTAAGGGACATATGAATCTACTGGGCCACTTCAGGACTCCTGTGCAAAGACCTCAGCATGTCTTGTATTCCCTGGGAGCCTGCTGCTGCCCACCACCCACTCAGGGCCTCCTCACCTGGCCCACTTCTGGGCCTTCCCTGCCTCCGGTCATTCCATGGCTTGACTCAGGCACTGCCCCTCCTGTGAAGTTCCTGTCAAGGTCCATTTCCTCCCCAGAATGCCTGGGGACCTCACTGTTTGCAATCTTCTCTTTCCCTCTGGATTATCCATGCCTAGGAATGTGGCCCATCTGTCCTTGTGTTCCCAGCCATTGGCCTAGTGCTTGTAGGGCCTAAGTTTTCATTCAGGTGATAATTGCCCAAGGAGTGAGCCGCTTGCTGATGTAAATGCTGAGGTCAAAGCATTAGAACTTTGGATGGGGGACCCCTCTCATTTCTGCCTTCAAGGGGTCTTTCTTAAGGAACCCTGACACCCCCCCAGATCTCAGTGAATATCTTCCGGACCCTGCCCCCCAGTGAGAACCCTGAATTTGACCCTGAAGAGGATGAGCCGAACTTAGAGCCTTCATGGCCTCATCTGCAGGTATGAAGAGCGATGGGGAGGTGGGTGGCACCCTCACTTTAGGGGAGATCAGAGGGCCTCAGAGAGGGTTTGCTTAACCCGTACACTGTTGGGTAAGGGCCAGAGGGTGGGGTGAGTCGCTTAAGGCTGTAACCAACTTCATCTTTTTGTCTGTCTCCCTCCCTCAGCTGGTATATGAGTTTTTCCTGCGTTTCTTGGAAAGCCCGGACTTCCAGCCCTCTGTGGCCAAGAGATATGTGGATCAAAAGTTTGTCCTGATGGTGATGTGGGGAGTAAAGGCTGGGCGGAGTATAGGGCAAGGGGGCCTCTTGGAAGGAATGCAATAGGATAGAAGGAACCAGGTGACCGCTCACCTGACCCCTCACTCTGCACCCCACAGCTCCTGGAGCTATTTGACAGTGAAGATCCTCGGGAGCGAGAGTACCTTAAGACCATCTTGCACCGGGTTTATGGCAAGTTCCTGGGTCTCCGGGCCTACATTCGAAAACAGTGCAACCATATCTTCCTCCGGTGAGTGGCTGTTCTCCAGTCAATGGAGACTTGGGAAGGGAGGGGGTGAAGGGGATTTGGGGAGACTAAGATTGAGATTCCTGGGCTGTGGGGGCCTTGTGGGATTCCAGTTAACCCAATTCTTCTTCTGTAATATAGTATTGGTAGTACAAAGCCTGTAGTCAGCAGAGAATGAATATTTATATCCATTGTACAGATGGGGAGGTGAATGCAGGGTCTAGGGCAGTCTAGGAGAGCATAGGATCTAGACTTAGTCCTTGTGGCCCCAAAGAGAGATTCTTTCTGCACGCCTGAATTGTGCACCAGCACCCACTGGCTCTGGGGGCCATGTGGCCCTGTAGTTGAGACCGTGCCTCTTGTGTTAATCAGGTTGCATCTGAGTTTGGTTCCCATGTTTGGGTGAATGTGGGCAAGCCGCTTACATACTCTGCTGTGTTTCTCACTCTTGAAATGGGATACTAGGGCTGGCAAGATGGCTCAGCAGACTAAGTGCCTGCTTAGGCAAGTGCAGGGACCAGGGTTCAATCCCCGGCACCAAATGCTGTGGGCACCACATACTGTTTCAGTTCCAGGCAAGCTGAGCCAGCCACTGAGTCTGGGTGTGGTGGCATATGCCTGTAATCCCGGCACTGGGGAGTCTGAGCTGCATAGTGAGACCCTGTACCAAATACATTTTTTTTTTTTTTTTTGGCGGTACTGAGAATTGAACTCAGGACCTTGTACTTGCCAGGCAAGCACCTATTCTACAGAGCTATCTCCCTGGCCCACTACCTCCACCTTTGAGACCAAGTGCAAACTACAGGCAGGGAGGGAACTTAGGGTGGGGCTGGCTCAGTGTTCAGGGAGTATCCTCAGCCCCATAAGGAGAAAGGCTGGACCAGAGAGAAGGGCAGAGCCTCTTCCTCACTACAGAAAAGAAGCCCTGGCCCAGCATATTCCCTGCAGAACAGTCTCTTTCCCTCAAGGACAGCTACTAAGTGTGTGTGTGTGTGTGTGTGTGTGTG
>NW_004524760.1:200158-208333 GCF_000260255.1 Octodon degus | reverse complement strand
AAATAAAGAAAAGAAGAAGAAGAAAGAAATGGGGATGTTGTCTGAACTAATTCAGGGACCATCCCCAAGGTAAAATAAGACAGTGCTTCCCAAGTACCCTATGGTTCCTGGCCCTAGCCAGTGACTGAAACCTTAGCCATTATTGTTCCTTAGCAGGCAAGTAGGTAAGACATGATCTGAGTCCTCCTGGAGCTTGGAGTCCATTAGATTCCCCACTCATTAACTTTGGAGCAAGTGTAATTTAACCACTGAGTCTTGACTTCCTCATCTGTTTAATGGCTTTAATACGCCCTACATCTCAGGAGAGTTTTGAGAATTACAAGGTACAGAGCAGATGTACTAAGTGTTTGTCATTGCTTTGGTTGAGTGTATGAAGAGTGAAGGTCATGGGCTAGGTGCCGACTGAGTGGTAGGTAGAGTGGATGAGGTAGAGTGCTGTGGGCTGGGAGGAAAAGAAGAGAATCAGGCTGTGCTGGTGCACACTTATAACCTCAGCTGCTTGGGAGGTTGAGACAGGAATATTGCAAGATCAAGGCTAGCCTGGGCAACTCAGCAAGACCCTGTCTCAAAATTAAAAAAGGGCCCGGGATGTAGCTTAATGATAAAGCACTTGCATAGCATGCCCTAGTATTTGATCCCTGGTACTGCAAAAGAAAAAAAGAAGATAAAAAAACTGTGCTGGGTAGTAGAGTCAGGGCAAAGGTGGCTGGGCTGTCAAGGGGATTTTGGGTGCAGGCATAAAGCTCAGTGTGTGAGGCTTGGTTTGGGACACCAGGGGGGTGGCCACTGGGTTGAGAGAAAGGGATGGATAGATGTGCAGGCAGGTGTGGGTGGGCAGTTGGGGTGCTGGACCTGCCTCCTGGCTGTGATCCTCCTGCATTCTTTTCTTCCCTTGCAGTTTCATCTATGAACTAGAGCACTTCAATGGCGTGGCCGAGCTGCTGGAGATCTTAGGAAGGTGATTGCCTTGTCTCAGCTGGAGTGTAGGATTCTGTGGGGAAGAAAGTGGGCCTCAGATGACCTGGTCATCTGAGGCCCACTCTTGTCTTCTGTTTCTTCCCAGCATCATCAATGGCTTTGCACTACCCCTGAAGACTGAGCACAAACAGTTCCTGGTTCGTGTCCTGATCCCCCTGCATTCTGTCAAGTCGCTGTCTGTCTTTCACGCCCAGGTGAGGCCCAGGCCTGGTCCTGCCACAGCAGGTGCTCTTGCCAGTCAGGGTAGCTGGTGGGCCCAGGAGGTCAGCCTGACGCTCACAGGAACCATTCTGTACTTATTCCGTTCCACCCACCTTAGAGAATTTCCACCATCCCTTGAAGGCTGACCTTGGACCTCTGTTAGCCCCTTCCCTCTCTCCCTAACCTGGATAGAATGAAACTCTTCTCCTTCTATAGTCACAAAAAGCCAGGTGTGGTGGCATATACCTGTAGTCCCAGCACTTGGAGGCTGAGACAGGAGGATTATTTCAAGTTCCTGACCAGCCTGGGCTACAAAGTGAGCTCAAGGCCAGCCTGATATGAGCTGTATAGCAAGAATATATATATATGGTATAAATTATCTACATATAATATATGTATAATTATATATATAATTTTATTTTACTCTTCTCAGACTATAGGAATCTATTAGGGATCCTTTTGCAAAATTACCAATGGTTAGTTTGTGGAATGTTCTCTGTGAAGTCATCATTGTGTCCCCCACATCCTACACATGGTAGCTTGTGCTTCCAGGGTAGCAGTCAGGGCCAGGAGACTAGGGGTCATAGGCAGTAAGTGAGCAGCCACCTGGTACTCTGTCCCCTCTTGACTCCCAGTCCTTCTCCTCTGCCTCTTGCAGCTGGCATACTGTGTAGTGCAGTTCCTGGAGAAGGATGCCACCTTGACAGAGCATGTGAGTATCTCTTGGGGGGAAGGAAGACCCCTCACTCTGCAGGCGTGACTCCTTTCTACCTTTATCACACAGGTGATCCGGGGGCTGCTCAAATATTGGCCAAAAACCTGCACCCAGAAGGAGGTAGGAGGAAAGTTTCTGATGCCCACCAGAGGAGGTGGGAAGGGCCCAACGTCCCAAAGGCAAGCAACAGTGTGTGTATGTTTCTAGGGGAGATGTGAGCTGTGGTCCCTCTCCTTCCACTGCAGGTGATGTTTCTGGGGGAGATGGAAGAGATTCTTGATGTCATCGAGCCCTCCCAGTTCGTAAAGATACAGGAGCCCCTCTTCAAGCAGGTGGCTCGCTGTGTCTCCAGCCCCCACTTCCAGGTAGGGATGGACATGGGTGAGGTGAGGTGGGCTGTACCTGGGAAGGTTAACCAGTTGACCAGACATTCTCTCTGCCCTCATCTTGTCCTCTGGGTCTGATGATAGGGAGATGCTGGGCTTAGTTAGGATCAGAACACCTGGGGTGGGACTCACAGATACCTTCATTGCTGCTGGAGGGGCCTTGGGCAAAACACTTCATCTCTCCGAATCTGATAAAGTTTCTTTAACTGTAAACTGGGCCAACAAGTTCTTCAGAGACTAGTGAGGAGAATTGAAGGGTTCAGGACTGTAAACATGTTTGGTTAATTGATCTAGAAGGGAAGGAGTGCTGTTCTCATTTTGCCCCATTTGTGAACGGCTTTTGTTATTCCCCTTTGAGGATCCAGTTAGGCTTCTGCACACATCCCAGCTAGCTGTAACACACTTTCCTGCATTTATGCCCTGACTCTGTCACACTCTTCCCCTTTCTCCTCTTTTTTTTTTATAATGATAGTTATTGAACCCGGGGTCTCACACATGCTAGGCAAGTGCTCTTAGCCTGTGCTACACCCCTTTCTCCTTTTTTTTTTTTTTTTGTGTGTGGAACTGGGGATTGAACTCAGGGCCCTGCGCTTGCCAGGCAAGTGCTTATTCCACTGAGCCATCTCCCCAGCCCTTTCTCCCATTCTTGTGCATCATATCTGCAGTGAAATCTGTTCTTCCTCATGGGAACTTTTGATATTTCACTCTCTTAAATAGCTTAATATCTAGTATCTCATTTTATTCTTAAAACATCTAGTAGAAAAAGGTATTATTAGCCCCATTTTACAGCCATCTGAGGCTGCACAGTGAAATGCTTTTTATGAGGTCACATAGGCATGTTAGTGTCTGGAGTGAAGTTAGGATTTGTGCAAATGTTGGCTTCCAAACCCAGGGCTGGCTGGCTCTCTCTCTCTTGTGGTACAGAGGATCGAACTCTGGACCTTGTGCATGCCAGGCAGGCACTTATGCCTGCTGAGAGCTGTCTCCCCAGCCTGAGGGCTCTCTTTATCACTTCATTTCCTCCAGGGGTCAGTGAGCCCTCATGATGGGGTGTGGTGATAGTGCAGGGCTAGATACCAGACCTTGCACACAGACACTCCATCTGCCACCGTCCTGCCCCAGGTTGCAGAGCGGGCTCTGTACTTCTGGAACAATGAGTATATCCTGAGCCTCATTGAGGACAACTGCCACACTGTGCTGCCTGCTGTGTTTGGGACCCTCTACCAAGTCTCCAAGGAGCACTGGAATCAGTGAGTGCCCAGGTTTTGATCTAAGCCTCAGAAATGGACCTGAAGCCCATCCAGCTGCAGAAGATCAGAGAAGGTGTCAAAGGGTGGGCTGAGGGCTGAGAGGGAAGTGAGGCAGTGGTGCTGAGGTGCTTGGGGATGTGGATGTTGTAGGGAGCAGGGACAGACAGAATGCCAGAGGGAGGTAAGGCCAAATTAACGTTTTAAAAATCACCTCAACCCCTCCCTTGACCATGCCAAGAACTATCGTCTCTCTGATCTACAATGTGCTGAAGACCTTCATGGAGATGAATGGGAAGCTGTTTGATGAGCTCACGGCCTCCTACAAGCTGGAGAAGCAGCAGTGAGTGCTGGGGAGAAGAGCAAGAGTCTGGGCCTGGGACTGAAGGGTACAGAGAATTCCCCAAGCTTTCAGTCAGGTGTCCCCAGTTCCCCCTCATGTTCATACACGTGCTGAGCCATCCTATGCCAGCTTCCCACTGCATCCTCCAGCCCTTCTTCCCAGTATTTCTCAGGGACTACCCTGCTGTGACTCTGTGGCTTCCTTCCCCACAGCCAGACCAGCTCGTGTACTGCATGAGTACAGGTTGGGAGCAGTCTCTCAGTGCTGCCCTAACAGTTGCTGTACGATATGGTTCCGAGCCTCACCCTTAGCGGCAGGGGGTGATGAGGGAGGTTGACTTGGGAGCCCTGTCTGAGGCAGCTATATCACCTTCTCTCTTCAGGGAGCAGCAGAAGGCCCGGGAGCGCCAGGAACTGTGGCAAGGATTGGAGGAGCTGCGGCTGCGCCGATTACAGGGGACCCAGGGAGCCAGGGAGGCCCCTCTCCAGCGGCTCACACCGCAGGTGGCCACCAGTGGGGGTCAGAGCTAGAGCCCCCAGAAGGGGAGAAGCTAAGCCCAGAGCTTTTAGTCCCTCCATCCCTTCTCCTGCCCAGGGGCCCAAGAGGCACACATCTGGCCCTGGCCTTGCCAGTGTGGGCCCTGAGGACTCCCTGGCCAGCCTGGCGTGGGCAGCTTGCACTGGGGAGACAAGAAGACAAGATGGTGGTCTTGGCAGCAGAACTCTCAGGCCCTTTGTGGCAAGACTTGACCAGGGCAGGCTCAACTGGGAAGCTGCCACCAGGGCTCTGGCCTGTCCATAGCACTGGGTTTTGGGGGCAGGCAGGCTCCCACCCTGCTCCTGCCCAGGGCTAGGTCTCACAGTACCTCACCTGCCCTGTCTCAGGTGGGTGCCACATCCTTCCTCATCTCCACTGTGGGATCTGGGGTCTATTTATTCTGCCCAGGTCACCCCCAACACAGACACTGTCCTGGCCCTGGGGCATTCTCCTCCCCTCTACTCCTTCGCCCTGTCTTTCCTTGTCCCCTTTTTATTTATTGGGCAGGGGGAGGGGTGAGGGCACAGGCAAGAAAAGATTCACAGTGTCCTCGGGTGCGGGGGGTCACAGTAATCACAATCTATCCTCTTCTGCTGCCTGGGGGTAGACTTAATAAAGAGAGAAACTCAAGAGTTGCTTGCTTTATTTAGGGGCAAGGACAAAAGGAGGGGAAGGGACAAGAGACTGCATAGGAGGGTCAGGCAGAGATGAGGAAGAGGCAGAAACCCCTCTTCTCAGGAGGTGGTCATTGTGAAGTAGCTCCTCATTTAAACAATCCCACAGCAAGTGGACAGCAGGACTAGAACTAGTGGCTAGAAGCGTGAGAGGCGACACATGTCACACTGGCAGGCCCTGGCTGTGAAGATCTCAAGCTCCCTGCTCCGGTTCCCCGCACACTGCAGCTGCACCTTCACCTGTGGGAGAGGGAGTCCACATTGGTCCTGCTCCTGGGCCATCCTGGAGCCTCTGTCTCCTCCAAGCAAGCACCCCTGCTGGGCTCAAGTGCCCCTTACCTTCTGCAGTCCATGGATGGTACAGCACTGAGAGATGGAGGTGATATTGTGCCGATAGCCACTGGCCACCAGCACAGAGTACCGGGAGGGGAATGCACTGGACTCACAGTGACCCACACAGGCCTGTGCTGCATGGGAACCATGGCAGGTTCCTTGGCGGTCACTTCGTACTGTCACATTAAAGGCTGCAAGGAAACAGGCAAGCAAAGATGCTCCTCTGCAAAGGCTGCCTCCATGTGGATGCGATTGGTCTCAGTCTGTTAACTGTCCCCTCCCATTGCTCCTGACCCCCTGTCCCTGAAGTACTCACGATGCAAGTGACAGCCTGGGACAGCTACCTCCCGACTCCCACCTTCAGAGACTGCCAGGACCAGCAAGCAGAGGAACCTGGCTCCAGGGGGTGCCATTGGCATCTGAAAAGGTGGGTGGTAAGGGAGCTGGGCAAGTTCTGGGGGCCTGCAGTAAGTAAACAAGCCCCATCCGGAGGGGCTGTTTCCTGACTGCCTTGGATTGAGGTCACTGGCTGGGACCTATATGTCAGCCCTCTGTTCTGTGATTCTCCCCTGGAACTTCCTAAACTATCTGGACTGCAGATATTGTCCTCCCTCCACCCTTTGGCATCTGCAGGGTCCTCACCCACACCCCCATGCCCTCCGTGCTTCTGGCCTCCAGCCCCAGGGAACTCACCGATCAGCCAGCAACCACCAGCAACTCGAATGGCTGGCAGGACCCCAGTGCCTCCTGCTGGCTCCACACTGCAGGCCACAGCTCTCCAGGGTTTTATTAGTGGGTATTTTGGAGCCACGCCCTCTCAGAGATTGGTTTTCTGAGGAGGCTGCCTCCCAGTTTGAGGATTCAGAGCAGTTCTACCTGGGAGATCCTATTCTGACACATGGTCTTCAGGGAGGACTCTGCTGCTTTCTGCTACCCTCTGTCTAAAAAGCTGCCAACAGTCCCTGGCTAGGAAAGCAAGATGTAGTGAAATGTCCAGGGGCTGGTGGAATATGTGGCACATGCTGCTGTGGAAGAGGGGTCAAGTCTCTTGGCCACCTGGTTCTTCTTTGCTGTATGACATTGGGCAAAACCTTGGGCATGGTACTCCCTGTTCAGGCCCTTGCCACCCCCCAGGCTTAGAATTACTAAATTTAACCTGGCTGTCTCATACTGACTATAGACCAAAGAGATTGAGAATCCCTTTCCAGATCTTTCTGGACGGGAAATCACAGGTGAGTGGTACAAAGCCACGAGGCCTAGGGAAATGAGTTATGTCAGAGCCTCCAGACCAGCATTAAGTGGATGTCTTTTTTTTTTTTTTTTTTTTTTTGAGGAACTGGGGATTGAACTCAGGCCCTTGTGCTTGCCAGGGAAGCGCTTAGTCCACTGAGTCATCTCCCCGGCCCCAAAGGGATGTCTTTTTATGTCCTGGTCAATGACATAGAATGGGGCTGTAAGCGACAGGGTCCTTCTAGCCCCTGGAATAACAAGAGACTCGTTTCTAAAACAGCCTAAAGGCTGGGGAGATGACTCAGTAGAATAAGTGCTTGCCTGGCAAGCACAAGGGCCTGAGTTCAATCCCCGATTCTGCAAAATAATAATAGTAATAATAAAATAAAAATAAAAGAGCTTAAAACTGTCAACCTCAGAAAGGATGGTTGTTTGGGGAAGCTCTAGTTTTATAGGTGAGGCTACTGAGGCTCAGAGAAGGAAGATTACTAAAAGTCACACAGGGCTGAGAGTGGTGGTGCACCCCAATAATCCCAGCCTCAGAGGGCTGAGGCAGGTAGATCGCCACTGCTTCAAGGCCAACCTAGGCTACATAGTGAGTTTAAAGGTCATCCTGGAATAGCTGGGGAGACCAGTCTCAATAAAAGTTACACAGCTAGTCAATGTTTGGGCTGGTGTAGCACTCAAATCTGCAGTGCAGTCATGGTCACAGAAATGTAGCAAGGTGGGAGGAAACCATAGTTGGCAGTAGCTAGAGGTTTGGGCAGAGTAGATGTCATAAGGAAGCCTGGGTTTGTTCTGGGCAGTCCCACTCAGGACTGTTGCCTCATGACCTCCCTGCACCAGAGCTAGCTGGTTCCCTATAGATAGTGAAGCACACCAAATTCTACCCCCTCCTTTTCGAGCTCAGAAAATCACTAGAGAGAAAAGAAACTTCCCAAGGCTTCACTGTAGCACTCAGATCTTCAAATCCTGCAGCTGTGCCTTTCAGCAACTTTGGCTAACAGATCATGCTTGGGGTAGCAGCCTTGGGCAGTGAACAGAATTTGAGAGGACTTGTTCCCAGTGTTGTTAATCTCAAACCAAAACCAGGACTTCCCCGCTGGTGCTTCCTCGGCTCAGGTCCTGGTCCTCCCTTGCCAATCCCTCCTACTATCTACCTCCTTTCTTTTTCTTGTCAAAGCAGAGGTGGCCCAGCAAGGAGATTCAGAGAGACCTCAGTAGTCCAACTCCCAGCTTCTCCTCCTTACATCCCCTCTGGTAGGGGACACGTGATGGGGTATATAAACCATTGGAAAGGGTTCATCACCTCACAGGCTAGCCCATTCTAATACTGTATGTCTCTAATGGTTAAAAGTGGGTTGGGGAGATAGTTCAGGAGAATCAGGGCTTGCCTGGCAAGCGCAAGGAACTGAGTTTAATCCCCAGTACTGGAAAAACAAAAAACAAAAAACAAAAAAAACCCTCTAATGGTTAAAAGTAATTCCTTTGGGGGCTGGAGAGATGGCTCAGTGGTCTAAAGCACCTACTT
>NW_004524760.1:198417-199335 GCF_000260255.1 Octodon degus | reverse complement strand
GTGAGCTACATAATAAGTTCAAAACTAGCCTGGACTACACAGTAAGACCTTGTCACAAATAAAGAAGATACATTCTTTATTAAATTCACAACTACTCAATTATAAAGGGACAAAGGACAGGATAAACCCACAAGAGAACTAGTCAGGAACCTCCATGACAGAGGGGTCATAAGAAAAGGATGGAGCTGGAGGAGTGGTGGCCGGGGAAGAGTTGCTGCAAGAGAAGATCCTCTCTCCGTAGCTGTCACTGCTTCTGGGCTGCTCACTGGCTGTTCTTCTTGAAGAAATACCGAAATGGAAAGAGAGTGCTGTAGGAATGAGAGCAGAGGAAGCTGAGACCAGAGGTCTCCTTCCCCACTGCCTGCTTCCCATTAGTGCCTCATTAGCCAGGCCATTTTGCTCCTGGGAGCCACTGAATGGAAATTCAAAGTCTGGAACAACATTTGAGAAGGTACCCAAATTAGATTACACTCAGGAGAGGGAAATAAAGGACAAAGAATTGCAGTAGGATGACTGAATTCTGGATAGACAAAGGGATTTGCTAACTCCTCTGCAGAAAGGAGTCTGAAGATACCTCCTAGATAACCAAATATGCTGAATAACCCAACAATGTTTATGGAACTGAGCCTTTTTTTTTTTTTTTTGAAGTACCAGGGATTGAACTCAGGACCCTGTGTTTGCCAGGCAAGTGCTTATTCTACTGAGCTATCTCGCTGGCTAGAACCAAGCCTTATCCTGGGCACATGAGGGCGAGGGTGAGATGTGCAAACGCGAGTGAGAACCAGCTATGGTGGTGCACACCTATAATCCTAGCACTAGAGAGGCTGAGGCAAGAGGCTTGCAAGGCTGAGGCCAGTGTGAGCTACATAATAAGTTCAAAACTAGCCTGGACTACACAGTAAGACCTTGTCACAAATA
>NW_004524760.1:191726-197982 GCF_000260255.1 Octodon degus | reverse complement strand
TTTTGGTGGAACCAGGGATTGAACTCAGGCCTTTGCACTTGCCAGGCAAGTGCTTATTCTACTGAGCCATCTCCCTGGCCCCTCTATCTTCTATCTTAGATGTAATTGAGAGATCTTTCCAAGTGATCAGCTTTTCTCTCCATCCTCATTTGTCTGCAAGATGCAGCAAGGCAAGCTCTGCAGTCTGTTCCTGTTCAGGCTGTGGGGCTCTGTGATGGCAGGGGGAAGGCTTATCTTACCTTAGCAACCCAAAGAAACCTTGGATTCCCAGATCTTTAGAAGGAGGAGAGTTGTTCTGCTGCAATGGTGGAACAATTGCCCCTGGCAGGTTGTGTCCCCATTTAGAATCTGTAAGGAAAACACTCAGTTAGAAAAAAGGCATTGGTTATGGAGTACTTTCATGTTAGTAGGGGATAGCAGTGCAGGCTTACACCAAGATTTATTTAAAGCCAGATGAGTTGTTTCTCTGACCTTTCTGATTTTATTTTAGCTCAATATGATGCTATTCTGACCTTAGAGTATTTTCAAAGTCAGATTCATGAGATATTTACACAGCTGAAGTCCCAGCCATCACCAGTATGCTTTTACATGAAATGATGATTTGTCATAGACTTCACAGGCTTACATGCCACTTCTGAGATAGCTGCCATCCAAATTGAATTCCATGGGGCTGGGGAGATGGCTCAGTGGAATAAGTGCTTCCCTGGCAAGCGCAAGGGCCTGAGTTCAATTCCCAGTTCCACCAAAAAATAAAATAAAATAAATAAAAAATAAATAAATTGAATTCCATGCTGGGTAAAAGATCAGCAAGAAAGCCTGTGCATTCTCAGGTTTTGTAGATCCACAGTGTGTGTGTGTGTGTGTGTGTGTGTGTGTGTGTGTGTGTGTGTGTGTGTGTGTGTGTTGTGAGACTGGGCAGGGATCTCACTCTGTAATTTAGGATGGACTTGAACTCACTATGTAGCTCAGAATGGCCTCGAACTAATGGCAATCCTACTGCCTCAGCTTTCTGAGTGCTGGGATCACAGGCGTGCAACGCCATGCCTGCCTAGGATCCATAGTATTAACCTTTCACCCCAAGGGGAAAAGGACAGCTTTCCATGTATGCTTCTCCAAAAGCACAAAAAAGGGAAACACATCCTTTTCAACTTTTCTATTACATTTCCCACCTCACAGGGAAATGTCTTAGAGTTGCGGGAGCATTGATTGTACTATCAGAAGCAGAGGAGGAAGGTCAAGGACTGCCCACCTTCCCTCCTTTTTGGAGCTTGGTGGAGGGTCCTAGTTCCAGACTAGGGAAGGCCTCCATGGGAGCATGTCCAGTGTGCCCAGACTCAGTGCTCTGTGTTGCTCTGCTCAGCATAGCCCTAAAAGAATGTTTTCTTTTATGCCAGGAAGTGAAGTATGATTATGATTATGATTTGTATTTGTATTTTAGGGAAGGGTCTACAGGGTGTTCAGGGTCTCATTACTAGATCGGACTTGTAGTGATCCACCTGTTTATAGCCTCCCAAGTGCTAGGATAGGGCCAGGGAGATGGCTCAGTAGAATAAGTGCTTGCCTGGCAAGCGCAAGGCCCTGAGTTCAATCCCCGTTCTGCCAAAAAAAAAAAAAAAAAAAAAAAAAAAAAAAAAAAAAAAAAGTAACCAAGTGCGTGCAGCAGCATACCCAGTCTCAATTGCCCTCTTATAGCACCCCAGGGGCAGGGTAGGGTTGGCACTACAGGCCCAGGGATCAAACCCCCAACCCCTGTGCCTGCTTGCAGGTGCTTTAATCTGCCGAGCTATTTGGCTGGCCCTGAAGGATGATTATTAAAGAATAAATATAAATTTTCCAGAACCTACCCTGTTTCTGGTCATCAGTGGTATCAGAGGCTACAGTCTTCCACTTCTCTTGCTGGGGTTTTCTTTTTCTGTTCTGATAAAAAGAAGATCAAGAAAAGTCTTAAACTTACTCTGACCAAGCTTGTATGCTATTTTCTAGGAACTATTTTCACATCAGCACTAGGGCCTGGCTTCTAATTGCCTGGAATATATATATATATATGTTTTCCATCCCCTACTACTCAGTGCCTACTACTGCTAACAGAATACTGAGCTTTCAGAAACTAGGAGGAACTGATACGTCAAAGTATGATCTGTAGGGTAAGCTGCATACTAGGAGACAGTGTTTCCAAGTTACCATACTTGTTTCTACAGAGTGCTGTGGTTGCTGAGAAAGACTTTAGCAGAGTGGCTGGCTATTATCAAGGAAGACTTTACAGGGAAAGTGACATGCAGATGGGCCCTTGATAGATGAATGGGATTTTTCCATAGCATGGAATGAGGAGTTGGTCAGTGAGAGCAGGGTATTCTAGACAGGGACATGACAGAAAGGGCATAATGCCGTGAAAGGGTAAATATAGTAAGAATGGCCAGAGCCAGGTCCAGAAGAATTATGCCAGAAAGTCATGGTGGTGCATGCCTATAAATCCCAGCACTCAGGAGGCTGAGGCAGGAGTACTGTTGGGAGTTTAAGACCAGCCTGGGCTACAAAGTGAGTTCAAGGCCAGCTTAAGTGTGTAGCGAGACCCTGTCTCAAAAAGTTTTTTTTTTTTTTTAAAGGGAAAAAAAGAAGTATGACTATGATGACTATGGCTTTAGAGGCCAGCACAATACAATGAGATTGTAATATTTTTCCATGTGTTACTGCTTGTTAGAAACTCCTTCAATTTTTTTTTTTTTTTTTTTTTCAGAACTAGGAATTGAACTCAGATCCTTGTGCTTGCCAGGGAAGTACTTATTCTACTGAGCCATCTCCCTGGCCCCTTCCTTTCTACTTTGAAAAAGACATCCTACAACTTGGTTCAAGGCCCTCAACAATTCCCAGTACATGCCCTCCGTTGTCAGAAACATGGCAGGTGTATCTGCTCTGTGACTCTTTGCCGGCTGGACACTATCCCCACCCAGCAGGGCCCAAGGACCTGGCTGCCTGCAATGCTGATGGCAAGGCTGCTGCCAGTGGAGAAGCCTGTCTGAGAGTGGGCTACAGGAGGTGGACTGATAGTAGGCTCTGAGGAAAGTCCTCTAACATGAGCTGCAGGTTAGAACTGCAGGTCTTTCTGAGGTGAGCTTTTTCATGAACCTGTCAGAGTCCAGACCACAGAGCTGACCCCTAAATCATATTCCTAGAAAAGTGAAAAAGAACTCTGGGGAAGAAAGAGGCCATTTTTTAGTTTTTCTAAACAGAGCAGAGATTAGATATAGAGGGCCCAGCTCTGGCTACTGGCTTAATGGGGTGTTTCTCAAAATTTTAGTTTAAATCCTGCTACACAGAGAGTTTCCTAATGACCAGTAAAATGGCATTTATTAGAATTGGTCTGGGCTGGTGAGATGGCTCAGTGGTCTAAAGCACCTACTTAGAACAAGCTTAGCAAAGCACAGGGACTGCGGTTCAATCCCCCAGCACCACATGCCAGCCAGCCCCGCCCCCTGGTGGGCTGAGCTGGCCACACAAAATAAATAAATAAACAAATATATAAAATTAAAAAAAAAAAAGAATTGGTCACACAGGGACTGGGGTTCAATCCCGGCATGCTCTGCTGGCCCTGCCCCTGTGACATGCTGAGATCAGCAACTGAGACTGGGCATGGTGGCGCACGCTTGTAATCCCAGTGCTCAGGAGGCTGAAAACAGGAGAACCACTATGTGTCTGATTTGTGTAGTGAGATCCGGTAGACCCTATACTTAAAAAAAAAAAAAAAATTGGTAGAGGGACCAGGAGCAAATGCCCTAGGGCAGAGGTGTGGCTTCCCCTTGGACTAGAGGAGCTTACTTCAGAGTAGCTTGTGCTTTCCTAAAAAAAAAAAATTGTACTAGGGGCTGAATCCAGGGATGAAATCCAGCTGCATCCTACCACGGAGCTACATTCCCAGTCCCTTTTCATTTTTTAATTTTGAGACAGATCTCCCTAAATTGTTCAGGTTATATTGAACTTGCAATTCTCTTCCCTCAACCTCTTGAGTAGCTGAGATTATGAGGTGTGCACTATTATACCCAGGTCCTGAAACCTTCATTTTCTAGCTCCTAAACCTTTTTTTTTTTTCTTTTGTGGAACTGGGGATTGAACTCAGGCCCTTGTGCTTGCCAGGGAAGCGCTTAGTCTACTGAGCTATCTCCCCACTCTCTAGCTCTTGAACTTTTGAAGAAATTCTTCTCAGGCAAAAGTCTCAAGAGAGCCAGGTGGCACATGGCTATAATGTCAGCACTAGGGAGATTGAGGCAGGAGGATCACTGTGAGTTCAAAGCCAGACTGGGCTATACAGCCAGACCTTGTCTCAGCAAAACAAAACAAAGTAAAACAGAACAAAACAAAAGCAAAGCTAAAATTTCAAGAAAAGACAGGGAGATAGCTCAGAGGCTTAAGTGCCTGCCTGGCAGGTGCAAGGTCCTGAGTTTGATCTCCAGTACCAAAAAAAAAAAAAAAGTTTTAAGAGAAGAAAAAGTCTGAATGAAGACACTGGGTATCACTGGGGACCATCAAGCAGGGCCTTATATCTTGAAAACCTCTTTCATGCAGGACCAGATCTGTGTAGAAGTAGAGTTCAGGCGAAGGAGAAGTCAACTATGAGTAGTTAAGTCTGTGTCACTTCTAGCCAGTAGTCTGTCCTTTAGCTTCAAGCCCTCTCACCCTCCCATCCCTTTTATAATATCAAAGTTTGGGTCTAATGAGACCTGAAGGAACAAAGGGAAAAAGTCTTTCCTTTTTTTAAAAAAATTATTTATTTGATACAGGGTCTCACTATGCAGTTCAGACTTGTAGTGATCCTCCTGTCTCAGCCTTCCCAGCACTGGGATTACAGGTGTGTGCAACAATGCCCAGTTTCAGGGTGGCATGGTGCAACCAGGTTTCCGGGGCCATGCATGGCATGCGGTACTGGGGATTGAACATGGGTCCTTGCACTTGCCAAACAGGTGCTTAGACCACTGAGCTATCTCCCCAACCTTGTTTGTGGTTTTGTCTTTTCAAGACAGGGTCTTGCTATGCAGTTCAGGCTGGCCTTAGTAGTACAGGCTGGTTTTGAACTCACAACTATCCTCTGGTCTCTGCTTCCAGAGTACTGAGATTACAGGCCTGCGCCACCATGCCCTTCTTCCTGATTTTCTCCAAAGCACAGACATTATGAGATTAACATTGCTCTCTTCTAAATTTTCCCCATGCATGTATGTGCCCACATATGCAGATGTGCACAATCCACACTGGTCATGATCCCATACCCTGACTTCTTCCAAAACTTGGGAACTATCAAGCACTGGACCACAGAACCAAATTCGATTTTTCCAGCTCAAGGGATTTACACTGAGAGTCACCGTGATCACTTTAATTTAGGAAAAATCCTCTCTCTGGGAACAGAATCTACAACAGAGGCTGTCTTTGGGCTTGGAGTCAAAATCAATAAACATGTTCCTTTACTTGGTTTTGTATTTTTTTTTCTAAATCCAGAATCAAGTTGAAAAGGTAATTATGTTGAATAAAAAGCTGTGGGTACTGTTTTTGAGGGAGATGATGTGTCAAACTAAGAATAGGAAGGTATGAAGGGTAGAAAGGGAGAAAATGTTCCTCTAACAGCAATTATCTTGGTGTATAAAGCATCTTTGTTCTCCAGAGCATCATGTACTCTTGTACTTTCTTATTCTTTCTTACCTTCTAAACCATAGGAGGTGTAGAAGGGAGTAATTTTGCCTAAAATCACTCTCTGGGCTGCTTGACCATGGTTGCCTGTGGTCCTGTCCTCTACCCCTGCCCCCAGGGCACAGGCCTAGATCTTCAAGGTGGCCACTCCTCCACAGAGAAGAAGCAAATGTGTGTTTGTGTATGTCCTAGCACACAACATCATGCCTTGTAAACAGGAGGCAAAAGAATGGCTTGGAAATGAAAATCACTCCATTCCTCTCCTTAAAACAGTTTAGGATGGCCTGGGAGATAGCTCAGTAGAATAAGCACTTCCCTGGTAAGGGCAAGGGCCCAAGTTCAATCCCCGGTTCATTCCTGTAATTTTTTTTCCCCAATACTAGGGATTGAACTCAAAGCCTTCACATGAACAGCTAATGTGACAAGCTAATACAACCCTGTCTCTTTAAATTTTTCATTTTGACATAGGGTCTTGGGTTGCTAAGTTATCCAGGTTGGGCTCAAACTTGCAATCCTCTTGTCTCAGCTTCTCAGATCAGAGTTTTGGGATCATAGGCATGTGGCACCAGATTTGGAGAATATATAT
>NW_004524760.1:185140-191626 GCF_000260255.1 Octodon degus | reverse complement strand
TTTTTTTTTTAAATTTAGGACAGGATGTATAGGGTCTACAGGGTCTCACTATGTAGAATGGACTTGTAATGATTGTCCTGTTTACAGACTGCCAAGTGCTAGGATTACAGGAAGGCACCACCATGCCTAGTCTCAATCTCTGTTTTAGTGCACCCTGGGGGCAGGGCCGGCACAGCAGGCCCGGGGATTGAACTTCCCGCTCTTGCATCTGCCTAAACAGGCACTTTAATCTGATAAGCCGTTTGCCAGCCTTGGCTCAGTACTGAAGATGGTCTCAAAACCTTTCATCATTCAGCCCACACGATCATCTCCAACAGTGTTTCTCAGTGCTGGGCTCTGAGCTCTTTCAGCTCCTCTGAGCACCTCTAAGAACCTTTCCTTCATGGCCTTCCTGTGTCACCTCTGTGTCCTCTGCTTCCTGTTTGTCACACACAGTGTACTTATTAGTAACTATCTGCCTGGCCTAAGGCTATGGGTGTTTTTAGGACAGAGAATGTTATCTCCAGTAGTTGGTACATAGTGGAAATGGGGTGAATGAATGCAACTGATCATGTTATGTGCAATTCTTAGGAATCACTATCTGATAAGGTGAAAGTAAGTGAGTTAGTGTGTGGGAACGTAGGGGAAGAGCTACTTTGGAGGCATAGAAAAGTGAGAACAAAATGTAGGAGCCATAAGACATCTATAATAGCTAACAGTTACATAAAAAAGGAGGAAATTAAAAAGGGCACTGCTTTAGAGGGTGCTATGAAAAATAAGCCTTGAAATGGAGTAGTTGATATATAAAGCTGGGCATGGTGGTACACTCTCAAGACTGAAGTATGAAGATCACTTGTAGTTTGAAGCCAGCCAGGGCTACTTAAGGAGACCCTGTCTTATACAAAACATAAAAAGAAGGGCTGACCAAATAGCTTAGCAGCAGATTAAAGTGCCTGCAGGCAGGCGCAGGGGCTGGGGGGTCCGATCCCTGGGCTTTCCATGCTGGCCCCGCCCCCAGGGCATGCTGAGATGGTGAATAAGACTGGGTGTGGTTTTGCGCCCCTGTAATCCCAACTCTTAGGAGGCTGTAAACAGGCGGATCACTATGAGGTCCATCTAGTAGTGAGACCCTGAACATCCTGTAGACCCTTCCCTAAAATACAAAAACAAAACAAAAGATACATGAATATCCACATAGGGAACAGACTCCATAAATCAGACAAAATCAAATAATCAAGGACCAACTCAGCATTGCTCTAGTTTTTTCTTACTGATTTCTAGTACTGACACCTAGCTAGCTCATGTTAAAATTAGAAGTTCCAGGCCGGGGATATAGATTCGTGGCACAGCACCTGCCTGGCATGTCTGCGATCCTGAGTTCAATTCTCAGTTTCAAATAAATAGATAAATTAGTTAATTAAAATAAACTCAGATGTTCCTAGACTTAGACCAACATAAATAAAGCTAAAGTTTTCTAAAGAGGAACTTCTATACTGTGTTCTACTTCTATTCAATATAGACCTCTTTTTCCCCCCTTTATACTTCAATTGCAGAGTATAGGAAGCAAGTTTTCAAACTAAGAAGAAAGACCTTTTGACCAAACGATTCATCTATGTGTGTGTTATGCAGCCATTATTGGGACAAATTGCAGCAGGGGTGGAACAGTTGAACATTGCTCTGAAGACAGTGAAACCTGAGAATGAGTTTAGTTAATTCAGTCTGCGGTAAGGACCAGGCCCTGCAGGTAACAGCAATCAAAACCTGCAACAGAGCCTCAGGACCTCCTTTGGGTGCTTACCCTCCTGGTTTCCATAGGTGGCTTCTTCCTACTCAGTCTTTGGCTGGAAGACCCCATCTTGGCCCTGGAGTAAAGGAAGAAGCCTATGAATATTACTGTCCATGGCAACATTATGACATTCCAACAAATGGGGCCCAAATGAATATTTCAGCAGGTTAGCTATTTTTATACCAATCCTGACTGGCAGAAAAAACTGTGTGGCCAAATTTTCATTAGGTGCTGCTTTAATTCACAATAGAATCCTAATTTGAGACACTTAACGATATGGGATTTGAGAAATGAAAAATATGACTGATGGTTATCAGATTCTAAAACACCCGATTTATATAACAAAACTCAGAAAGGGAAGAGCTGAGACTTCATCTCCATGGAATATTCAGTTGAATGGAATAGACCAAAGCTTCATACTTTCTAACACCACACATTACACCCAATGTGGCAAGGAGCGCCCTAACTCTTTACTGACATGCATGTCTGGAAGGCTCAGGGTGCTGCCTCAATGCCCTGAGCATCTATAGGCCTCAAGGCCCCAGCAAAAGAGGAGCGGCCCTCTGTGACCCTGAGTTGAAAGCACCTTGGGCTGGGTAGCAAAACTCACCAAGGATTATCCCAGCAAGCTTCTCTGGGATGATAAGATTGAATTGTCTTACAGATTTATTCTGCTCTTGACAGAGAATAAAAGGAGCTTAGGTAACTGGGCATGATGGTGCACGTCTGTAATCCCAGCACTTGGGAGACTGAGGCAGGAGGATCAGCATGAGTTCAGGGCCAGCCTGGACTACACAATGAGAACTTATCTCACAAAAAGAGTACAAGTAGCCTTTTTTTTCTTTCTTTTCTTTTTTCCCCTCTATTTAATCAAATATATATAATATGAAACTTTGCCCAAGTTTATATTTGAAAAACTCTCAATTTTTCTTTTCTTTTTTTTTTTTTTGCGGAACTGGGGATTGAACTCAGGCCCTTGCGCTTGCCAGGCAAGTGCTTACTCTACTGAGCTATCTCCTCGACTCCTCAATTTTTCAAAAGCAGTCTAAGAATGGATAGAGGATCAACTTAAACATACTGATTATTAGTGTTTCACATCAAGAGGAATAATTAGTAATTTTTCCCATAACAGCTATCAGTATAGCACAAGAGAGCAGGCCTACTTCAGCAGTGAAATGGATCAACAGTATTCTTTATTGAATATCTGCTTACATGTCTGCTGCTTCTGGGTACAGATAAATCTGAAATATTGAGTTAGTTTCCATAATAATTCCATCAACTGAATTGCAGCAGTGAATTACCTATATGTTCCCTAGGTATATTTTCCAGAAACTACAGCATTCATCTTCCCAATTTGTATATGTACTGGAGCACAGATTTAATATTCAAAAAAATTAAATACTAAAAAACAAATCAAACAGTATACTGTAAATAAACAATTTTTACATTTACATATAACCCAGGTTCATACAACTTCTGATTAAACAATATTGTAGAGGTGATTATAAACCAATAATCTTCAACTATTCAATTCTTTTTTGTTTGGTGGAATCAGGGATTGAACTCAGGCCCTAGCGCTTGCCAGGCAAGCCCTTATTCTATTGAGTTATCTTCCCAGCCCAAAACTATTAAATTCTTATATGTATAACTAAACATTTGTCTTTTTTTTTTTTTTCCCCTTGGCAGAACCGGGGATTGAACTCAAGCCTTTGCACTTGCCAGGGAAGCACTTATTCTACTGAGCTATCTCCCTGGCCCCTAAACATTTCTCTTACAAAATTTTAACACTTTTGAGAAATTAACTCTTTCACAATTAGGCATTCATCATGGTATCTCTGCTCACCAAAAATAAAAAAAATTAGAAATAATTAAAAATAAAAAGCCAATTATTATCTTGGAATTAAGCTAACCAGAATAAGTGTTCTTATTTTCTTTCCACTGTAACCTATCATTTGCTCAAAAGAGATAATAGGTTCAGGGCAAGCAGGCTTTACAATAGCAACCTCAACATGTTAGGTATGTGATCAACATTCCTCAACAGTTGATGTAGTCAATATTCTAATAATTCATATGTTTAACATTGTAATACTCAGTGTGTTCAATGGGGTGTGGTGGTACATGAGTAAATACCCAGGATTTAGGAGGCTGAGGCAGGAGGACTGTCTGAAGTTGGAGGCCAGCTTGGGCTACATAATGAGTTCAAGGCCTGAAACACATAGCAAGAACATGTTTCAAAAAAACAGAAACAGTCCTGTGGCCATACAACAAGCCTGATCTCATCAAAAAGACAAAAACCAAAGGTTTGGCCAGTTAGCTCAGTGGACTAAAGCACCTACTTAGGCAGGCACAGGGACCAGGGTTCAATCCCCAGTGTGCCGTGCTGGCCTCTGCCCTGGGGCACGCTGCTGAGACTGCGTGTGGTGGCACACACCTGTAATCCCAGCACTTGGGAGGCTGAAAACAGAAGGATCACCAGGAGTCTGATCTGTGTAGTGAGAACCTGTACTACATGCATTTTAAAAAAGACAAAACCAACCAAACAAAAATAATCATTGTATTCACCATTGTCCCTTAATAATCAATGTTTGCAACATCTCTTACTAAATCAATGTGTTTGACATTTCCAACAATTGGTCTTCACCTAAAAATAGATATACACTATCTTGCAAGCATTTATGTTTTATCCTGGCTGCTCTTAAGGTTCCAAAAGCTTTCTGCTCACTGGGTAAAATAAGGTATTTTATTTGTTCTTAGTTCTTATCCTTTCAAGGTTTTTTTTTTTTTTTGAGACAGGGTTTCACTGTGTAATTCAAGCTGTTCTTGAACTCACTTTATAGCTCAGGCTGGCCTCACAGTGATTCTCTTGCCTCAGCCTCCCAAGTATTGGGATTACAGGTGTGCACCATCATGCTTGACTCCTGATTTTGTATAACATTTGGACACTATATTTTGTGTCTTCTATAATCTTACCATAGTAAGGATTATCTATGTTGAATTTAGTTGTACACATCTGTTCATACTTCTCTTAGCCTTCATCTTTTTCTTTTCTTTTCTTTCTTTCTTCTTCTTTTTTTTTTTTTTGAGACACACTTGCCTTGGAGTCCACACTGGCCTCAAACTCACTTTGTAGCCCAGCCTGGCCTTGAACTTGTGGCAATCCTCCTGCCTCAACCTTCCAAGTGTTGGGATCACAAGCACGCACCATCGCACCTGGCTCAGACTGCATCTTTTTTTTTTTTTTACATTTATTTGTGTGTGTGTGTGTGTGTGTGGCCAGCTCAGCCCACCAGGGGGCGGGGCTGGCTGGCACGTGGTGCTGGGGGATTGAACCATGGTCCCTTTGCTTTGCCAAGCTTGTTTCAAGTAGGTGCTTTAGACCACTGAGCCATCTCACCAGCCCCTCAGACTGCATCTTGATGAAAAGAACAATCTCACTTTGCTGAGGAAGGAACTATGTTTAAACTGCATCCCAAACATCAACTTACCTCTCTTCTTGAGTCCATTTCTCAGAACAGGCAGATATTATTGATAAAGCCCATAAAAAGAAAGTAACTTGTTGAAGAATAGAGGCAGTCAGCCCAACAGATGGCAAGATGTGATCAGAGTGTGAGACTCAGCCTCCCACTACACCACTGACCTGGGCAGTCCTGTTCCCCCGGGGGTGCTGTGCTCTTCCAGTTTCCGTTTCTTCAT
The DNA here is from genome assembly GCF_000260255.1 of Octodon degus. Classification (NCBI taxonomy): domain Eukaryota; kingdom Metazoa; phylum Chordata; class Mammalia; order Rodentia; family Octodontidae; genus Octodon; species Octodon degus. The sequence continues at coordinate 186,168 of NW_004524760.1, read as the reverse complement.
TGCACCTCCTGCTGCATTCCTCTCAGCTACAACCTTCAGGGAGGAAGCAGACTCTTGTGACCCTTCTTTTCCAGAGTGACTCACAGTTCAAACGAGCACAGCAAAGAGATACCCCATCTTTTAACCTACACAAGCAACTTTTAACGTCAGCTTTGCAGCAAGACAGAAGTTCTGTGAGAGTCATGGTTTCTGAAATTGAGCCAAGGGGAAACACATGGGCTCCTGTTTATGGTTCTGATGGGATCTGGGTAGCAACTGAGGGCAAAAGTCAGAGGAAGACACAGGGGCAGCACTTTGGGGACAATAGGAAGTAACAAAGGCGATTTTCATTTGTTCAGAAAAGCAAACTTACCAACCCAAGAGAACTGTCATCTATTGGTTTCCCTATAAGAGGAAATTTGAGTGTTATAATAATGAATCAAGATTCTGCTTTAGCCAGACTTCTAACTACTTTATTTCCCAGAGTTAGCTCTAGACACACCCACCCCAATGTGCCCTTTTCCCTTCTGCCTGATACCACTTTGTCTAGACATAGTGTCTTTAAACTCTCATTTCCTTCTGTTTCAGAACAATTGTCATCTGCTAGCTGAAACATGTTTGATTCACATCATACTTCAGCAATATGTCACTTGAAAGGGGATGTGCCAGCCAGACACAGTGGCTCAGGCCTGTGGCTGAGGCAAGAGAATCAGTGTAAGTTCAAGGCCAGTCTGGGCTACAAAGTGAATTCAAGGCCAGTCTGCATTGTCTAAAAAAAAAGGTGTGTGTGTGTGTGTGTGTGTGTGTGTGTACGCCTTACTACAATTAGTGGGATTTCAGCCATCAATAATGCCTGAATCAAGAATGAGTTAGAGGGCTGGAGAGATGGCTCAGTGGTCTAAAGCACCTACTTGAAACAAGCTTGGCAAAGCACAGGGACCGCGGTTCCATCCCCAGCACCACATGCCAGCCAGACCCGCCCCCTGGTGGGCTGAGCTGGCCACACACACACACAATAAATAAATGTAATAAATAAAAATAAATAAATA
>NW_004524760.1:181236-185040 GCF_000260255.1 Octodon degus | reverse complement strand
GGTGGGCTGAGCTGGCCACACACACACACAATAAATAAATGTAATAAATAAAAATAAATAAATAATTTAAAAAAAAGAATGAATTAGATTTTTTTTTAGACAGAGTCTCATTATGTACTTAAGACTAGTCTTGAACTCACTATGTGGTGCATGCTGGTCTTGAACTCATGGCTATCCTCCTGCCTCAGCCTCTTGAGTGTTGAGATTATAGGTGCATGCCACCATGCCTGACTCTGAATTAGCTATTTTGATGCAAGACCTTTGTACCCTTTTTTAAGTCATACTGGCATGTGCCTGCTTGTCCTTCAGTGAGTGTAAAACAGTCAGGTTATCAGAGATTAAAAGCTGAGAAATACCTTTAGAAACCACTAAAGTGAAAGTGACTGTAAAATGAAGGAAGTGTTTCTGTAAGAGTTATCTTTCAGGCAGATATGTTGCATGCCTGCCATCCCAGCAATCTATGAGGCTGAGCCAGGAGGATTCCCTGTGAGTTTGAGGACCACCTGGTTACAGTGAGTTCAAGTTTAGTCTGAACTACATGAGACCCTGTCTCAAAAAAAAAAAAAAAAAAAAAGAAAAAAAGACAATTCCAGAACTGGTTCATAAAGTGGTAAGAATAGTGGGATATGTGTATCCAAAGTGAAGGAGAAGGGCCAGGGAGATAGCTCAGTGGAATAAGTGCTTCCCTGGCAAGCACAAGGGTCTGAGTTCAATCCCCAGTTCCGCAAAATGAAGGAGAAGGTACAGCCAAATAGCTCAGTGGATTAAAGCACCTGCAAGTAGGTGCAGGGGCCGGGGTTCAATCCCTTGGCCTGCTGTGCCAGCCCCGCCCCTGGGGCGTGCTGAGATGGCAATTGAGACTGGGCTCAGTGGCGTGCATCTATAATCCCAGCTCTTGGGAGTCTGTAAACAGAAGAATTACTATGAGTCCGATCTAGTAGTGAGACCCTGAAAATCCTGTACACCCTTCCCTAAAATACAAAAACAAACAAACAAACAAAAAAAAAAGTGAAGGAGAGTATTTGAGGGAGATTGATAAAAATGTATCTTTTACTATAATAGCTTATTTATTTATTTATTTATTTACATTTTTGGTACTGGAACTTGAACCTAGGGCCTTATGCTTGCCAGACAGGTGCTGTGCCACTGAGCTCCAGCCCTGCCCTAAGCATAATATTTTATTTTATTTTATTTTATTATTATTTTTTTTTTTTTGCAGAACCGGGGATTGAACTCAGATCCTTGCATTTGCCAGTCAAGCGCTTATCCTATTGAGCCATCTCCCCGGCCCTCATAATATTTTAAAATTTAAATCTTCAATGTATTTTTCGTTATACCTTGTGTTTCACAAAGGAGGCAGAGAAAGATGATGTTAGTACTGTAATTTATCTAAGGTCACGAAGCTACTAAGTGTCAGAGCTGCAGGGATTTGAACCAGGCTGGGTCTGTGTGCTCTGACCTCCACTTTGTGTGGGTCAAGCCCTATTAATCTGGAAGACTATTTCACTGTGCTTCCCTGGCACTGCTAACCTCTGCTGTTTCCCCTAGCCTCCATCCCATCACAACTTACCAGGTGACAAGCTTTCCTGAAACCATTTCATCTCCACATATAGAGTAAACACAAATGGGTACGGGATCAAGACGATGTCTTCATGTTTGAATTTCAGATGAGAAACTCTTTCCCATTTGCTTTTATCTGGGGATGGTGCTAAGGAAGAACTGTTTTAGGAGAGAGGTAGTGCTCCTTTCCCTAACATTCTCTCTAAACTTTTCTTTTTTTTTTTTTTTTACTGTCTTTTTGTTTTTGAGGGCTGCAGGCACAGAGTTCAGTCCAAGATTAGAGCTTCAGTTCTGTAAGGTAAGGGCTCCACTACTGAGTGACCTCCCTAGCCCTTGTTTTAATTTACTTATTTTTGTTTTATTTCTGTGACAAGGTCTCACTCTAATTCAGGCTAATTTTAAACTCACTATGTATTCCATTCTGGCTTTGAACTCGTGATCTTCCTGCTTCTGTAACACAGAATGCCTTCACTTTCTTAGTTTCCCATGTAATAGTTCTTCCTGCTCCAGCTGCTCCTGTTTCTGAGAAACAGCTGGTCATTATGATGCATATTGTATAACCAGTCTCAAACTGACAGGGCATTCTACTTCTACATTTGCTTGCTTGCTTAACCCACATAAGTCCTAGGCCAACAGAGATCAGGGCTTGATATTCCAGGAATGATCCTGATCAGTGCTTGTCGATGTAAATAAATCTGCCTCCAAATACTTGGTGTCCTTTTGGTGTTCCCACTTGCCACAGCACTTCAGTCTCCAAAGTGCTGGGATTAGAGGTGTGTGCCACCATGAGTAGCCCTTATTTTATTATTTTGAGACAGGGCCTCACTATGTAGTCCAGACTGGACTTGAACTCATTTATGTAGCACAGACTGACCTCAAGCTCAAAGTGATCCTCCTGCCTCAGCCTCCTGGGAGCTGGGATTACAGGCATGTGCCACTATACCTGGCTTATTTTATTTTGAGACAGGGTCTCACTAAGTTCCTAGGCTGGGCTCCAACTTATCCTTCTGCCTCAGTCTCCTGAGTATCTGGGATTATAAGCATGGTCATCATGCCTGGCTACTGTCTATGTAGTTTTGCTCCATTTGAATTTCAATGTGAGGTGTACCTCAGTAACTGGGAAAGGATACAGGGAAATACAATGAAGTGTTCAGTGACAAATGGTTGCAGATTGTCCAAGTTTCCCAAGACTGCACGGATAGAATCCTGAAAAAGATAGATTTCATATGACTTCAATAGTGTTGCAATTTAGCCAATCTTTCCATTTATATTTTCACTATATATATATATTCTTAACTCTGTAATTCAAGCTGCCCCCTTGACCTCATCTTGGTGATCATCCTGCCTCAACCTCCTGTGTGCTGGGATTACAGCTGTGCACTACCACACCAAGCTCACATACCTCACATTCTAACCAAACCAAGATTTTGTTGTTCCTTGAATGTGCTTTCTGCTTCTCCACTTCTGCACTTTTGCTCTTCTGCCTGAAATGTACTCTTTACCTATGAGCACCTGTCTACATTTTACCTGTTCTGTAAAGTATGGTTCATGGGGCTGGGGAGATAGCTCAGATAGCTCAGAATAAGTGCTTGCTTGGAAAGCACAAGGTCCTGAGTTCAATCCCCAGTACTGCAAATAAATAAATAAATAAATAAATAAATAAATAAATAAATAAATAGTATGGTTCTATGGCATCTTGTCCAGAAGTTCCTTGACTCCCAAAATATAATTAACTCTGTCTCAAACCTCATAGTAGTTAGCCTGAGATCTTCTCTATATTTGCATAAGTTTTATTTTTCTTGCAGAGAGATTAAGTAGGATATACCTCTGATTTATCTTGACCTCTCTCCTTTGCTATTATAGTGATTATATACAGATATTAAATGAATAAAAAATAATACTAGTATTTACTGACATAGTTATTTTGTTTGTCCTCAAATCAAGCCTTCACTTCTCTCCAATTGTTTTTTTCTTTTATCTTTCTTTTTTCTTTTTCTTTCCTTTTTTTTGCCTTTTTGTGACAGGGTCTTGTCATGCAGTTCAGACTGGCCTTAAGCTCACTTTGTAGCCCAGGCTGGTCTCAAACTTGTGACCATTCTCCTGCCTCAGTCTCCCAAGTGCTGGGATTACAAAGATGTGTCACCACACACAACAGATATATTTATTTATTTTTATTTTTTATTTTTTTTAAATTTTATTTATTTATTTATATGTGTGTGTGTGTGTGTGTGTGTGTGTGTGTGT
>NW_004524760.1:178976-179571 GCF_000260255.1 Octodon degus | reverse complement strand
TCTCTCTCTCTCTCTCTGGTCTTTTTTTTTGAGGTCTCCTACGCAGTTGAGGCTGACTTTGAGCTCACTTTGTAGCCCAGGTTGGTCTCACAACAATCCTCCTGCCTCAGCCTCCCAGTTGTTGGGATTACAGGCATGTGCCACCATGCCTGGCTTATCTTTCTTTCTTTTTTGGTACCAAGAATCAAACTCAGGTCCTTACACTTGCTAGGCAAGTGCTGTGCCATTGAGCAATATCCTTAGCCTTAGAGCAGATTACTTAATAGGATGGCCTGGCCTAGACCTGATATCACTCTGAGGCAGGGAATCTCAGCACTTGGACAATCAGGACTTGTATCTAGAAGTCCTCAGCATTTCCTGCCAATTTAGACAGCATAAATGGACACATGGATGCCTAGAAGGCTTGGCTATCATAACTCCATGATAGCCCATACTGTTTTTGCCAGACTCAATGTGTATTTTTATCCTTGCTCTCGCCCTCTTTTTCTATTTATTCCCCCAAGCTTGCTCTGCCAAGCTGATTTCTCTCCTATTCTTCATTTTTGTTTGCTTGAATAAACTTATTTTTGTGTGGCCAGCTCAGCTTGTCCGGGGG
>NW_004524760.1:175695-177581 GCF_000260255.1 Octodon degus | reverse complement strand
TGACTTATGATTGACATGTTATTTACCTGTTGTAATTTACTCCTTTTTCTCCTGTGTTTAATTGCTTGCCCTATTTAGTTGGTTGTTTCTGATCTCATTTGTGGAGTTCTGATCATTTTGGTCCCTCTCTAGAACATCTTTCAGTAGCCTGTGTAGGGTTGGCTTTGTCATCATGAATTTTTTTTTTTTTTCGGTTAAAGCAGAAATTTATTAAAATCCATTTATACAGTGTTTTAACCCCTCCCCCCCAATGCAGAGTCCTCAACATTCAGGCAATCAACTCAGTTCTTAGAGCTACTTCATAAGAAAAGGGGATTTCTCTGCTTTCCCCGAGAAGGTATTCGCTTATATTCCTGAAAATGCTGCATTTAATCACACCACCTTCATAAGAACAATCCCTTTGAGATCTCAAAACCTTGCAGAGAGTGAAGAAATAAGCACAGGACCTTCTCCCAAATGCAGTGCCTCATGACAGAGGTGGAGTGCAAGAGCTACACGGAACAGCCACCTCTTCCAAGGTGCACAGGTGCCAGCGGGCAGGCTGTGGAAAGAGCAGGCCCTAGCTGCGGAGTGTGGCCAGCCGGGACTGCATGGCCTCCAGGGCCTCTTCCTCCTCTTCATCCTCAGAGGCAGCCATGGCTCCTAAAGGTTCAGGCTCAGGAAGGGCATCGGTCACTTTACTGGGTGCTTTGCCTAAGGCTCCTGCTGTAATTTCAAAGAGGATTTTGCCAATTTCTGTCTCAGCTTCTTCTTCCATTTCTTCTTGATCATCCATGCTTTCAAAAGTGTCCTCTAACATCTCTTCTATGATCCCAGCCTTCATCATCTCTTTGGACAGCTCCCACATGGTGGCCTGGATTTCTGGGATCTTCACAAGACGCTGCATGGCCTTCATCACATCTGTGCTCTTCTGCAGGGACCCGGCCACTCGCAGGACCGCAAGCTGGTTCTTCATTCCCATGAGCACGGAGTTCATGTGCACTTTGGATGCATACAACTTGCTCACGGCCTTCCTCGACCTGATCATCTCCTTGGCCAGCAACACACACACATCCTTCTGGCCCTTCTTGGCAGCGTCTTTCACAGACCATTTCATTTTCTCTTCTTCTCTCTGGATATCTCTTGTCTGTCAACAACTCTCATTTCTTATCTTCAGTGACCATTCATTGACTAGCTCTTTGGGAGGCTTCTCCTGGGTTTTTCCAAACAGCCCCATGGCAAACTGAACTCGTCTTGCCCCTTCCGGCTTTCTGTTCCCTGTGCCCAGGTAGGTCATGGGCAGTCGTTTTTTTCATGAAATTCTTTAGTTGTTCTTTGTCATGGAAGTATTTCACTTCCCCATCAAATTTGAAAGAGAGTTTTGCAGGGTATAGTAGTCTGGGCTGCAATTTGTTTTCATAGAGGACTTGAAGTACTCTGCTCCATGCTCTTCTTGCCTTCATGGTTTGCAAAGAGAAGTCAGCTGTAATTCTGATGGGTTTTCCTTTGAATGTGATCTGCTTCTTTTCTCTAGCAGCTTTCAGTATATTATTATTGTGCTGAATTGCTGGGATCTTGACTATTATATGTCTCGGTGTGTTTTTAATTGGGTTGAGGTTACTTGGTATTCTGTATGCTTCGGTTACCTGAATGTCAGATTGTTTTCTCATATTTGGGAAGTTTTCTGCTATTACTTCTTTTTTTTAAATCTTTTTTTTTAATTTTATTTTATTTATTTATGTGTGTGTGTATGTGGCCAGCTCAGCCCACCAGGGGGCGGGGCTGGCTGGCATGTGGTGCTGGGGGATTGAACTGCGGTCCCTGTGCTTTGCTAAGCTTGTTCCAAGTAGGTGCTTTAGACCACTGAGCCATCTCACCAGCCCTCTGCTATTACTTCTGCCCATATT
>NW_004524760.1:172079-175595 GCF_000260255.1 Octodon degus | reverse complement strand
ATCATCTTGCAGGTGATGGATTATTTTTTCCTGCATCCTAGTTGTTTTTAAGGGATCCTTTCTTACCTTTTCACTAGCTGCACTAGCGTCTTCAAGATCTGAAACTCTGTCTTCACTTTCACTTAAACAGTTTTGCAAGCTTGTGATTGAGATTTTAAATTTCTCTATATCTCTTTGACTCTGCTTCATGCAGTCTATTTCTTTCCTGTATTGCTCATTCAAGGAATCCGTCATTTTTCTAATCTCTACTTTTTTTAATCAATGTCTTCTTTAGAAGCAGTTATTAATTCTTTCACTGCAGTGTTTTTTTCAGATTGGGTTTCCTCCCTAAGTTTCTGTAGTTGATTCTTTACTTCAGATGCTATGAGTTCAGAGAATTCTTTTCTTATTTCAGAAAAATTCCACTCTGAGTTCCTCTATAACTTTCTGCTGTTGCTTATTTACTATCGACACTATTAATTCGTACATTTGAGCTGAGCTAAAAGAAAAGAATTCCGCTCTGAGTTCCTCTATGACTTTCTGCTGTTGCTTATTTACTATTGATGTTATTAATTCATACATTTGAGCTGAGCTAGTGTCCTCTGCACTTGTTCTGGGTGGGCATTGAGTTTCCTCCATATGTTTCTGCATTTGATTCTTTACTGCAGATGCTATTAATTCAGGGATTTCTTTTTGCATTTCCAATCTGAGTTCCTCTATATCTTTCTGCAGCTATTTCTTTATTTCAGAAGCCGTTGATGTATTGCTTTCAGCGTGTGATTCTTAATTTGTTCTGTGTTAGTGTCCTCTGCACTTGTTATGGGTGATCTTGGGTTCTAAGATTGCATTTTGCTCCTTCTCACTGTCATTTTGTATAGCACTGTCTTCTGACCTTTGTTGTAGAGCTTTGGTGCAGTTATAACCTTAGCACCTACTGAAGTTCAGGTGCAGATCTACAAAGTTTGGATTTATCCAGTTGTGCCTGGCTTGGGTCTGGCTGCCGTGCTCAGCTCCTTCCTGCTGCTGCCCTTGGGGGTGAACCTGTTGTGCCCCTGTTGGCAAGATGTTCTGCTCCTGGACTAGCTGGGTGGTTCTGTCCCCTACACTCTCTGCAGGGATTGCAGCTGCAGGGTTTCACCTCAGGCCTATATGCCAGGCCTGAGCTGAGTCTGGAGGGGACAAGTAGGGGGGAGAGGCAGCTCTCCCACACACTCACTGGGCCTGAGCTAGGACTGGATCTGGGGGTTCCCGGAATGCGGCAGAAATTCCTACTCGGTAGGCAGTGCTACAGAGTGGTGGGGGGCATTCCAAGGGGGTGGAAGAGGGTCTCGCCCACTCTACACCTGGGCTGGGACCGGTAGGTCCCGCTGGCAGGGTAGCCGGAAGCTCTCCCATACACTCACTGGGCCTGGGTAGGACTGTATCTCCAGAGTAAGTTTAAAACCAAGCAATTCCAGTGGAATAAGCACTTCCCTGGCAAGTGCAAGGGCCTAAGTTCAATCCCTGGTTCCTCAAAAATAAATAAATAAATAAATAAATAAAACCAAACAATTCAAACAAATGATGTTGGGAGAGAAAAAAAAAAAATGCAGCTCTGTATCTTGAGCAACCTGGTGGATGGTCCTATATATCCCTCTTTTTTGTTTTTGTTTCGTGAGAAATGGGTGTTCCATTACTGTTAGAGAAGCTGTATTTTTTTTGGTGGAATCAGGGATTGAACTCAGGCCCTTGCGCTTGCCAGGGAAGCACTTATTCCACTGAGCCATCTCCCTGACCCTGTGGATGGTCCTATAGATCACAAAATCAGTGGTATACACAGCCAGGGGCAGCATGGCATCACTGCAAGGCCAACTGGCATCATTCACACCAGGGGTAGCAGCTCTGGATGCCCATCTTCATGCAGGTCAAAGTGGAAGGCAACAACGCTGTGGCTGATGTGTGAGGTGACCTGAGGAAAAGAGGGCCTGGGCTCATGCAGCATCCGCCAGCCATGCCTGGGCCCTTACTTGGCTGGTAGCAGCTCCAGGGCATTGTCTATGTGCTCCACAACAAAGACCTGGGTACCAACAAAAGGCAGAGAGGGACAAACACAGATGACTCCTGACAGGGCCAGGCCTAGTGCACCCACAGGGTACAACCACCCAAAACGCCCTCTGTACAGATGGCCCATGCTGCCCAGTTCCTGGTTCAGGCCCCTGCCCCTCCAGTTCTAACTATCTGGGAAGTAGCCAGTACACACTGACATGGCCAGGAGACAAAAGCAAAACACACAAAATAGTGTGGGGTGGCATTCCTGAGGATGTGCAGGGGTGGGGGATGGAGGGGTGGGGTTGAAAGCTGCAGCCCTGGCGCAAGGCGCTGCAGCCAGGACTGGCAAGTCCCCTCCACCAGTGGCTGTTAGCTCTGCATGGAATGCCTTTGCCACTGCTTTTTGCTAGTTTCCTTCAAGTCTTTGAGGTGAGAACTTGGAATCTAAGTCCAGAAGGAGTGTTGAACAATCCAAAACCTGGAAAAGGTTAGTTTGCGGGTCACTTTTTAGAAACAAGCCACCCAATAAGAACACAGGAGGAGGCTCTAGGGCCAACCTGAAAAAAGTGGTCCACTTGTTCAAGTCATCTTTCTGTTAGGTAACCAAAAGCCAGAGAAGCTGGGTAAAAAGGAATGAAAATGAAGCTGAAATAAAGCAGTTGCAAATGTTTCCAATTAAAATGAAGACATAGCAGCCTTGTCTGTGTATTTACAGTTGAGCTTCCTGAACGTCAAGTATCAGGCAGTGGCTGGGATGTGAGGCTTCCCAGGCTTCCGGAAGCTTTCTCTGTGCCAGTTGCTGTGAAAGAGAGAGTGCTGCTGTCTGGAATCTCATGGAAACAAAATAACTCAACCCCAAAGGTACTGATACTTCAAGTAGAATCAAGAAAGGATGTGTGCTTTACATCTCCCTGGAAAAACTGCGAAGTTTCTTTGCAAAGGAAACCTGGTGGGAAGAAGCCAAGCTATCCAGGGAAGACTGTGACTCGGGTTTGTAGGAAATAACTAAAGTCTGGGTGTGGACATATGCGAGGCATGAAAAAAAGAAAAAAAACCACATCTTTGGGGTTTGATCCCCAGCATGCTACACCAGCCCCATCCCCAGGGCTCACTGAGACTGGGCGTAGTGCTGCACACTTGTAATCCCAGAGTTTGGGAAGCTGAAAACAGGAGGATCATTAAATCTGTGTAATGAAACTCTGTAGACCCTGTACTAAATACAAACTTGGGGCCGGGGAGATAGCTCAGTAGAATAAGCACTTGCCTGGCAAGGGCCTGAATTTAATCCCTGGTTCCACAAAAACAAACAAACAAACAAACATAAACACACACACACACACACACACACACACACACAACATAAAGAGTAATTTTCGGGCTAGTGAGATGGCTCAGTGGTCTAAAGCACCTACTTAGAACAAGCTAAGCTAAGCAAAAGCACAGCGACCGCAGTTCAATCCCCAGCACCACATGCCAGCCAGCCCCGCCCCCTGGTGGGCTGAGCTGGCC
>NW_004524760.1:165970-167255 GCF_000260255.1 Octodon degus | reverse complement strand
TGCTTGCCAGGCATGAGCTGTGCTACTGAGTTACACCCTAGCCCTCATGGCTTCTTATTTCCTTTTTTCCTTTTTTTTAGTTCTTGAGGCAGAGTCAGGTCTTAGTGTGTAGACTTAGCTGGTCTTTTTACCTGTTTTGTATTTAAGACAGGGTCTCCCTGTGTGGTTCAGGCTGATTTTAAACTCTCTTTGTAGCTCAGGTTGGTCTTGAACTTGGCAACAATCCTCCTTAATCAGCCTCTCCAGTGCTGGGAATACACACATGAGCCACCATGTCCAACTATTTTATTTTTTATTTTGAGACAGGGTCTTGCTAAATTCCCCAGGCAGAACTCAAATTTGAGATTCTTGTACTTCACTATCCCTGAGTGCTAGAACTACAGGTATGCACCACCATGCTCAGCTACTTTGTTTTTTGAAGAATTATTATAGACAGTCTAGTAGGTATAAAGTGGTATCTCATTCTTGTTTTGATATGAATTTCCCTAAAAACTAATGATTTGGGGCATCTTTTTATTTTACTTTTGGTATTTTATTTATTTTTGGCACACCCAGGATTGAACTCAGACCCTTGTGCTTGCCAGGGAAGCGCTTATTTTACTGAGCCATCTCCCCTCTCCTATTTTATTGTTTTGTTTTTTTTTTTAATTTTTGGTATTTTAGTAAGGGTCTACAGGGTCTCACTACTTAGATCAGACTTAGTGATTCTCCTGTTTACAGCCTCCCAAGTACTGGGATTACAGGCACACACCACCACACCCAGTCTCAATAGCTGTCTGAACTTGCCCTGGGACAGGGCTGGCATGGCAAGCTGGGTATGGAACCTCTGACCTCTCTGTTTCACCTAAACAGGTGGTTTAATCTGCAGAGCTATTTGGCCAGCCCTTGAAGTTAAGAAAGACTATTTTTTGGCAGTCTTAAGGGCGGGTCTGGTAAGACAGGAGGAGCTGGGGATCATGCCTTGGTCCCCTGCACCTGACTGGATTTGCCCCAGTGGGTGCTTAAACAACTGAGCTAACCCGCAAGCCCCCTGGGGCATCTTTGTATGTACTGCTGGTCATTCATATATATCTTCTTTGGAGAATTGCTTATTCAAGTCCACTTTATTTTCTTTTTTATTCTTTTAAGCACTGATGATTAAATCCATGGCCTTCATACTGAGCTACATTCCCAGCCTTTTTTAAATTTTATATTTTGAGACAGGGTTTAACTAAACTGCTAGATTGCCCAAACTAAGCTTGAACTTGCCATTTTTCTTCCTGGGTAAATATTTGGGGGCTTTTTC
>NW_004524760.1:162441-165296 GCF_000260255.1 Octodon degus | reverse complement strand
CTCTAGTTCCTGGATAATGACTTCCTTATTTGCTATCTCTTCTCCTCTAGAAGGCAAACAGAAAATACAAGCTAAGAAGCGAGGCTAGAAATGCTATATACATAACAATTGCATGTGCTGACCCAGTGCTCAGGTGAAAGAAATGAATTTACATGAGTGGTGTGTTCTGAGCCTCAGTACAAGGTTATTTGAAAATGTCTCCTACATAGAGGCTAGGCATTGTTTTATGCCTGTAATACCAGTATTTGAGAGGTTGAGGCAGGAGGATCACTGTGAGCTCCAGGCTAGCCTACAGCCCATCTGAACTACAAAGTGAGATTGATCCTGTCAGGGGGTGGGGGTGGGGGAGGAATAAAAGAAAAGAAAAAAAAAAATGTCTCTAAGTTAACCCAACCGAACCTGAAATTTCCACAATGCAAGTTAGTTCCTTTAGGTCACTTGCACTCAAGGGTGTGGGATCTATGGGAGTCTTCAAGAGCCTTTCCAGGCTTCAAGACAAACAATTTCTATAGTGCTTTTTAAAACTGTATTTTTAATACAGGGTCTCACTACACAGATTGGACTTGTAGTGATCCTCCTGTTTTCCACCTCCCAAGCGCTGGGATTATAGGCGTGCCCCACCCCACCCAGTCTCAATCATCCCAATCGTCTCAATCTCCCTCTGCCTGGTGGGTAGGGCATGCCTGGGATCAAACCCCAGTCTCTGCATCTGCCAAACAGAAGCTTTAGTCTGCTGAGCTATCTGGCCAGCCCTATTTTTGTGATACTTCTAATATGTTATTTGCCTTTACACTTTCACAATTTGTAACATTTAATGCAAAAGCAATGGTGGGCAAAACTGCTTGTGCCTAAGCACAGATCTAGCCAGTCGCACTAAATTGTACTTGCTCATAGTAATCATTACTGCTACAGAGGCAAACAAAATCTAAGGGCTGGCCAAATAAAGAGTAATAATAAAGGTCAGAGGATTAAAGTGCCTGCAAGCAGGCACAGAAGCCAGGGGTTCAATCCCCGGGCCTGCCATGCAGGCCACGCCCTGGGGGGTACATTGAGATGGCAATTGAGACTGGGTGTGGTGGCATGTGCCAGTAATGCCAGGTCTTGGGAGATGTAAACAGGCAGATCACTAGGAGTAGTGAGACCCTGATGTAGTAGGGAGACCCTGAACACCCTTAGGTCCTTCCCTAAAATAAAAACCAGAAAACAAAACAAAACAAATCTAGTTTCATGTAATGTCCTAGAGGAAGCCATGAAATAAATTATATAAAGTGGGCACAGTGTTGAATGTCTGTAATCCCAACTGAGACAGGAAAATTGCCTGGATGACAAAAAAAGACGTCTTTCACAAAACACAACACAACGAAACAGGTTTTTTTTTTTTTATGGAACTGGAGATTGAACTCAGGCTCTTGTGCTTGCCAGAGAAGCACTTATTCCCCTGAGCCATCTCCCTGGCCCTATACAATGAAACAAAACCCTAACTTGCCAGGTGAGGAGGCTGAGGCAAGAGGATTGCAAATTTGAGTCCAGCCTATGCAATTTAGCCATTTAGGAGACCCTATGTCAAAACAAAAAATAAAAAAGGCTGGGGATATAGCAATACAAAAGCTCATATTCAATCCCTAATACTAAAACAAAAGGAAAAAGGAAAAACTATATTTCTTAGTAAGCCTATGGGAGGATCACAAATTCAACTCCAGCTTCGACAAGGGATGGGGATGTAGCTCAGTGCAAAGGTTCTGGGTTCAATCTCCATCCTGTAAAACAAACCAAATAAACTAAATCTCAAATCTTTGTTGTTGTTTTTGCAGTGTTTGGGATGAAATCAAGAGGCTCATGCCTGCTAGGTAAGCACTCTTATTACAGAGCTACACCCCTAGCCCTAAAACCTCAACTCTTGACTAAACATATTTCCCCCCCACCTTTTTTTTTTTTTGTCTTTTTGAGACAAGGTCTCACTATGCAGTTCAGGCTGGTCTTGAACTCACTTATGTAGCCTAGGTTGGCACTGAACTCATTTATATAGCCTAGGCTGGTCTGGAACTCACAAACTCACAACAATCCTCATACTTCAGCCTCCCAAGTGCTAAGATTATCATGTGCCACCATGCCCAGTTATTTTTCCTTATCTAAGGAGCCTTAAAAAATAAAAGAAAACTGGTACCTTTATGGTAAAACTGGTATCTCCTGAGTGTTGGAATTACAGGTGTGTACCACCACACAGGGCTCTGGTGATTTGTTTGTTCATTTGTTTTTTTAAGACAAAAATGAATTTTTTTCCTTTTAGCTTTTTGAAATATACAATACTTAACTGTATCTTGTAAAATACGTTATGTGATAAACAGGAAGTACTACTGCCAGTGATGGCATGATGGTTCTGTTGAAGAGAAGCACTTTGCGTGACTGTTTAAGTTGTAAAGTAAACAAGCTGCTTTTTTTCATAGAATATTTTACTTGAATGATCAACTGACAAACTAGTTGTTATTCAGATTTGGGAGTTGACAGATATTTTTCCAAAAAAAGAATAGACTGAACACATTAAGCAAAACAGGTGATAGAATTTGTCAAAAAGACCAAAAAAAAAAGAATTTTGGGCTTTTAAGAGGAAAAAAGGGCTGGGTGTAATGGGTCAACTCACATTTTAGATTATAAATGTAAATCTTGTGCTTTCTATTGTAAATGTATACTCACCACTGATCTAAGTTGTTTAGTAAATAGTGGCTGTTACTTGCTGTTTGCTAGATAAAATTCCTACCTAACCAATCCCTGTAAACAAAGTTAGATTACAGAGATGACTTCAAAAGGAAACCTTGGGCTATGCAAGATTGCCTGCAGGTACTTACTCAGGTGCAAGA
>NW_004524760.1:147284-153669 GCF_000260255.1 Octodon degus | reverse complement strand
CTTATCCTACTGAGCTATCTCCCCAGCCCATTGCTATGCTCAATTCTTTTTCTTTTCTTTCTTTCTTTTTTGTATTTTAGGGAAGGGTCTATGGGTGTTCATGGTCTCACTACTAGATTAGACTCACAATGATCTGCCTGTTTACAGCCTTCCAGTAGCTGGGATTACAGGCATGCACCACCAGTATCAACTGCCATCCCAGGTGCCCCAGGGGCGGGGCTGGCACTGCAGTCTAGGGGATAGAACTCTGGCCCCTGAGCCTGCTTGTAGGTGCTTTAATCTGCTGAGCTATTTGGCCGGCCTTCATGCTCAATTCTTAAGTGATCCTCCTGTGTCAGCCTCCCCAAGGTGGGATTATAGGCATGTGACACTGTGCCTGTTTTCCATGGCTGGCTAGGTGTGTCCAGGGTTTCAGGGCTGGCACAGCATGCAGTGCAGGGGATCGAACGCAGGTCCTTGCACTTGTTAGGCAGGTGCTTAGACTGTTATCTTTTTTTTTCATCCTGCCTCAGGTTTATTTGTATAAAAAGCACAGGAGGACACCAGCCCCCTACAGAAGGCACCCTAGCAGTCACACTAGTCCTTCTGATTTTACATCAGCAGGTAAGAGGCTTTTACTGTGGAGCCTTCACGGAGGCCTGGACATCCATGGGGGCCTGAGCATTTTTAGGAGCCTGGACTAGAGCAGAAGCTGGATCCTGGGCCTTGGTTGGATGGCTGGAGCCTGGGCCTTTGGCCCTTGGCAATGTGGGTACTGATATGCTTCCCAAGCTTGGGGTGGGCCATATAGTAAGTCGAGCGAGTCTGTAGTTTACTCCCTTTGGAATGATATTGGGCTTGACTTCCTTGGGCTTGATGAGGGCCTTGATAACCTCCATATGTGCATTCATAGCCTTTGCATTGTTTGCTTGCATCTTCTTTTTTTTTTTTTTTTGCGGAACCAGGGCTTGAACTCAGACCCTTGCACTTGCCAGGGAAGCGCTTATTCTACTGAGCCATCTCCCCAATCCCTGCTTGCCACTTCCTGAAGCCCTTCTTGTTGTGTTTCTTGGCAACACGCATGTTCCTAAGGAACTTGGGATCTACCCCCTTCAAAGATTCGTATCTTTGTTGTGTTTTTTTTTGCGGAACCGGGGATTGAACTCAGGTCCTTGGCGCTTGCCAGGGAAGCGCTTCTTCCACTGAGCTGTGTCCCCCGCCCCTAGATTTGTATCTTTGTGTCTTGAAGCCATTTCTGTGCCATTTTGGGACTGGTTGTATGTGGTGTGGTTCTTGGACTTGGCCATAACTACACTGTAAACCACAGCTGCCAAGCATCTGGAACAGGAAGATAAGACTGCTATCTTAACAACCCAGCATTTCTTATTCCTAACCATATCTTAGTAGTCACTAATCAACCCTTTCCCATCCCTCCGACTCACCTACTTTCCCTCTGGTCACTACCACTTTACTCTCAACTTGTTTTTTTTTTTTTTTTTTTTATTCAGGACAGGGTCTAGAGGGTCTACAGTGTTTCACTATGTAGATCAGATTCATAGAGATGCTCCTGTTTTCAGCCTCCCAAGTGCTGGAGTTACAGGCTCCCACCGCCACGCTCAGTTTCAATCATTGTCTCATCATGCCCCAGGGTCGGAGCTGGCACAGCACAGCACACCAGGGATCGAACCTCGGCCTCTGCACTCTGCCTAAGCAGGTGCTTTAGTCCGCTGAGCTATCAGGCTGGTCCTCAACTTTTTTTTTTTGTGGAACTGGTGATTGAACTCAGGCCCTTGTGCTTGCCAGGGAAGTGCTTATTCTACTGAGCCATCTCCCTGGTCCCCAGCCTTACCTCAACTTCTTTTTGATCAACATTTTTATATTTCACATGAGTAAGAACATTCATTCAGCACGTGTGTACCTCTGTGCCTGGCTTATTCCATTTAGCACAGCGATCTCTAATATTATCCATAGAGTCAGTTAGTATTGGTTGATTAATTGATTTAGTAGTACTACAGATTGAACCCAGGGAAAATCAAACTAAATCTTCAGCTCTTTTTATTTTTTAATTTATTTTTTATTCTTAAAATTTTGTGACAGGATCTGTTTAAATTGCTCAGCCTGGCATCAAACTTGAGATCCTCCTATCTTGGCCTCTGGAGTAGATGGAGTTACAGGACTGTACCAACATATCCAGCTTGTACTTCATTCTTTTTTACAACTTCATAATATTATATTGTGCATATGTTCCACATTTCCTTTATCCATTCATTAGTTGATGAACACTCAGATCATTTCCATTTCTTGGGTATTGTGAATAGTGTCATAATAAAGGAAAATGCAAATGTCTCTTCAATATGCTAATTTCATTTCTTTTGCATATATACCTGATAATGGGATTGCTAGATCATATGGTAATTCTACTTTAATTTTTTTTTTCTTTTTTTTTTTTTTTTTTTTGGCAGAACCGGGAATTGAACTCAGACCCTTGTGCTTGCCAGGCAAGCACTTATTCCACTGAGCTATCTCTCCAGCCCCTATTTTAATTTTTTGAAACATACTGTTGGCACTTAAATTTAAGTCTTTGATTTTTAAAAAAAAATTAACTTTTATATGTTAGGATAAGCAGTTTCAGTTGTATTTCTGTATAGTTGTAATTTTGTATGTTAGCGTAAGGGTACAGCTTTACTCTTCTACATGCCCAACCTTCCAAGAAATACCAAGTATGGTGGCACATGGGAGGATTACAACTTGAAGCCTGGCCTGGGGATAGTCTAAACTGACCTTGAACTCACAGAAATCTTCCTGCCTCAGCCTCTCAAATCCTGGGATCATAAGTGCGCACCTCTACATCTGGTAGAAAAAAATTGTTTTTTGAAGAGTTTGTTCTTTCTTTTTATTTAATGGGATTGGCACTCTAGCTGAAAACTAATTGACCTTAGACATGAAGACTTACCTTTGGGCTGCCAATTCTGTGCCACTGATACATATCTGTCCTTATATTAGTGCAATGTTTTGATTAATATAACTTTATGTTTTGTTTTGTATTTAGTACAGGGTCTACAGGGTCTCACTATATAGATCAGACTTGTAGTAATCCACCTGTGTTCAGCCTCCCAAGAGCTAGGAATACAGGCACATACCACCACACCGCACCACCATGCCCAGTCTCAATCGCCATTTCAGTGGGCCCTGGGGGGGCACAGCATGAGGAACCTGGGATAGAACCCTGGTCCCTGTGCTTGCCAAATCAGATGCTTAGTCTGCTGAGCTAGCTTGCTGGCCCCAGGATGGCTTTTTCCATTTCCACAAAAAAAACTTATTAAAAAAACCCCACAACATTTATTTTTAAGGCTGGGGAGATAGCTCAGAGATGTAAGTGCCTGCCTCACAAACACAAGATCCTGTGTTTGATCCCTGTACCCCTCCAAAAATTAAAAAAAACCAACCTATTTGGATTTTTATAGGGATTATATAAGTGGGTATATCATTTTACATGGTATTATCTTATTAATATTGTATCTTCCATTCCATGAACATATGGTATTTTTTAATTTAGGTCTTTTTTGGGGAGGGGAGTGAGACAGGGAGGGTTCTCACTATGTAGTTCAGGCTCACCTTTGAACTCACAGGGTAGATCAGGCTGGCCTTGAATTTGTGGTGATCCTCCTGCCTCAGTCTCCCGAGCTCTAGGATTACAGGTATACTTTACCATGACAAGCCAGAACTCTAGAATGATGTTGAGTAACAGTGGTAAAAAGTAGGCATCATTCTGGTCTTGTTCCTTTTTTTTTGAAGACAGGGTCTTGTTATATAGTTCAGGATGGCGTTCAACTCACTATATAGCCCAGGCTTGCCTCAAATATGCGGCAATCCTCCTGCTTTAGCCTCCTGAGTGCTAGGATTATAGGCCTGTGCCACCACACCTGACCTACTTAGGGGAAAAGCCTTAAATCTTTCATCAAAGTGAGCTGTGGGTCATATACATATGCATGGTCTTTATAGGAAATTGCCTGTTATTCTTATTTTTTTGCTTTTTCTTTTGAGACAGGGTCTCATTATATAGATCAGGTTGGCCTTGTTGGCCTTGAACTTATTATGTAGCCCAAGCTGGCCTTTTCTCCTATGTCAGCCTTCCAAGTGGTGAGACTATAGGCATATGACACCATGCCTGGCTTAATGAAAATTTGTGAGAGATATACTCCTTTAAAAGTATGTTGTTAAAAAAAAAAAAAAAAAAAAAAAAGTATATTGTTCCCAGCCAGGCATGGTGATGCATGCCTATAATTCCAGCATCTAGGAGGCTGATGCCAGAGGATCACTGGATCACTGGGAGTTTGAGACCAGTCTGGGCTCCAAAGTCAGCTCAAGGCCAGACTAAACTGCATAGAGACTCTGTCTCAAAAAGACCAAAAAAAAAAAAAAAAAAAGTATGTTGTTCCTAATTTAGAAATTTACATGAATAATAAATGTACTGAATAATAAAAAAATGTACTGAGCATGAAACATCTGGGACAGTCCTAAAAGAGGTACAGAAGTTAGTCCTCTGGAAGGAAGGGATCAACAGGTAGAATACACTAATCTAAGCCTGTACAGGCTTCCCTCTTACTTTTAAAATTACCTGATACTGTGGCCATATCTGATTTTGAATTTATACACACTGGGTCCTGCATGAAGAAACCTCGTCTCTGGAAATGGGTAGGTGAAGGGTTTTAAACTCATTGCATCCAAATGGAAGCCTAAATAAAGTAGAAATAATAGAGAATTATTTTAAATGCCTACATAATCTATAGCATCTTTTCACAAGTAAAATGCTCAACACTCAATACCACTACCTATGTACCAGGCTCAGCTCTGCTATTCTTCACATGAACCATTCTTCTCCCTGAATGGGGCAAGAACATGGTATGTTCTTACCTCTGTCTAGAAGTAAACAACCAAATACTGTTTACATTTTTTTTTCCTAGCACTTGGTGGTTTTGTTTTTTTTTTTTTTTGTATTTTTATACAGGGTGTACAGGATCTCACTGTGTAGATTGGACTTGTAGTGATCCTCCTGTTTACAGTTCCCAAATTCTGGGATTACAGGTGCAGCCACCACACCCAGTCTCAACTGCTGTCTCAGCACGCCCTGGGGGTAAGGCTGGTACTGTAGGCCTGGGGAATTGAACTCCCAGGCCCTGCTTCTGCCTAAGCAGATGCTTTAATCTGCTGAGCTATTTGGCCAGCCCTAAAAGTTGAAGGTTTTTTTGGCCTGGCTCAGGCTGCCTTAATGGTGGGTGTGGTGTGGCATGTGGAACTAGGGATTGAACCACGGTCCTGCAAGCCTGACTGGGTTTGCTCAGGCAGGCACTTAAACAACTGAACTAGTTGGCAAGTACCCCATGTACTTGGAATTAAACCTAGGGCCTTTTCACTGGGCTACATCCCCACCTCTTTTTATTTTTATGTATGTATGTACGTATGTATACCAGGGATTGAACTCAGGACCTTATGCTTGTCAGGCAGGTGCTGTGTGGCTAAATGATCTCCCTGGCCCTTGGCTTCTTTTTCTATCAAGACATTATCTCCCTAAATTGCTGAATATCGCTGGGGAGATAATAGCTCAGTGACATAAATGCTTGCCTGGCAAACATATGTTCCTGAGTTCGATCCCTGGTACCACCAAAAAACAAAAACAAATGAACTAAATTGCTAAATATCTAGGCTGGGCTCAAACTTGTGATCCTCCCACTGTAGGCTCCCAGAATGCTGGGATTATAGGCATGTACCACAACACCTAACTTGCCCAATACTTCTAGAATCTATTCTCTTTCCCTGTTTCACTTTCCCTGAAAGGTGTATGGAGGAGGGCTTGATTTAAATAATGAGACATTACAAAGGATATGCAAATAAGAGACACAGTTAGGAGGAACTTTTCCACCTTTAATACAAGACGAAATGAAAGGAGCAACACAACACCCAAACACAATCAATGCACCAAGTAAAGATGAACACTATTTTCTAGTGTTGTCAAGAAATTCCTTATTTTCCCTACCTCTCAGTTGCTCTTCCTCTCCACCAACTACAAGGCTTCCTTGAGCCCCTAGAATGCCTGCTATACCCCTAGTAATTACAGACAGATAGTTACATGTTTTTAATTCTAAAATTTTAGATCCTTTCCACTCAATAAAGAGGAGAGCTAGAGAAATGACTGTCTCAAGATTTAAAAAAAAAAAAGTTAAGGACATAGTTTTCAGTATGAAGGCTATGGGTTCAGTCTCTAGTATCTCTCTCTCTCTCTCTCTCTCTCTCTCTCTCTCTCTCTCTCTCTTTCTCTGTCTCTCTCACATACACACACACTCATGATAATAAACATAATTTTGTAAGTAGTAAAACAGATACACTAAAACACTATTTCATTATTCTC
>NW_004524760.1:145585-147184 GCF_000260255.1 Octodon degus | reverse complement strand
GATTGCCTGCAGGTACTTACTCAGGTGCAAGATAACCAGAAACTAAAACAAAGTCCCAGGAAATTTAGTTTGGGTAGTGGTCACAATGACCCTGAAAGCATTGTTTTGTGTGAGTGAATTTGTTTACCAAACAAATGTGGTTTCATGTTTTAAAAGCCCCCTGCTTCCTGGGCTAGCTGCCTTTCAGTCCTCTCCTGCATGAGAGCTGATGGGGGCCCTGAGCTCAGTAATAAACAGCTTTCCAAATTCCAGTCTGGCTGATCTGGTTCCTATTCTGAGTGACCCATAACACCGGGGAGATAGCTCAGTGGAATAAGCACTTCCTCAGCAAGCTCAAGGGCCTGAGTTCAACCCCCAGTTCCTAAAAAAAAAAAAAAAAAAAAGAGAGAGGAGAAAAAAAATTTTGGTACTGGGAATCAAACTCAGGATTCTGCGCTTGCCAGGCAGGTGCCAGACACATGCTTATGTCACTGAGCTATATCCCAAGCCACTGAAGAAAAAATTTGAAGTTTGGAAAATTTATATCCATCAATGTAGGACTGACAGCTTACAAACATTTAAATTTTAAAATATTTTTAGCTAGACTGGGGATTGAACCCAGGGCTCTGTGCATGCTAGGTAAGCACTTTACCTTTGGGCTATTCTCCTAGTCCCCTAATATTTTTTCTTGTTTTTTTATTTTCTTCTTTCTTTTCTTTTCTGCTTGCTTGCTTGTTTGGTTTCTTTCTTTCTTTCTTTCTTTCTTTCTTTCTTTCTTTCTTTCTTTCTTTCTTTTCCTTTCTTTCTGTTTTTGAGGCAAGGTCAGCCAGGGTGGCCTCACACTCATTACATAGTCCAGGCTGGCCTCCAACTAAGCCTCCTGAGTGCTAGGATTATAGGCTACCACACTGGGCTTATTTTATCTTTGAGACAGGGTTTTGCTAAATTATTTTGGTTGTCTTCCAGCTTTCCAGCTTCCTGCTTCAGTCCTGAGTAGTTAGGATCATAGTTGTGCACCACCACATCCAATTCTTAAACACTTTCTAAGATTGATAGTGACATTAATATTTTTGATATTATATAATGAAATGTATCAATATTTGAAAAATTTGCATAAGTCACTCAATCAAATTGTATAAAGGACTGAAATGCATCATATTACAAAATCAGACTATGTACAACATTCATTTAGAAACAAAATAGAAAAAAAATATAGAGTCATGAATTTTAACATAACAGTTCAAAAAGTTCATTTATAATTTCAGGTTCACATTGCAGCTAACCTTTAAAAAATCAACAGTTTAAAGAACCAAAATTACCTCTTATTCAAGATTTTTGTTTTGTTTTGTGGTCACAGATAACAAACTCATGGTCCTGCACAAGCCAGGCAAATGCTCTACCACTTAGCTATATCCATGGCCCAGGAAGATTTTTTTTTTTCCAGAACTGGTGATTGAACTCAGGCCCTTGCACTTGCCAGGGAAGTGCCCCCCCACCCTCCCAGGAAGGTTTTGATATAGACTCAGAGAAGAATATTTCTGATGATCTCACCGGGTTACTAATCTATTCCTACCCTTCTCAACATTTATGTGAGCTGGACTTTTATTTTATATTATTATT
>NW_004524760.1:142896-145135 GCF_000260255.1 Octodon degus | reverse complement strand
TGTCACTACATAGATCCGACTCGTAGTGATTCTTCTGTTTTCAGCCTCCCAAGAACTGGGATTATAGGTGTGCACCACCACGCCAATCTCCCACCATGCGGAGTCTCAATCATCATTTCAGCTCTAGGGACGGGGCCAGCCTGGCATGCCATCCAACCAGCTGCTGCACTCTGCCTAAGCAGGCACTTTAGTCTGCTGAGCTATCTGGCCTGCCCTCCAGCTTTCTCATTTCAACCTTATTTATTTATAGGCAGCTCTCACAGGCTGCCTATAAATAAATTGTCCAGGCTAGTTTTGAACTCCTGAGTTAAACAATCCTCCCATCTCAGCCTCTGATTTTTTGGGGGGGAGGGGGAGCTTGCCAGGCAAGCGCTTATTCTCCTGAGTCATCTCCCCTATCCCCTAGAGCACCTGAGATCACAGGCACCATTGTGCCTGGCTCTCATTTTAGTGATTTTTTAAAAGAGTACAATTCAGTGGCATTACATTCACAGTGTGATGCAACCATCACCACTGTCTCAAGTTTTTATCACCCTCTGTAAAAGCACACTCCACCTGGTTGTGGTAGGCACATGCCTGCAATCCCAGCACTCTAGGAGGCTGAGGCAGGAGGATACAAGTTCCTGTCCAAACCTGGCAACTTAGTGACTTAGAAAAACTGTTCCAAAATACAAAATAAAAAATTCTGGAGACCTACTTAAGTATAATCACTCATGTTCAATCCTGTACTGCTAAATAAACAAACAAAAACCTCACAATTGTACTCTACTCCTTAAGCAGTGAAACTCCATTCTTCCTCCCTCTTAGCCTTGTCCACTAATGCACCTTCTGTTTCTACTAATTTTCTTTCTTTCTTTTTGTATTTAGTACAGGGTCTATAAGGTCTTACTATGTAGATTGGACTCAGAGTGATCTCCTGTGTTCAGCCTCCCAAGCGCTGGGATTACAGGGGTGTACCACCACACCCAGTTTCAGTTGTCATCTCAGTGTGCCCGGGGGCAGGGCTGGCACAGCACAGCACACAAGGGATCAAACCCTGGCATCTATACTCTGCCTAAGCAGGTGCTTTAGTCCGCTGAGTTATTTAGCCAGCCTTAATTTTCTATTTCATATGTCTCATGTAAATGGAATCGGACAATATTTGGTTTTTTGTGACTTTTTTTTTTCACTTTGCATAATATTGTCAAAGTTTATCCATATTGCACATATATAAGAACTTCATTACTTTGGCAATTTCTTTTTTCTTTTTTTGGGGGGGGAGGCAGAACTGGGGATTGAACTCAGGCCCTTGTGCTTGCCAGGGAAGTGCTTATTCCACTGAGTCATCTCCCTGGCCCTTTTTTTTCTTTTATTTTTTGGTGGAACCAAGGATTGAACTCAGGCCCTTGCACTTGTCAGGCAAGCGTTTATTCTATTAAGCAATCTCCCCGACCCCCAGGCAATTTCTTCTGATGGCTGAGTAACATTCCACTGCACAAGCTGAGCATGGTGTCAGATACCTATAATCTCAGCACTGGGAAGGATGAGACAGGAGGATCAGTGCAAGTTTGAGGCCAACCTGGGGTATGTAGTAAACCTTTGTCACAGAAAAACAAAACATTTTACTACCCACATATCCCATATTTTTTTTCCACATTTTGCTTATCTCCTATTCAACAGCATCAGCAGGTGAACACCTGGGTTATTTCTAAATTCTGGCTCCTGGAGACCGCTGGGGGCCCGCAGATCCTGAATAGACTCAGAGCCCAGGCCCAGAGTATGAGTGAGACCACCTCGGGCCCACAGATCCTGAATAGACTTGGAGCGAAGGCCCGGCGTGTGAGGGAGACCAGCTGGAGCCCAAGGATCCTGAATAGACCCAGACTGGAAGCCCAGCTCAGAACCCTTCAGCAGAACTCCCTGCCAAGAGGCTAGAGGCAAGACCCACCCAGCTGATTCAGGAGCAGAACATCTTGCCAGAGTGACACAAAGGTTTAAACTCCAAGGGCTGCAGCAGAAAGAAGTGGAGCACAGGAGCCAGACCCCAGCTAGATCCAAGCAACACCAAACTGGAGGAATCTGAACTTCATAGATGCGGACTTGGTGCTAAGGTAATAACTCTATCTAAGCTCTACACCAAAGGTCAGAAGACAGTGGTATATAAAATGACAAAGACAAGGAACAAAATGCAGTCTCAGGCCCCAAGTCCACCTAGTACAAATGCAGAAGACACTAGCATAGAGGAAACTGGAAATCACAC
>NW_004524760.1:122938-133098 GCF_000260255.1 Octodon degus | reverse complement strand
TCTCTCTCACATACACACACACTCATGATAATAAACATAATTTTGTAAGTAGTAAAACAGATACACTAAAACACTATTTCATTATTCTCTCCTTGACTTTTTGTTTTGTTTTGTTTTGTTTTTTCTTTTTTTTTGTTGTTGTTTTTGAGACAGGGTCTCGTCTCACCATGCAGTTCAGGCTGAGTTCACTTTGTAGCCCAAGCTGGTCTTGAACTTGCAAAAATCCTCCTGCCTCAGCCTCCCTAGTGCTGGGATTACAGACTTTTGCTACCACACCCAGCTTCTTTGACATTATCTTAACACCATTTCTACTTAGCAGGGAAAAGTTATACAATAGTCAGAAGATCCATGTGCTCCTGCCCCCTCCACCAGTGACATTGCCCACAGTTTCCAAAGTTCAAGTCTGGGGCTGCTAGTAAGAAGATTCCCCAGTGTCTGATCTTGGCTATTGGGATTAGAATGACAGGAGGCTGGAGCCAGATCCTATGGGACTATTCAGACTAGAATTGCAGTCAAAACTTATTAAAAAAAAACAAAAACCAGTGCCAACTGCAAAACAAAAAGAAATATTTTCCACATCCTGAGGAAAATATTGCTGATACACCTTATCCAAGACATGACAGGAACTCAAACTACATCTGTAAACTATTTGGTGCCAGAGGACTTATTCTAAGTAGGCAGGGAGCCCACCTGGTGAGACTTAGGCTGTTGATACAGGAATTTAACTGTGTTATTACCAGGGTTGTTCTGAGATGCAGACATTTGCCAACAGACTGGGTATCAGAGGAAGAAAGATGAACGATATTTGCTGTAAGTTACAATCTAAAGAGGAGATACCTTGTGCCATACCACAGCTGGCCATCTGAAAGAAGTAAAAAACAATCCTTTATAGCTGGGACCTGTTCATGTTAATTGCTGGCTGCCTGCTTCAGAAACAAACACCACACACTAATTACCTCATCTGAAAATAGGTTAGGGGCTGGTGAGATGGCTCAGTGGTCTAAAGCACCTACTTAGAACAAGCTTAGCAAAGCACAGGGACCGCGGTTCAATCCCCCAGCACCACATGCCAGTCAGCCCCGCCCCCTGGTGGGCTGAGCTGGCCACACACACACACACACACACAAATAAATAAAAAATAAAAAAAAAATGAAAATAGGTTAGACAGCATTATCCAAAACAATTACATAGTAATAGGGGTTCAAAGATTTCACAGGGTTATTTTCCAAAACTGACTACTGTAGTCATGGTGACACTGTCCCAGTAACTATAAGTTGATGGGACTTTGCAAAAAAGATTAGATTCTCAGGCCATTTTTAGGTGACCACAAATCATGATGGTTATACAATAAGGGAAAGAGTTGGGTGTGGTGGCACACACCTGTAATTCCAGCACTAGGGAAGCTGAGGCAGGAAGATCACTATGAGTTTGAGACCAGCCTGGGCGACAAAGTGAGTTCAATGCCAGCCTGAACTGCATAGTGAAACTCTGTCTCAAAAAGACAATCAATCGATCGATCAACCAATCAATCAATCTGAAAACTGCAAGACAGTATGGGATAGCATAAAAGACAAAAGATTGGAAATTGGTTCTTCCTGTGAGTGGCCTCAGGTGACCTGTGAAAATGATTTGCTACTCTCTTGACCCAGAAAATCCCACAAAATCATGCAAATCAAGAGGCTCAAATCTTCGCGTTCACTTTAAGAACACACGTGAAACTGTCCAGACCATCAAGGGTATGCATATCCGAAAGGCTACCAAGTATCTGAAGGATGTCACATTAAAGAAGCAAGGTGTGCCAATCCCAGCATTACAATTGTGGAGTTGGTAGGTGTGCCCAAAAAGTGTGCTGAATTTTTGCTGCACATGCAAAAAATGAAGAGCGTAATGCTGAGCTTAATCCACTGAGCTATCTCCCCAGCCCCAATATTAGGTTTTTTTGTTTGTCTTTTTAAGACAGGGTCTTGGGCTGGGGAGATGGCACAGTGGAATAAGCGCTTCCCTGGCAAGTGCAAGGGCCTGAGTTTAATCCCTGGTTCCACAAAAAAAAAAAAAAAAGACAGAGTCTTGCTATGAAGTTCAGGCTGGCCTTGAGCTCACTTTGTAGCCTTGGCTGGTCTCAAACTCACAATGATCCTCCTGTCTCAGGTTCTTGAGTGCTGGAATTACAAGCACATGCTACCATGCCCAGCTCCTCATATTAGTTACTAGGCTCCAAGCAAATCATTTAGTTTATTACTTAGTTTCAATATCTACAATGGGAATTCTACCTATCCCTGTAATTGTAG
This sequence comes from Octodon degus, assembly GCF_000260255.1. NCBI lineage: Eukaryota > Metazoa > Chordata > Mammalia > Rodentia > Octodontidae > Octodon > Octodon degus. The sequence goes on along the minus strand of NW_004524760.1, from coordinate 130,810 downwards.
GAAGCAAGCATACAACACTGTAATCAGACACTTTATAAACTGGAGTATTGGGCTGGCCAGATAGCTCAATGGACTAAAGCGCCTGCTTAGGCAGAGTGCAACAGCAGAGGTTCAATCCACAGCTGCTGGGCTGGTCCTGCCCCAGGGGTGTGCTGAGATGACAACTGAGACAGGGCGTGGTAGTGCCCAGCTCTTGGGAGGCTGAACACAGGCTGATCGCTAGGAGTCTGATCTACAGATCTATGTAATGAGACCCTGTAGACCCTGCACTAAATACAAAAAATAAATAAACTGAAGTATTATGTAAACATCAGCTGTTATGATAGATGTCCAGTTTCTCTCAAAGAAATCCAAGAGAACAAAACTGATCAGTGGTTTTTTGTTTTTTTTTTTGTTTTTGTGTGTGTGTGTGTGTGTGTGTGTGTGGTACCAGGGATTGAACTCAGGACCCTGTGCTTGCTCAGCTTTGATCTTACTGCAAAATCTGCCAAATCCAAGACAAGAATCTTTCCCTGAAAATTTGCAAGTAATGAGGGCCACTGAGATAGCTCAGTGGCCTAAGCAAGCACAAGGACTGGGTTTGATGCTGTACCGGCCCACCCCCAGGCAGGCTGAGCTGGCCACCCAGACTGGCTGTGGTGGTGCACTCCTGTAATCCCAGCACTAGGGAGGCTGAAAATAGGAAGATCACTATGAGTCTGAACTGCATAGTGAGATCCTGTACCAAATACATTAAAAAAAACATTTGCAAGTAATAAATTTCAGACATGGAGATATTGATGTTAGAAATATTTTCAAGGTTTTAGTAATTTTTTTTTTAATATTTATTTATTTATTGTGTGTGTGTGTGTGATTTATTTATTGTGTGTGTGTGGCCAGCTCAGCCCACCAGGGGGCAGGGCTGGCTGGCATGTGGTGCTGGGGGATTGAACCGCGGTCCCTGTGTTTTGCTTAGCTTAGCTTGTTCTAAGTAGGTGCTTTAGACCACTGAGCCATCTCACCAGCCCCAAGATTTTTTTTTTTTTTCTTTTTGGCGGAACCGGGGATCGAACTCAGATCCTTGCGTTTGCCAGTCAAGCGCTTATCCTACTGAGCCATCTCCCCGGCTAGTAATTTGTTTCACATAAAGAAACATTAAATTTGGTATGGTGGCACACCCCTGTAATCCCAGCACCCAGGATGTTGAGGCAGAAGGATTCCAGGAGTACAAGGCCAGTCAGGGCTACATAGTGAATTCACAGGCACCTTGTACAGAGCAAAACTCTGTCTCATAAAAAGGGGGGAGAGGAGGAAGAGAAAGGGGAGAAGGAGGAGAAGGAGGAGAGAAGAAAGGAGGAAAGGAAGGGAAAAAGTATCTGAGTCAGTACAGGAAACTGAGGCAGAATGATTTTGACTATTGTGGTAGGAAGAGATGATGGCAAGAAAGTCATGTCACTAAACATACCTGGTTTTAATATATATATATTTATTTATTTTGCGGTACTGGGGATTGAACTCAGGCCCTTGAGCTTGCCAGGGAAGCGCTTATTCTACTGAGCCATCTCCCTGGCTTTTTTTTCTGTCAGTACCAGGGATTAAACTCAGGACCCTGCGCTTCAAGCACTTATTCTAGTGAGCTATCTCCCTGGCCCTCATACCTGGTAATATTTAGTGGAGAAATCCCTCCCAATGTTGAAAAAAGAAAAGCTTCCTAAGAATCTTTTCCTTACGAGGAAATATCAAAACAGGTTCTGGGACCACTAAGTGTAGAAACAGGGAATTGATCAAAATAGGGAACTGATTTACAGCTAACCCACCCTGAAGTCACCAGATCTCAGAAATAGAGAATTCTCTATCCCCAGCCCTTGTTTGCCTTTTCTTCAGACAGGGTTTTTCTACATAGCCCAGGCTGGCCTCAAACTCTGCAATCTTCCCACCTCAGCTTCCTAAGTGCTAGGGTTACAGGTGTGCACCACTATTTCTAGTTTAAACTACTCTTTGCATCTAAGTATATCTTCCACGTCTACCTTTTTTTTTTTTTTTTTTAATGTATTTGATACAGGGTCTCACTATACAACTTGGACTCGTAATGATCCTCCTGTTTTCTGCCTCCTCATTTTTTTTTTTTTTTTTTTAATGTATTTGATACAGGGTCTCACTATACAACTTGGACTCGTAATGATCCTCCTGTTTTCTGCCTCCTCAGCGCTGGGATTACAGGAGTGTGCCACCATGACCAGTCAGCTCAGTGTGCCCCTGGGCTGGGCCGGCATGGCACATGGTGCTGGGGATCAGAACTCAGTTCCTGTACTTGTCTAAGCAGGCGCTTAGCCTGCTGAGCTTCTACTTCCACCTTAACCAGCCTAAAAGATGAGGAAAAAACTTTGGTCAATGGGTCCTGGATGTGTTCCTTATTCTTGAAAGTAATAACTTCTTATCCCACTACCCTATCCAGTAGTTATGACTTCTTCCCTGATGTTCAGTTTGTCAATTAGCTTTCACATCACACTGCATTCACTGCAGCTCTCTCAAAATTTCACCAGTCCCAAGAACCCAAAAAGCACTTAGATGTAAAACTGATGGCAATAAGGGACGTTTTTCTTTTCTGGTTACACCACTGGGTGAACAGCCTTGACATAGTACATGTAGGGACAAAAATTTAAAATGACAGTGGAAAAAAAAGATACCAGTTTCAGAAGGGCAAAGTGGTGGAAAAAATATCCTGAGCATGTTTTACAAGGTCAAGTCATAAGCTCTGAGTCTCTGATATACATACTGAGGGTCTTAGTGGCAGAAGAAATATAAGTAAGTGTGAAAGGAAAGCTTCCAAAACATACAGCTTTGTTCTTGGCATGAAACTATGGCAGATTCTGAGGAAATTAAGTTTTAAGAAAATCAAATAACTTTTCATATAAACAGACCAAATTTCATTCAGGAATTTTGAAATATTTTATAACCTTTAGGTCTGGTGGGTCACTGGGGAGATAATTACTGGGTTGACAGATATATCTGCCATGAGATTACCTGTTCTTGCCAAGGTCTTAAAACGAACCAGACTAAAACTCAGATGTTTTGCTAAAACAAGGTAGGCCGGCTGAAAGGGCATCAAGAATGAGGCTACTGAGGCCGGGGAGATGGCTCAGTAGAATAAGCACTTGCCTGGCAAGCACAAGGGACTGAGTTCAATCTCCGGTTCTGCCAAAAAAAATAAATAAAAAACAATGAGGTACTTAGCCAAATAGCTCAGCGGATTAAAACACCTGTAAGCAGGCACAGGGGCTGGGGGTTCCATCCCCAGGCCTGCCATGCTGGCCCCATCCCTGGGGCACGCTGAGACGGCAATTGATACTGGACATGGTGATCCCATGCCTGTAATCCCAGCACTTGGGAGGCTGTAAACAGGAGGATCACTATTAGTGATCTAGTAGTGAGACCCTGAATACCCGGCAGACCCTTCCCTAAAATAAAAATTAAAACAATTTAAAGAATGAGGCTACTGCTCACCATGGTGCCACATGCCTATAATCCCAGTACTCAGGAGGCTAAGGTAGGAAGACCAGTACCAGTTGAGGCTAGCCTGGGCTACACAGTGAATTCAAGGTCAGACTGAACTATGTAGTGAGACCTTGTCTCAAAAACAAAACTAAAACAAGGGCTGGCAAGAGCCCAGATAGTTCGGGGACTAAGCACCAGCTTTAGCAACTCAGGACCACAGTTCGATCCCCAGTCTCACATACTATGCGCAGCCTTGCCTCTGGGGCGCACTGAATTGGCGACCGAGTCCAGGCGTGGTGGTGCATGCCTGTAATCCCAGCACTGGGGAGGCTGAAAAAGGGGGATCACTACGAGTCTGAGCTACATAGTGAGACCCTGTACCAAATACATAAAATGAAAAAAAAAGTTGCTATAGTACTTATGAGTAAATGATGCTGATTCAGATTTGGGGCTTTAGAGGCTGGGGAGATAGCTCAGTAGAATAAGTACTTGCCTGGCAAGCATAAGGGCCTTAGTTCAATCCCTGGCTCTGGGGAAAAAAAAAAACAGATTTGGGGTAATTAATAGCTGAATTTGAGGCATATTTGGCTGAGGGAATCCAGTATGACTCTTAACAATTAGGTAAACAATGATACACCTTTTTTTTTTTATTTTTTTTTTTTTCGGTGGGGGGGGGGTCAGCTCAGCCCCCCGGGGGGGCAGGGCTGGCTGGCATGTGGTGCTGGGGGATTGAACCATGGTCCCTGTGCTTTGCTGAGCTTGTTCTAAGTAGGTGCTTTAGACCACTGAGCCATCTCACCAGCCCCAGATACACCTTTATTGATATGAGGAAAGATTCTAAGGAAAGAGATTAGGGAGGCAGAATTGATAATTCTGTTTTGCTTAAGTTTGAGAGGCCTATTAGACATGGAAGTTACACTGAGGAAGCAATCTTTTAGGGATGGAAATGTAAATTTGAGCCATTAGTGTTTAGATGATATTTGAAGATACTGGAATAGACAAGATCATCTACAGAGAAAATACAGAACAGGGAAAAGTGCTTTGGTATAAACCAGATTATGGGGGCCAGGGAGATGGCTCAGTAGAATAAAGGCTTGCCTGGCAAATGCAAGGGCTTGAGTTCAATCCCCAGTTCCGCAAAAAACAAAAACAAAAACAGATTATGGGGACGGCGAAATAGCTCAGCAAACTAAGAGCCTGCTTAGGCAAATGCAGGGACCAGGTTTGATCCCAGGCACCGCATGCTGTGCAGGCCCTGCCCCCAGGGCACACTGAGCTCAGGACCAAATCCAGGTAGCGTAGGCCTGTAATCCCAGCGCTGGGGAGGCTGAAAACAGGAGGATCACAAGTCTGAGCTGAGTAGTGAGACTTTTTATCAAATACATAAATGAGAATAAATAAAGTTACATTATCAGATAGCTATGAATTTTTAAAAATCTATTTGTGAGAGGTATCCCAAAGAAAAGGTGAAAGGAGACCAACCAGGAGACTCTTGCCTGATGCCAAGGCAGAAGCAGAACACAGTGGAGATGAAGGAAGTGGATTAACTTGCAAGATGCAGGTGACTTGATGGAGGACAGCCACGGATGACTTTCAGTTGCTTGAGCAACTAACTGGAGACACAAGTGCTCCATTCTAGAGATGAGCCTAAAAGCTGGGCATAGTGGCACTTGCCTGTAATCCCTGCACTTGGAGGCTAAGGCAGGAGGAGGACCTTTGCAAATTCAAGACCAGCCTGAGCTACAAGTGAGTTCAAGGCCAGCCTAAATGCATAGTAGTGAGACCCTGTCTCAGAGAGAGAGAGAGAAGACAGAGAGGAGAGAGAGAGGAGATAGAGAAGAGAGAGAGAGAGAGAAGAGGAGGGAGGAAGAGAGAGAGGAGACAAGAGAGACTGGAATTGTGAAGGGTTTATTACCTGCACATGTGTCAACAAAGAAATTACAGTTCAGACAAGTCACAGATCTCCAGCGCAAGTATACCTTGCTCACTTCTTTCTGTCTGCTTTCCTAAATGCTAAGATTCAAGAAGCACTAGCTAGGAGTGCCCCCCCCCATCGCAGCACTCAGGAAGCTGAGGCAGAAGGATCTCAGCAAGTTCAAGGCCAACCTGAAATATATGGTAAGTCCTTTTCTAAAAAAAAAAAAAAAAAAAAAAACAAAAAAACAAACAAACAAAAAAAAACAACCCAAAAACAAAAAACTAGTATTAGGGCCACAGGAGTAGCTTAGCGACACAGCGCCTGCTTGAAAATGTGTCATGTTCAGTTCTTGGTGCAAAAAAAAAGGGAAAAACGGGTGGGGCAAAAACAAAAAAGATAAAAGGAAAAGCACTGAATGCCATGACTCAACTATTTACATCGAAGCTGCAATCAGGCTTTTTGTTTTGTTTTTGTACCCGGAATCAAATTCGGGACCCTGGGCTGGTCAGGCAGGCACTTATTCCACTGAGCTATATCTCTGGCCCCAATCAGGCTTTTAAAAGCCACTGATTCATTCAAATCATAAGACACGACATGAATGGAAATACTTCGATGGAAGAAGTCTTGTTTTCAAGGCAACCGCTAAGAGCAGGTAACTGCGGCCCAAATGAAGAGTTGTGCGCCAGGAGGTTTCTGCGTGGGGCCGGGCTGAGAAGCTGCGAGGCTGCGCACGGGGGGCTGCGCGGGCAGGGCCGTCCTGGCGTCCGGACCGCCAGCCCACATCCCTCTCCTTCCTCGCGCCCCGCACGCTGCTCCTCTCAACACAGCCTTGCCCTTGGCCGTGGTGGGCAGCCCGGAGCTGAAAGGGTCACTTGAGGGGCTCAAGGGCACTGCAGCTGCTGAGGAAAGAAACGGGAAGCCAACCTGGCGACCTGGTGGGAGCCCCGGGCCGCCGGATCCAGTTACCTCAGGCCCCAGGAACTCCCAGGTTCGGCCAGTTCTGTCTCACACGTGCCTCGAACAGTGTCCACAGCGGGGCTGCCCACTAAGACGTGTTCCCTCAAAAGAGTAGGAGACTCACGCACGCCCTCGCCCGCTTGCCGGCAACCTCGGAGCTCGTGCTGAGCAACCGCCCGCCAGACCTTCTGCGCATGCGCTGCTCTCTGCCCGCGCCAACCCGCCTGCGGCGCCCGGAGCCTGATCCATAGTCTGCGCACGCGCACTGCTGAGCCTCTTCGGGACCTACGCGTGAGACCCGAGCTGGGGGCGGTGCGCACTCCGCCTGAGGTTGACCAGGCACCTTTTGGTCCCTGACAGGTTTAGCCCATGTATGTGAATTACACCCCTGCTACGTTCATAGTGTAGTCTGTCAGGGCAGGGGTCTGACTCTGAGTCCCTCACCAAGAAGTGTGCGAGGCAGAGGCTGGTTTTCATGACCGGGATTTTTGTTATGTTTTTTGAGACAAAGTCTCTCAACTTAGCTGAGGCTGGTCTTGCCCAAGGCGGCCTCCAACTCATGGCAATCCTCCTGCCTCATCCTCCCAAGTTCTGGGTTTATAAGTATATGCCACTATACCTGGCATTTATTAATTTTCTGTTTTGTTGTTTGCTTGTGAGAAGGCTTTCCCTAAGTAGTGCACTTTTCTTGTTTTTTTTTTTTTTTTTTGTAGGAGTTACTGGGGATCACTCTCAGGACCTTGTGCTTGGCACAAAGGTGCTTAAATCACTGAGGGGCCAGGGAGATAGCTCAGTAGAATAAGCATTTGCCTGGCAAGTGCAAGGGCCTGAGTTCAATCCCCGGTTCTACAAAACAAACAAACAAACAAATAAAGTTTAAACCACTGAGCTATCTCCCTGGTCCCTCCCTATGTAGTTCAGGCTGGCCTTGAACTCTCTGTGTAGCCCAGACTGGTCTTTTTTCTATTTTTACTTTTATTTTTATTTGTTATCATGGATCAAATTTAGGATCTGTGCTTACCAGGCAGGTGCTTATTCTGTGGCCCAGGCTGGTCTTGAATTCCTGGTGATACTCCTGCCTCAGCCTCCCAAGTGCTGGGTTGCAGATATGCTCCAAGAATCTTTAAGGAGATTTAAGGAGATCTGAAAAGGGCACTGATTCATGGAAGTGGACAGAATAGAACATGGGTCTGTATGATTCCAAAGGCTGAGCACCCTCTCTTCAACTTCCTGTGGATTAAGTTGTGTGTTCTGAATTGTTAGGTAATTTGCTCCCCCTTCTAAGGCTGGTGAGAACTGGGTGAGATGATGTGTTTGCCCACTTGAAGGATACTTATGGCCTTATAATCCTCCTGCATTTTCCTGCCTTTCTTGAGTGCTCACCCTGAAGTTCCCTCTGGGTGACCTGCCTCTCTAAGCCCCACAAACAGCCTATTCCACATGCCCAGAGAGTAAAATCGAAGGCTAACTCTCTTGTTCTTCTTGTCATAGGACAGCTAAGCATCTATCAGTTATTTAAAAGG
>NW_004524760.1:113717-122825 GCF_000260255.1 Octodon degus | reverse complement strand
TTTTTTATGGTGGAACCGGGGATTGAACTCAGGTCCTTGAGCTTGCCAGGGAAGTGCTTATTCCACTGAGCCATCTCCCTGGGCTGTGATGATGAATCTTTTAGAGCTTTCAATGATAAAACAATAGGGCCCGCAACATAGCTCAGTGAATTAAGCACCTGCTTAGGCAAGCACAGGGACTGGGTTTTGGTCCCCAGTGCTGTGCCAGCCTCGCGTCTGGGCATGCTGAGCACTCTTGGCTCTTCAGAGGGCATGTGCCACCACATCTCCTGCTGAAGGGAGGCCTGTTGGAAGGGCCACTTGGTCATGGCAGATGAATTTTTCAAGAACATCTGGAAATCTCATTTTCATGGAGAATCTCCCATTTAAAAAATGTTGGCAACTCATTGGAAAGGGCCTAACTGGGAAAACTGAAGCTGGCATGGTGTGTGTGATGTTGGGGGAAATGTAGCTCCTGGTCCCAGCCTCACCTGGTACACAGTAGAAGCTTACAAATCAGTAGGACTTGGGGCGCAGTGCAGGAAGTCTTCTGGCTGCTGTTGGGTGCACATCGCTTGCACTCTGTACCTCCAAACTGAAAGAAAGACCATTGGGTGTGGTTGAGATGTTGTAGATGAAGGAACCTGGCTGCAATGAGGTTGGAGAAAGCTGCTCCATGCTTGTGTATTCATAATCCCCCTACCTGGATAGTATTTGGGCTTCAGATTGTGGTAAAGAAGGGCGTGGAACTGAAATGGTCACCTGGGTAGTGTGCATGGCTTCTCTGGAATAGGGCCTCAAGCAAGGTATGAAGGACAGAGGAAATGAGCGCTGTCTGCATACAAAAAGCCTGCACTTTCCAGAAGTCCAGAGGGAAGCAAGCAGACTTGGGAGTCCAACCAGAGGCATTCTTATAACCCCAAACACTTCACTTCCTGTCATGTATAACCATGGGGTCTAAAGTGGGATGAAAGGAGCACATAAACACTTGCAGTGGGCCTGATGTGGTGGCGCATGCCTGTAATCCCAGCACTTGAGAGGCTGAGGCAGGAGGATCTCCGCAAGTTTCAGACCAGCCTGGGCTACATAGTGAGCTCAAGGCCATCCTGAACTGCATAGTGAGACCCTGTCTCAAAAAAACAAAAAAGGCTGGAGAGATAGCTCAGTGGCATAAGCACCTTTAAGCGCAAGGTCATGAGTTTGATCCCCAGTACCAAAATAAATAAATAACCCATAAAAACACTTGCAGTGAGCCGGGGAGATGGCTCAGTAGAATAAGTGCTTGCCTGGCAAGCGCAAGGGTCTGAGTTCAATCCCCAGTTCTGCAAAAAATAAAAAAAAAAATAATAATAATAACACTTGCAGTGATGTGGAACCAATATGCCTGCTAATACATACATACATACTTTTTTTTTAACTCTATTTATTTATTTGGTACAGGATCTCACTACACAGTTTGAACTTGTAGTGATTCAATGTCTTAGTCTCCCCAGCACTGGGATTATAGGCATGTGCCACCATACCCAATTTTGGTGTCCAGCACAGAGGATCCAACCCAGGTCCTTGTGCTTGCCCAGCAGGTTCTTAGACCACTGAGCTATCTCTCCAGCTCCTCAGTACATACATATTACAGTGCAGGCTTTGGAGCTTCTCCTGTGAGCTACAGGCTGCTCCTCAGTCCATGTGGCCCACTGCCATTCTGTCTTGTGCACCTGCATATGTCTGTGTGGTAAGCCAAGGGCTGCTTCACTGGGGCTGGGGCTGAGGTGGGTCACAGTGTACACCTAGAGGGAGGAATTCTCACTGGGGACAACAGGATCTCTGAGCAAGAAGAGAGGTCCAGCTAACACCCAACAGGAATGTTACATGGTGAAATTCCAGGCTGGGATCAAGAGCAAGGGAGATTATTAAGCAAAAGAAGCCAAGATGTTTAAGAGTGGATTATGGAATTTGGAGCCAGTGAAATAAAGAGATAAAAAAATATTTATTCAATAACTTTTTTTGCAAGCTGGCACAATTGCTCAGCGGTCTAAAGCACCTGCTTAGGCAAGCTTAGGCAAAATGCAGGGACTGAAGTTTGATCCCAGGCACCACATGACTTGCCAGCTCTACCCCCTGAGGTGGGCTGTGTAGGCCACAGAAAAACAAAACAAAACAACAACAAAAAAAACCACTATTGTTTGCCAAGCACTGGTGTAGACCCTTAGAGAAGGCCATGGTGAACCAGACAAAGCCAGCTGCCTTCATGTGTCCAATTAGGTGGGGCTACTGGTGGTGTCTTTCTTTTTCTTTTCTTTTTTCTTTTTTTTTTTTTTTTGTGGACTGGGGATTGAACTTGGGACCTTGTGCTTGCCAGGCAAGCGCTTATGCTGCTGAGCTATATCCCTGGCCCTTGGTAGTGTGTTTTATCCATCAACATCACCTGGGATGTCAGTTAAACTGAGTCCCCACGAAGGGGATATGAGTTGATTGAATCTGCTTAAGGGCTAGAGATGGGACAAACTTGGAGATCACCTTCTATAGATGGGTATCCAACTTTTAAAAATTTATATATAGAGGCCAGGGACATAGCTCAGTGGCATAAGCACCTGCCTGGTAAGCTCAGAGTCCTGAATTCAATCCCTGGTACCACCAAAAAAAGAAAAAAGAAAAGAAAAAAAAAGTGTCAGCCTTTTCCACTGTGCACAGCTTTTGGGCCAGGGAGATGGCTCAATAGAATAAGTGCTTGCCTGGCAAGTGCAAGAAAGAAAGAAGGTGGGGATGTAGCGCAGTAGCAGATTGATAATTATCATGTATGAGGCATGGGTTCAATTTCCAGCACCATAAAAATATACTATATTGGTGTATAATCCTATGATTTTTAACATATGCCAAACATTTTTAACACATCCAGTTCACAGATAGAAAACAAGTCAGGCATAGTAGCACACATCTGTAATTCCAGCACTTGGAAGGCTGATGCAGGAGGATTGCTGTGAGTTTGGGCAAGTGCATAGTGAGTTCAAAGCCAGTCTGGACTATGCAGCAAGGTCCTGTTGGGTTTTTTTTTTTTGTTGTTGTTGTTGTTGTTTGTTTGTTTGTTTGTTTGTTTGTTTTTTAAAAGGCCAGATGTGGTGGCATATGCCTGTAATCCCAGCTCACAGAAGGCCAAGGCAACGGGGGCCGCCAAATAGCCCAGTGGATTAAAGTACCACAGGTGCAGAGGCCGGGGGTTTGGTCCCGGGGCCTGCTGTTCCCACCCCCAGGGCACACTGAGAAGGCAGTTGAGACTGGGCATGGTGGTGCACGCCTGTAATCCCAGCACTTGGGAGGCTGTAAAGAGAATCACTACAAAGCCAATCTAGTAGTGAGACCCTGAACACCCTGTAGACCCTTCCCTAAAATGCAAAAATCAAACAAACAAACAACAACAAAAAAAAAGAAGGCCAAGACAAGAGGATTACTGTGAGTTTGAGGCTAGCCTGGGCTTCATGTGAGACCCTGTCTCAAAATAACAACAATAAAAAGAAATAGTGATGCCTAGTGTGAAATCTTTCAGAATTAGGTTTTTTCCTAGTGTAGTGCATTTAGATTCATGCATGTTGAATATATATATATTTTTTTTCATTCATTCCTTTTTACTGCCACTTAGAGTGCTATCTGAAGGATATACCAACACCAAGAAAAAGAAGAAAAATCAAACATTAAAAAAAAAAGGAAAAAATGGGCGGTGAGATAGCTCAGCAGACTAAAGGGCCTGCTTAGGCAAGTTTAGGTGAGCACAGGGACCCCAGTAGGAGGGCACAAACATGCTGTGCAGCCCTGCCCCCAGGGTGGGCTGAGCTGGCCAGAGTCCAGGTGTAGTGGTGCATGCCTGTAATCCCAGCACTGGGGAGGTTAAAAGCAGGAGGATCACCACTAGTCTAAGCAGCTGTAGACCCTGCAACAACTAAATACATTAAAAAACAAAAATAAAAATAGACACCATTTGATTATCCATTTCCCCATTCATTGACATACAGGGTATTTCCAATTTCCAGGGTTTGTTTGTTTTAAGTAGTTCAGGTTGGCCTTGACATCACTATGTAGCTCAGGCTGGCTCCAGACACAATGATCCTCCTGCCTCAGCCTTCTGACTGCTAGGATAGAGGTGTGTGTCACTATAGCTAGCTTAGTTTTGGCAATTCTGAGTGGAGCTTCTATCAGCATTCATTTACAGATTGTTGTATATTCTCATATTTCTAGTGAAAATACCAAGAAAGGTATTGCTGGGTTTTATGGTAAGTGTACGTTTCTAAGATACTACCAAGCTATTTCCAGAGCTATTTCTGGGCAATTCTTTTTTTTTTTTTTTTTTCTAATTTTTTTTTTATTTTAACATTTAGTGTGTGTGTGTGTGTGTGTGTGTGAGTGTGTGTGTGTGTGTGTGTGTGGCCAGCTCAGCCCACCTGGGGGCGCGGCTGGCTGGCATGTGGTGCTGGGGGATTGAACCATGGTCCCTGTGCTTTGCCAAGCTTGTTCCAAGTAGGTGCTTTAGACCACTGAGCCATCTCTCCAGCCCCTGGGCAATTCTTGCTTTTCTTATTCCCCCAACAGATTGTGAAATTTTCCCTTCCTCTGCATGCTTGCCAGCACTTAGTATTTTCAGTTTTAAACTTCTGACAATCTAAACCAGGCATGGTGGCACAAACCTATAATTCAAGTACTCGGGAGAATGAGGCAGGAGGACCACCTCGAATTCAAGGCCAGCCTGGGCTACATAGCCAGACCTTGTCACAAAACAATAATTTTTTTTTCCATTCTAACAGATGTGTAATGATATCTGGTAGTAGATTTAATCTGTACTTCCTTAAGGTCTAATAATATTGAGCACCTTTTTGTGTGTTCTTGGGATTCTTAAGCATTAGTAACCCTATACTCCAGCTCAGGAATGGCCTACGATACTGAAAAGACTTGGATGGATTTAGACTTAGCCTGACATACTGAAGATTTCATGATGCTCAGCAGATGACAGCTAAATTCAAAACACACGTACAAGATCTATCACATCAGCAAGCACACACCGAGACTCCTGGCTCATTCTCTACCCTCGGTGTAATGGAGCCACACAGAGGAGAGCGTCTGGGCCCTTCTCTTGTGCTCTGTGCAGCCCTCAGACTTCACCATTCCTGCTGTCCCTGCCCCTACTTCCTATATAACAGTTTGTCTTCCTTCTGTCCTTTGCTAAACAAATCTTCATGGAAAGCCCGTTGCATGCTAGGCTCTGCAAGGGACACAAGTGAAAGAAGATGCCTCCTCTGCAGAATTTCACGTTCTAGCAAAGGGACTGCCAGGTGTGGTGGTGCACGCCTGCAATCCCAGGACTCTGGAAGGCTGAGGCAGGAACATCACAAGCTCTACTGCAACCTAGACAGCTTAGTGACTTGGAATTGGTCTCAAAATAAAAACTAGGTGTGCAGCTCATTTCAAAGGTCTTGAGTTCAATCCCCAATAACCACCCCCCCAAAAAAAAAAGCAGGGGACTAACACAGAAGAAAATTTGAAATTCAGTAATGTTCTGGGCCTTTGGTAATCTGGAGGGTGATACTCAGCCAGCCAGGAGGAGTCCAGAGGGCTCCCTGGAGGAGGAAACACCTACATTAGATCCTGAAGATGGTTAATGATTGGGCTAAGGAGCACAGGGGAAGGATTTCAGGCAGGAAAGACACATGAAGAGAGGTGCTGTGTGTGTGTGTGTGTGTGTGTGTGTGCGCGCGCGCGTGCACGCATGTGCTGGGGTTCAAACCTGAGTCTCCCATCTCCAAGGCTTCCTTTTTTGGCCTTGTCCTTATTGATCATCCTGACTGGCAGGCAGTAACTATCATTTGTCCCCGTTAGTCTCCTTGTGGGGCTTTACAAATGCTTGGCACACAAAAAGTGTTGATGAGTGTTTGATGAATGGAAAAAGATATTCAAATGAATGACATCTACTGGACAGCCCAGCTGTGGGGATCTTGTCAGATTAAGCCATTAGTTCCAACTTTTTTTTTTTTTTTTTTTTTTTTTCTGGAACCTGGGATTGAACTCAGTCCCTTGTACTTGCCAGGGAAGCACTTATTCCACTGAGCCATTTCCCCGGCCTCAAAGACTGAGCTAATGGGCAGGCACCTTAGTTTTCCAACTTGAGTTTGCCTTTTTCTCTTTCTTTTTTAGGGATTGAACCCAGGGCTTCCTGCATACTAGGCAAGTGCTCTATCACTGAGCTATGTTCCCAACATTTTTGGTTTTAATTTAATACAGGACCTTGGTAAATTGCCCAGGCTGGGCTTAAATTTGCAATCTTCTGGCCTCAGTCTCTGGAATAGCTTTTTGGGTAGGGTTTGTTCTCAAACTTGAATCCCCTAAAGGGAAGATGGATTGGTGGCTCTAGCCCCTATGTTGTTGATTCACCAGATCTGGAGTCATTGAGAATCTGCATGTCAAACGAGGAAGCCTCCAGCTTACTTGCTGTCCTAGGGACACACAGACAACATTTGGGTGACACCTTTCTGATATGTGGCTATGGCTACAGTTCAGGAGATTCTCACAGCCAAACTGGGCTGGACTGTGGAGGGGCTGTCCTTTCTATAATTTATCACAGCAGTCTGTTCTTTAACCCTTCAGAGCATTTCCATGGTCTTGACTGGTCCCACCCCCTTGGAGCCAGAGCTGAGGGTTCTTTTATCCTCTCCTAGTGTCCTCATTGGGAACCCCAGAGGCCTTCTTAGAGGGATTCTTGTGACACTGGTGCATAACTGGCTTTTCTCTCACTGCACAGTTCAGCCTAGGAATCCCAGTGGATAGGAAAAACCCCACCCTCTGAAGAAGCTGGGTAGGAAAGGATAGAAAAAGAAGAATCACAAGTGTCATTAGGGGTCAGCCTGCCTTCCAGAGCTTGGAGCAATGCTCTGAGGACCTGTGACCTCCCTGAGAGAGGCTAGAATAGATCAGGTCTCCTTTAAGAGTTGCTGCTCCCTGGGCCTGTGCAGCTCCTCAGTCTCCAGGGCTGAGGAAAAGAGCCACTTAATCAACAGCTCGCTTCCTGCAGCACCTGGGGCTCCCCTCCCCCCACCCCACCACCTCCCCTTGGGCTTCCCAGACCAATTACCAACCAGGCAACAGCCCTCAGCCCAGGGAAGCTGGCAGGCTGGAGTCTGGCCTGGCAAGGACACAGTGAGTAGTGCAGACCCCACTAGAGAGGCAGTCCTGGGGGTAGGTAGTGGATCTCCTAAGGATGGAGACAGGCACATAGTGGGCCAGCTCATCACCTGTTCCCTGTGCTGTGTCTGGGTCACAGTAAGGTTGTGAAACCAGGAGGCCACCAAGGTGTGAGCTGCAGGGTTTGGAGAAGAGTGGAGTGGGACAGGATCCCTCACAGAGGCCTCCAAATGCTTCTGGGCTCAGCCCAGACTTTGGAGGGCTTTGTGAAAAGCTGATTCCTGCAGGTGGTGGACACTGAGAATGAAAGCAGAGACTACCAGGAAAGTGGGTGAAATTCCCAAGCCACTGACCCCCCTTAAGGGGCCCATTCAGAAGAGGGCTCCTTGGGGAGGTAACACAAAGGCTGAGCCTGGGGGTTCAGGGGTCCTCAGGATCCTCCACAGAATGCTGGCCCCAGGCCCACCCTGTGCATCCAATTCAAAAGTCTGGGAGGATGTGGTTGTCATTGCTTATTTTGGGATCACTGCCCTGTCTCCCCTCAGCAGACAAACATAAGCTCTAGATGGACAGAGAAAAGCCCTGCAAGCACTGGGCTGAGCTGTTGGGATATTACTAGATTCAGGACTGGCCTCTCTGGGGAAATGTCAACCCTCACTGGCTTAGAAAAACAAAAGGCTATAGACTTTTGAAAATGGAATGACATTCCACAAGAACGCACACATAGACACAGTCCCCGGAGAGAGATCTCCTTTCTGCAGGAAAAATGCTCCCAAAACCACTGACCAACTAATCCAAGAGGAAAAGCCCCCCTTTTCTTTGGACCTCAAAGTCACGTATTTCTCTGCGTAATCCCTTCCTCGGCCCTTTGGCTAAAATCAAGCGTCACTCTCCTCAGACTCTACTCTGTCCATGGTACTGAATGGATTCCTTTTGGGCCAAGGTACAGGTTGCTTTGGTCTTCAGAGCCAATATTTATCGAGCATATGTTACATGATACAGACTGGACATAGTCCTGCTGTGGAGACTCTTTTTACTGAAATATAGCAGACAAAACAGAAAAGAGTACAGACCACAAATGCCTCCATCAATTAATTTTTTCTTGTCTTTTTTTGTCTTTTTGAGACAGGGTCTTGCTGTACAGTTCAGACTGGCCTTGAGCTCACTTTGCAGTCCAGGCTGATCTCCAACTCACAACTATTCTGCCTCAGCCTTGCAAGTGCTAGCATTACAGGCATGGACCACCATGCCTGACTTTTTTTTTTTTTCTTTTTTGTTGGGGGGGTGCAGAAAGGGAATTGAACTCAGGACCTTGCACTTGCCAGGTGTTGCACTGCTGAACTGTATCACCAGACCTCTCTCTCTATTTTTTTTTGATACAGGGTCTTACTACTCAGTTTTGATTCATAGTGATCTTCTTGTCTCAGCCTCCCCAGTGCTGGGATTACAGGCATGTGCCATTACACCTAGTTTCAGTGGCCCATATAGCACACTGGGGTCCTTGTGCTTGCCAGGCAGGTACTTAGACTGCCGAGCTATTCTGCCAGTCCTGTTTTGATTTTTTGAGACAGGATCCTTTTTTTTTTTTTTTTTTTTTTTTTGAGGGAGGGGAAGGATCTACAGGGTGTTCAGGGTCGGTCTCACTACTAGATCCAACTCATAGTGATCCACCTGTCTACAGCCTCCCAAGAGCTGGGATTACAAACCATGCCACCACTCCCAGTCTCAATTGTCATCTCAGTGCATCCCAGGGGCGGGGCAGGGCCAGGGATCGAACTCCTAACTTGTGCCCCTGCTTGCAGATGCTTTAATCCGCTGAGCTATTTGGCCAGCCCAAGACAGGGTCTTGGTATGTAGCTCAGGTAAGAATTTTCTTTGAGGGCTGGTGAGATGGCTCAGTGGTCTAAAGCACCTACTTAGAACAAGCTTAGCAAAGCACAGGGACCGGGGTTCAATCCCCCAGCACCACATGCC
>NW_004524760.1:105289-113617 GCF_000260255.1 Octodon degus | reverse complement strand
AAAAAAAAAAAAAAAGAATTTTCTTTGAGCTCGCTAAGTGGCCCAGCCTGGCCTCAAAGTTACAGTGATCCTCTTGCCTCAGTTTCCCAAGTGCTAGGATTACATGCATGTGCCACCATACCTGGGCATGAATTTTTTTTTTTTTAGTTTATTTATTTATTTATTTACTTACTTACTTACTTATTTTTGGCAGAACCAGGGATTGATCTCAGGCCCTTGTGCTTGCCAGGGAAGGGCTTATTCTTTTTATTTATTTATATGTGTGTGTGTGTGTGTGTGTGTGTGTGTGGCCAGCTCAGCCCACCAGGGAGTGGGGCTGGCTGGCATGTGGTGCTAGGGGATTGAACCGCGGTCCCTGTGCTTTGCTAAGCTTGTTTTAAGTAGGTGCTTTAGACCACTGAGCCATCTCACCAGCCCCTGGGCATGAATTTTTGTTTGGGAAGATTTTTTGTTTTGTTTTGTTGAGACAGGGTCTTGCTATATAGTCCAAGCTGGATTTGAAGTTGTGGCAATCCTCCTGCCTCAGCCTCCTAAGTACTAGAATTACAGCTGTGAACTACTCCACCTGGTTCTATGGATTTTTATACAACCCATTTTGCATAACCACCACAAAGAGCCAGAAAGAGAACATTATTAGCATTCTAGAGATCCCTCCTGATCCTCCCAGAGGCTGCCAGTTAGGACTACTGTCTTAATTTTTAACACCATACATTAGCTTTTTGTTTGTTTTGTTTCTATTTTGAGCTCTACATAAATAGACCATAGGCATTATCTCATCTTTATTGTGTTTAGCCTCAATAGTCCATTAGTCACAATATTTTTTGGAGAGTGGGGATGCTCCATAGTGAGGCCAAGACTAGTTTTAACTGCATAGTAAAACTCTGGGCTATTTAAAAAAAAAAGCCATCAGGCATTGTGGCATACATCTGTAATTCTAGCACTCAACAGACTGAGGCAGGAGGATCACTGTGAGTTCAAGGCCAGACTGAGCTACAAAGTGAGTTCAAGACCAGCCTGAACTGCATAGTGAGACCCTGTCTCAAAAAGATAAAACAGCAACAACAAAAATTTGAGCATGCAAATCACACATAAAGTGTTTTTACAGCACACAAAAGGACACAGCAAACACGGTTGATACTGGGTATGTCTGTTACCTTGATGGTGGTGACAATGCCATGGTCATTTGCCTATGTCCTAACTCACCAGATAGGACACAAATTAAATAAGTGTAGCTTCTATATGTCAGTTATTCCCCAGTGAAAGTCCTTGGCCTGCAAATGTTCATAATTTTAAAGCTGACTGCGTATGCATCACTTCACGGAGCATTCTGAGGAGGGGGCCTGGGCTTTGTGCTTCCTGGAAGGCTGATCTGAGACTCTGTCTCTCTAGCTGGGGATCTTGCTACAGCCTCAAACCCACCAGCTCTTCCCTGCTCATTGCTCAGAGCCTTGCCATGGTTGCAGATGTTCCAAAACGTTTCCTTCTGAAAAAATAATCTCTCTAAAGAAAGCCAGTTGATAAAACTGCTGGGAAGGAATCCAAGAAAGTGAGTCTTGCTTCTTACCAGTGTGGCAGAAGCTGCGGGGCAGCCCCATGCAATCTATCTCCTGGATTCTTCTTGTTGTTCCTGGGAATACAACTCAGGACCTTGGGCTTGCCAGGCAGGCACTTGTGCTACTGAACTATATCACTGGTCCTAGAGGCAAGTTTCGAGGTTCAGTCCACACTCAAGGGTAAGGGATTTTATAAGACAGTTAGAAGCTGGGAGGTGATGGTTAGCGATATAGCTCAATAGCACAAGGGCCCGCCTGGCAAGTGTGAGATCCTGAGTTCAATTTCCAACACCAAAAAGAAAAAGAAAATTTAAAAAAAGAAAGAAAAGAAAAAGAAACTTACCTCTAAAGAGCAAATGATAGCAAAAGTGGCATGATGCCTTTCTTTTCTTTTCTTTTCTTTTTTTTTTTTTTTAAAGAGTTATTTATTTATTTAGTGTCTGTGTGTGGCCATCTCAGCCCACCAGGGGGCGGGGCTGGCTGGCATGTGGTGCTGGGGAATTGAACCGCGGTCCCTGTGCTTTGCTAAGCTTGTTCTAAGTAGGTGCTTTAGACCACTGAGCTATCTCACCAGCCCCCCCCCTTTTTTTTTTTCTAAGACAGTCTTGCTGTGAAGTTCAGGCTAGCCTAGAACTCTTAGCAATCCTCCTACCTCAGTCTCAGCTTCCTGAGTGTTAGGATTATAGCCATGTCCTGCCACACCCAGCTAAAGTATGATTTCTGAAATTAATTTTTAAAAACCCACCCTTAGGGCCGATGAGATGTCTCAGTGGTCTAAAGCACCTACTTAGAACAAGCTTAGCAAAGCACAGGGACAGCGGTTCAAACCCCCAGCACCACACGCCAGCCAGCCCCGCCCTCTGGTGGGCTGAGCTGGCCACACACACACAAATAAATGAATAAATAAATAAAATTAAAACCTTAAAAAAATAAACAAACCCATCCTTAGGCTGGAAATGTAGCTCAGTGATGGAGCACCTGCCTGGCGGGCATAGACCCTGGATTGGATCCTAGAACAAAGAAAATTTTGGGTTGCACACTTCTGAAATTCCAAACACTTTGGAAGGCTGAAGCAAGAGGATAACAAGTTTGAGCCCAGCCTGGGCAACTTAGTGACACAGGGAGATGTTGTAGCAAAATAAGAAATTATAAAGGAGAAGGCCTTGCCTCAAAAAAAAAAAAAAAAAAAGTGTAGAGAAGTGTGATGCACTCAGATTTCAGAAGGCTTACAATGTGGGTGTGTGTACGTATTTGGCCATTCACAGATATAACGCTCACTGCTCTCAAAAATCTACATTTCCTCCCACTCTTTTTCTTCTGTTTATATTTTTAGGCAAATGTATATCAAACTATAGTGACAGTTTTATTTCTCTATTTCATCTTTTCCTGCATAACATGTAGGAAGCATTTTCTCTTCTCATTAAATAATCTTCCAAGCAGTCTTTATTCTTAGCGAGTCCTCAGTAGTCCATCAGATGAGCATGCCAACATTAACTTAATCACTCCCCTCTCTTGTTTTGAGATTATGGTTGAGTTCTGCTGCCTTTTGTGAGGTCTACCAGCATAGGTTGCCCTCATTGCTGCATTTGCAATGAAAGTGCAGGGGCTTTCCTGGACACAAGTAAAGAGCTAGTGGAGAAGGAGTCAGGAAAACTTCTATTCACAATAGTTTATAAACTGGGCACAGTGGGGCACATTTGTAATCCCGCCACTCAGAAGGCTGAGGCAGGAGGATCACTGCAAGTTTGAGGCCTGAGCTATATAGTGAGTTCAAGGCCAACCTAAATTACAGAGGGAGACACTGTCAAAAAAAAAAAAAAGAAAGAAAGAAAGAAAGCTTGTAGAAGTCCTAAAAATCAACCTAGCCAAAAGAATCAAAGACATCTACAAAGAAAATTACACAACCCTGAAGAAAGAAATTAAAGAAGACACTAGAAGATTGAAAGACCTCTCATGTTTCTGGGTCAGCAGGATCGGTATTGTTAAAATAGCCGTATCACCAAAGTGATCTACATATTCAGTGTAATCTCAACCAAAATTCCAAGGACATTCCTCATAGAACTGGGGGAATCCTGCAGTTCATGTGAAGACACAAAAGCTCCAGAATAGCCAAAGTGACTCAGCAAAAAGAACAATTGTTGTTGGAGGCCTCATAGTTCCCAATTTTAAAATATGCTGCAAAACCATTGTGACAGGGCCAGTGATATAGCTCAGTGGCATAAGCACCTGCCTGGCAAGCACAAGGTCCTGAGTTTGATCTCTGATACTACAAAAAAAAAAAAAAAAAGCCATTGTGATTTAAAAAAAAATAGTACAAGGTGGGTTTGGTGATACAAACTGGTTGTGGTGTCATGCACCTATAATCCTAGGACCCAGGGAGGCTGAGGTGGGAAGATCATCTTGACTTTGAGGCCAACCTGGGTTACATATTGATATGTTGTCTCAAAGTACAAAAACAAAGAAAGAAGTTTGGAAAAGCCAGGAACGTGGATCTTCTAAGGGAAACTGCGAAGAGGGAGCAAAGCCAGCCTAAGAGAGAAGCCATGGGAGCTACCATGAGCGCCACAGGGGCGGAGCCTCATGGCGCTCACAACTCATCTCAGATTGCTTCAGATGTCCCACATAGAACTGCAGGACTTAATGTTTTCCCTTCTGGATTTTGGACTTGTGTTGGTCCCAATGCTTGGTATCCTGCTGTGTGTACCTTTTGGAATGGTAGTGTTTATTTTGTGCCTTTGAATGTTGCAAGTGTTTAAGTTTTCATTTGTACAGGGGCTCACAGTTGAGAGTTTGCCTTGGATCTTGGGACTTGGACTTTTCAGCAATGCTGAAACTGTTGGGACTTTGGCAACTCTCAGAGATGGACTAGCGTGTCTTTTGCATAAAGGGATATGCATGAGTCTTGGGGGGTCCAGGGGTGGAATGTTATGGTTTGTGTCTAGGTGTCCCCCCAAAGCCTCATACAGTCTTGGGGCAGCTTCGGGAATTTGTGATTGATTACTGTGGGTGTGGTTGCTGCACGTGCCCTGGGGCAGGTAGTTTGCATTACAATGTAAGGTGGGAAGAGACGCTAGCTAGTTGCTTGAGCTGCAGCTACCCCTCCTTTGTGCTCTTGCTCTTTGCTGCCGCCATGAAGGGTTGTCCTCTGCCATGTGCTGCTCTGCCCTGGAGCCAGCTGAGTATGGACTGAAACCTCCAGTAACTGTGAGCTAAATAAACCTTTCCTTCCTTCATTTTGAGTGTCGGATATTTGTCCCAGCAATGAGAGAAAAGTAACTAAGACAATTACTGAGCCCGATCTATGTAGTGAGACACTGTAGACCCTGTAGACCCTGTAGACCCTGTGTAGGAGTCACTTCCAGGTCCTCGTCTTGGTCCAAGAAGCCAATATTTGTAATCCCAAAGTTACATTATTGGAATCCCATCAAGTTGATTCCAATCTACCACTCCCAGTGCAAGCCATGGCAGAAGTAAAGACACTAAATCAAATTTATAATTATTGGGGAGCCAAGGGGCCCTAAGCCCAGCCACGAAGATGTCTTTCCGAAATTAAGAGAGTGACCCAGGGCCTCACCCAGTTTTTATTCAGTGAGGGAGGAGTGACTTGAGGAGGATTGACTGAGAATTGTGGGAAGTAGGTGACCATTGTGAGCTGAGCTAGGTGAGTGGCCTACATTTACCTCTGCCATATGCAGAGAGGATATGCAGAGACAGTAATCTGCATTACACTATTATGCCATAGAGATAGCATCTAATGTTTTGGGGGGGGGGTCTGGTGCTTCAGCTTTGATGTAGTCTTTCAAGCCCCAGAAAGTCATAGCCTCTATCTTGAGGCTCGATCCCAGCAGGTGGCGCGGAGCATTAGCTCTACCGTCCTGTCTCAACCCCGCTCACATTAAAGAGCAGTAGGTGTATCAAGGAAACACGCACGCCACCTTCAAAGACTGTCACCAGTGCCTCAGCTAGACCAATACACATTGCTCAAGGCCAACTGAAGGATAAACAGAAGTCCTAGCCAGCTCTGTACATAACAATACGAGGAAATAGGGTCAGGCTCAGTCAAGATGGAGACAGTCGCTCTTCTTTCAAGGAGAGCTGCTCAGGTGGTCCTCCACAACCCTGAACTGAAAAAAAATAAAAATTATCAAAAGGCCAGGGAGATAGCTCAGTGGCATAATTGCCTGCCTGGCAAGCACAGGGTTCTGAGTTCAATTGCTGATACAAACAAACAAAAAGATAAAAAAGCATAGGGAAAACACTTGAAGTCACAGGCACAGGCAAAGATTTCCTGAATAGGACTTTAATAGCACAGGAAATATTAGTAAAAATGAACAAAGGGGACTATATCAAATGAAAAACCATCTGTACAGTGAAGGAAATGATTGACAAAGTGAAGAAACAGCCCAGCCCTCGGAATTAACACAAAGCCTCGCCAGCTACTCTTGTGACAGAGGAGAAATACTGGGAGCTCCGAGCCAGGCTTTGCCGCACACACCTGTAAGGCCCCTGCTCAGGGTAACCACAATTTCAAGTCTGACTGAGTGAGGTTCTGTCTCAAAATAAAGATAAAAATAAAGGTCTTTCTATAGGTCACCCCTTCTTTCAACACCAAAAAAACCCCCCAAAAACAAAAAACACTCCAAAATTTAATGGGCACGTGAATACAAAAGATAATTCTCAAAGAAGTATAAATGGGCAGTGAGTAGAGGGAAAAAATGTTCAACATCTTTAGCTATTTGGGAAAATCAGAATCACACTAGATTGCATGCCTGTAATCCTGCCACTCGGGAGGCTGAGATAGGAGTATCATTGTGAGTTTCAGACAAGCCTAGACTACAAAGTGAGCTCAAGGCCAGCCTGAACTGCATAGTGAGACCTTGTCCCAAAAAGACAAAAGCAAATAAATAAATATAAATCAAAGTGCAGTGGTGCATACCTGTAAACTCAGAATTTAGGGAGGTTGAGGCAGGAAGATAGCAAATTCCAGGCCTACATGGACAACTTAGTGTGAATCTCTCTTAAGAATAAAATTTTAAGGGCCAGCCACATAGCTCAGCAGACTACAGCACCTGCTTAGGTAGAGCACACTGGCCGGGGCTCAATCCCTGACCTGCTGTGCCAGCCCCACCCCCAGGGCAAGCTGAGACAGCAGTTGGGACTGGGTGTGGCAGTGCACTCCTGTAATGTCAGTGCTTGAGAGGCTGAAAACAGGAGAATCACCATGAGTCCAATCTAGGCAGTGAGACCCTTTTTTTACCCCTCTGAACCCCCCAAATACATTTTTTAAAAATAAATAAATAAAATAAAATTTTAAAGCAGGTGCAGGGGTGAAGGGTTCAATCCCCAGGCCTGCCTTGCTGGCCCTGCCCCTAGGGCACACTGGGACAGTGAATGAGACTGGACATGGTGGCACACACCACCCATTCCCAGCTTTTGGGAGGTTGTAAACAAGCAGATCACTATGAGTCCAATCTATTAGTGAGACCCTGAACACCCAGTAGACCCTCCCCTAAAATACAAATAAATAAATAAATAAATGAATAAATAAATTTTTAAGGCAGGGGATATAGTTCAATGGAACAGCACCTTTCTGGCAAATGTGAGGTTGTGAGTTCAATTCCTGGTACAAAAAGAAAAAGAGGGCATGCCCATAATCCCAGCATTTGGGAGGCTAACGCAGGCAGATCATTGTGAGTTCAAGATCAGCCTGGGCTGCATAGCGAAACCCTGTCTCAAAAAGACAAAAAATAAAATAAATAAAACAAAAATTTATACCAGGTATGGTGATGCATGCCTATAATCCCAGCATTTAGGAAGGTGAGGCAGGATTGTCTTGAATTTGAAGCCAATCCTAACTGCATCACGAGACCCTGTCTCAAAAAACAAAACAAAGAAAAAAAAAAAAAAAACTGGAAAGAAGAGTATAAGGAAGGTCAAAAGCAGAGAGTCATCTGGGAGGACCCTGCCCAGTCATCCAAAGGCCAGAGGGGCCCATGACAGTGCCCTGCTGCCCAGGCTGGCTCTTGGCCCTGGAAACACTGCTGGAGGAAGTAGGAGTCCTATCTAGGCTTTTGCTTGATCTGTCCCCACCCAGGTTCAGACTTTGCTTTGTCCCCAACAGGGACAGGGATCCCAAAGCAGAGGGCAGAGCCTCCTGCTCCTGGCAGTACTTCCTCATGCCACCCCTCGGTCCCAGGACTTCAGCCTCCCTTCACCCAGGCTAAGTTCCCAGCAGAGGACAAAGGAGCAGAGGAGTCAGGTCAGGGTTGGGTTTCAGACCCTGTGGAAGGCTATGTGAAAAATAATAAGGAAGAGAAAGGCTGTGTGCTATGGACATACCACTTGGCTTCCTTCAGAGTCATGATAAAATCCTGATCACACAGGAACTATCATAAAGAATCAACAACTGACTTCTTATCTTATTGAAAAGCTTTTGCATAGCAAGAGAAACCACCAACACAGTGAAGAGACAACACATGTGGGGAAAAAAAAATTGCCAGCTGTTTCTCAGACAAAGATTCTTGTCAAGAATACATAGGGCTGGCCAGATAGCTCAGCGGATTAAGGTGCCTGCTTAGGCAGATGCAGGGGCCAAGGGTTTGATCCTTGGTGTGCTGTGCTGGACCTGCTCCTGGGGCACACTGAGACTGAGATTGAGACTGGGCATGGTGGCACATGCCTGTAATCCCAGAGCTTGGGAGGCTAAAAACAGGAGAATCACTACAAGTCCGAACTGTGTAGCAAGACCCTGTAGATCCTGTACTAAATACATTAA
>NW_004524760.1:103432-105174 GCF_000260255.1 Octodon degus | reverse complement strand
ACAAACAGCGCAAGGACCTGAGACCTGGATTCTATTCCCAGTACCACATGCTGTGCTGGGCCCACCTCAGGCATGCCGAGCCAGCCACCAAGACCCAGCAGGGTGGTGCATTCCTGTAATCCTAGCTCTGGGGAGGCTGAAACAGGAGGCTCACCATGAGTCTGAACTGTTTAGTGAGACCCTGTATCAAACACATAAATTTTTTTTAAAGTATAAAGGAAAAAAAAAAAAAAAGGACACCCAAATTTAAAAACCCACTCCAAAAATGGGCATCTGAGATGAATATACACTTCTCAGATGAATAAAAGCAGAAATAAATTTTAAAAATGCCCAACAATGGGCTGGCCAGATAGCTCAGCAGATTAAAGAGCCTACTTAGGCAGATTCAGGGACCAGGATTTGATACCCAGTGTGCCATGCTGGCTCTGTCCCCAGGGCTCGCTGAGAGGAGACTGAGACTGGGCATGGTGGTATACGCCTGTAATCTCAGCGCTTGGGAGGCTGAAAACAGAAGGATTACTACAAGTCTGATCTGTGTAATGAGACCCTGTACTAAATACATTAAAAAAAAAAAAAGTCCAACATCACTGGTCATTTGAGAGATGCAAATTAAAACACTTACATTTCATCTCACCCCAGAAAGAATGGCTATTATCTATAAATCTAATAACAAATGCTGGAGGGGATGTGGGGAAAGTCTTTCTGTACTGTGAGTGGAATTGGAGGTAGACTGGTCTGACCTCTGAGGAAATCAATGTGGAGATTCTTCAAAAAAATTAGGATTGAAGGTCTCATCTGACCCAGCTATTCCTCTGCTTGGTATCTTCTCTGAAGAATTAAAAACATACTAGCCAGGCATGGTGGCACATGCTTGTAATCCTAGCACGTGGGAGGCTGAGGCAAGAGGATTGTTGCAAATTTGAGACCAGCCTGGGCTACAAAGTGACTCAAAGCCAGCCTGAGCTGCATAATGAGACCCTGTCTCAAAAAAGACAAGAAAAAGATTTTTTAAAAAAATCATGCCACAGTGATATATGTAATTTGTAATAGTGAGATATTGAAAATGACCCAAATGCCCACCAACCAAGGAATGAATAAAAAAGATTTCTTTTTAGGTTGGGCGTGGTGGTGTGCCCCTGTAATCCCAGCACTTGGGAGGCTGTAAACAGGCAGATCATTACGAGTCTGATCTAGTAGTAGGACACTGAATACCCTGTAGACCCTTCCCTAAAAAATACAAAAAAGAAAAAAGAAGAAAGAAAGAAAGAAAGAAAGAAAGAAAGAAAGAAAGAAAGAAAGAAAGAAAGAAAGGAAGGAAAGAAAGAAAAATGTAAAAAATGGCCCAGGGAGATAGCTCACTAGAATAAGCACTTGCCTGGCAAGTGCAGGATCCTGAGTTCAATCCCCAGTACCAAAGGGGGGGAAAATTTCTTTTTAATACAATATAATACCACTCAGCCATAAAGAAGGGTAAACTGGGGGTGGGGAGATAGCTTGGAGATATAAGTCCCTGCCTGGCAACTGCAAGGTCCTGAGTTAGATCCGGGCACCACATGCCCTGCTGTGGTGGTGCTCGCCGGTAATCTCAGTGCTGAGACAGCACAATAACTACAGGTCTGAACTGTATAGTGAGACCCTGCATCTTTTTTTTTTTTTTTTTTTTTTTTCTTTTGCGGAACCGGGGATTGAACTCAGGCCCTTTTGCTTGCTAGGGAAGTGCTTATTCCACTGCACCATCTCCC
>NW_004524760.1:98795-103137 GCF_000260255.1 Octodon degus | reverse complement strand
AAAAAAAAATTTTAAAGAAGGGCAAAGGCCAAATAGCTCAACAGATTAAAGCATCTGCAAGCAGGTGCAGGGGTGGGGGTGGGGTTGGATTCCTGGGCCTGCTGTGCAAGCCCCGCCCCTGGGGCACAGCAAATGAGACTGGACGTGGTGGCACACACCTGTAATCCCAGCATTTGGGAGACTGTAGACAGGCAGATCACTACAAGTCTGATCTAGTAATGAGACGCTGAACACCCTATAGAGCCTTCCCTAAAAATGCCAATAAATAAATAAATAAAAATAAAAGAAGGGTAAGCTGGGGAGATTGCTCAGCAGCATAAGTGCTTGACTGGCAAGCACAAGATCCTGAGTTTGATCCCCAGTACTGAAAAAGAAAAAAATAATAACAAGTACATAAAGAAGGGTAAACTGAAGACTTTTGCAGGTAAAGATGCAACTCCAGACCATACTCATAAGTGAAACAAGCACTTGTAAACATAATACTGTCGGGGCTGGTGAGATGGCTCAGTGGTCTAAAGCACCTACTTGGAACAAGCTTGGCAAAACACAGGGACCACGGTTCAATCCCCCAGCACCACATGCCAGCCAGCCTCGCCCCCTGGTGGGCTGAGCTGGCCACACACGCACACAGACACACACATAAGTAAATAAATAAAAATTTAAAAAAAAAAAAAAACATAATACTGTCTCTCTAGTGTGAGATGCTCAAAGAGAGTAAGATCCAAAATGTACAAAAGATATTATGAAATAGGAAGAAATTGTCCAAAAGGAAAGAGAAACTGGGATGGGGAAAAGGAAAAAAGACAGGGAAAAATTCAAACAAAGAATTATATATATTTTCAAGATAGTTAAACTACTAGTTTTTCTTAGTTCATTGAGAAGAAAAGTTTGTGCTAATAGTCTGGGCAATTAAATGCCCATATCTTGTTTTGCTTTGTCTCATTGAGACAGGGCCTCGCTATGCAGCTCAGGCTGGCCTTGGGCTCCCTCTGCAGCCAGGCTGGTCTGGAACTTGCAGTGATCCTCCTGCCTCAGCCTCCTGAGTTCTGGGATTACAGGCATGCACCAACACACCCATCTAAATGCCCATACCCTGTACTCTGAATAATTTAAAGGTAACAATATGCAGTGTATCAACCATTGTTACTCTCCTATTATGTGGTTTTGATTTTTTTTTTTTTTTATATATATATATATATATATATATATATATATATATATATAGTGATAATCTCAGCTTTGCAGGTGACTGAGGCTGCAAAAAGATAGTAGCAGTGACAGGCCCTGCCACTGTGGTGGGAGCTCAAAGACAGTTTCTTTTCCCCAGTGAAGCCGGGCCAGCTGGTATCCGGGGAGGCGACTCCAGCAACAGGGCAGGAGGGGCTGCAGTGCACGGACTTCTTCCTGGGCCTGAGGAGGGGCAACCACACTCTGGGCGCAGGTCAAAAGTGGACCTGAGCCGAGGCCACCAGCGGGAAGGCCAGGAGGGACTGGCGGCTGGGTTCCAAGGCTGACCCTGTCCAGTCTGCTACAGAGGGACCTGCCTTGTGCTCACTGCCCTGCAGAAGATATTCAGGCTCTAGAGAAGACTCCAGCTCCCCACTGCTGGGGGGCTCTTGGCCAAGGGGATGTGGAGGGGTAGCCTGGGCTGAGGAGCTGAGTAAGGGGCCACTGAGCTGGGGGGAAGAACCCAGCAGGCTGGGGCCGGTGGGTGAGGCAGATGGCACATGGCTGGAGCACATCTGAGCAAGAGGTAGAGTCACAACAGCAGGACTGAGGGACAGCAAAGACAAAGGGGATGGGAGGAGGCCACAGGGATCCCCAGGCTGTGGATCTGGGTGCAACCGCTGAGCTGGCAGACAGGAGACGGGACTCTGGAAGAGGCCCGGCTGCTCCTGGCAGCTGTGCTGTCCTTGGGGAGCAAGCTGTCCCGGAAGCCACCCGCCCTGGCCCCAGCAGTCAGGGGGCTCAGGAGCCGGGTGGAGGCTACAGCCCCTGGGGCACAGGTGCTCATGCAGTTGCAGGGTCTGGCTCCACCGAGTCAGTTCAGCCTGTAGGCCCCGGATCTCCTTGCGCAGGGCCTCGTTGTGTTTCTCCAGGGACTCTTGCTGCTGGGAAAGAAAAAAGGGGCAGGGAAGCATGTCAGACAGCGTCAGGGCCCTATGTGACCACTGTCCTCACCCAGGGTCTTCACTGCAACAGACACTACCACTTCTAAATGTTCAGGACAGAACCCCTGGCTACTCTAGCCAGTGGCTGCCACCCACCAGTCCCTACCCAACACCTGGACAGGGTCGGAGTTGCCCTGTTCTCTCTGTCTGCTTCTAGTCCCCTGAGCCAGGGTTACTGCTCCCACGGGACCTCCTCCTGCATCTTAAATTGTGTGTCCTCAAACCACCCCGTTCTCCTGGCTCAGAAAAGCCATTCAGCAAATGCGTCACTATTGGTGGGTGAACTGTTTTGGTCTTGTTCTGTCAACTGAACTGAAGCCTTATACATACTGGGCAAGTACTCTGCCACCGGGCCCCAGCCTAGCTTTGCTTTGTTTCTTTTTAATTGTTTTGTTTTTTCACCCCTTCTTTTTTTTTTTTTCCCCCAGTACCAGGGATTGAACTCAGGACCTCGCACTTGCCAGGCAAGCGCTTAATCTACTGAGCTATCTCCCTGGCCGAATTGTTTTGAGACAGGGTCTCATTCTGAATTTAGACTGGCCTTGAATTCACTATACAGTTCAGGCTCTCCTCAAAGTTGTGGTGATCCTCCTGCCTCAGCTTCCTCAAGTGCTGGATTACAGGCATACGCCACTACACCTGGCTTACTTTTTAATTTTATTGTGAGATAAGTTCTCACTAAGTTTCCCAGGCTGTGTTAGAATTTGAGACTCTCCTGCCTCCGCTTCCTTGTACAGCTGGGATTACAAGTGTGTACCACCACTCCAACTATGCTCGGACTCTGCCTTCTGGATAGGAAATTTTTTTGCAGTGCTAGGGATTAAACCTAGGGTTCTACACATGCTAGTAAGCTCTGTACATCCTCAGCCCTGCCACTCCTCTCCTTCCCTTCTCTCTCTCTCTCTCTCCTTTCTTTTTTCCCCCTCCCTTTTCTTTTTTCCATTTTGTTTAATTCCAAGTAGGCACTAAACTCATGATCCTCTCCACTCAGCCTCCTGAGGGCTGGGATTACAGCCTTGTCCCACACACGGGGTTTCAGGATGAGCCTTTCTAATGCACCACTGTGTCTTCCTTCTACATTTTCCAAGCCTTCTACTCATCCCCAGGAACTGAGTCAGTAACTCATGAAATTCACTCATTTTCAGCACATGTGCAGATGCTGCTGCTGGGGGGGGGGGGCGTTCCTCTAGCTCCGGCTCTGCCCACTCTCTCCACCTCTTCCCTGCTCTAGTCACCACCCCGCCAAGGACTTGTCACTGTCTGATATCCTAAATACTCGATGGGTCATTTATTCATCCGGCTTCTGTGTAAGTATGAGCTGGGGGAAGGTGAGACGTTGCCTGCTGTATTCACAGTTGTTTTGCAGTGCTGAGACCTGAGCCTGTCACATGAGAGACCCTCGAGGGACATTTCCAGAAGCAATGAATAAATAAAAGCTTAGTTTCCCAGCTACCATCTCCTTCGCACCCCATCTGCAGAGTACTGCCCCAACTATACCTGCGCCAGCACAATGGTATGTGCTCACAGTGCATTTTATTTTCTTTCTTTCTTTTTCAAGACAGGGTCTCACTCTGCAGTCCAGGCTAGCCTTGAACTCAGTATATCTAGGCTGGCCTCATTCATGCTGATTCTCCTGACTCAGGCAGTCTTCTGAGTGCTGGGGTTACAGGTGTGTGCCTCACCATGTCCCGTCTCTCTCTGTCTCTCTCTGTCTCTGTCTCACACAATCTTGCTATGCAGTTCAGACTAGCCTTGAACTCACTATGTAGCCTGGGCTGGCCTCAAACTCCTAGCCATCTTCCTGCCTCACCTCAGCCTCCTGGGATTATAGGCATGAGCTACCATACCCAGATCTCAGTGCATTTTATTACCTTCATCCACTTGGAAAACTTCTATTCATTGTCAAGACCTGCTCAAATTTCATTTCCTCTATACATACCTGATATCACACTACCTATATACTAGGGACTGCATCATGTCCTTCCAAAATGCATACGTTGATGTGGTAACCTGAGTATGTCTGTATTTGGACATTTATTTATTTATTTATTTATTTATTTATTTATTTATTTTGTGGAACTGGGGATTGAATTCAGGCCCTTGCACTTGCCAGGGAAGTGCTTATTCTACTGAGCCATCTCCCCAGCCCCTGGACACATTTTTTTTTTTTT
>NW_004524760.1:83854-98355 GCF_000260255.1 Octodon degus | reverse complement strand
CAATTTTATTTTTATTTATTTATTTATTTTTTTTTTTTGCGGAACTGGGGATTGAACTCAGATCCTTGCGTTTGCCAGTCAAGTGCTTATCCTACTGAGCCATCTCCCCGGCCCCTAGGAGGCAATTTTAGATGAAGTGGCAAGGGCAGAGCACTAATCTGATATCAAAAGAGATAAGGTGAGGGCCGGCCTCATAGCTCTATAGATTAAAGCACTTGCTTAGGGGCCAGGGAGGTGGCTCGGTGGGATAAGTGCTTCCCTGGCAAGCATAAGAGCCTGAGTTCAATCCTCGGTTCCACAAAAAAATAAATAAATAAAGCACTTGCTTAGGCAGAGCGCAGCAGCCGGGGTTTAATTCCTGGCATTCCATGCTGGCCCAGCCTGCAGGGCACGCTGAGACATCAATTGAGATTGGGTATGTTGGCGCATGCCAGTAATCCCAGCACTTGGGGGGCTGAAAACAGGAGAGGCACTATGAGTCCAATCTATGTAGTGAGACCCTGTAGACCCTGTCCTAAATACAGGAAGGAAAAAAAAAAAAGAGAGAGAGAGATAAAGTGACTCAATGGTAGACTCTCCACTAAGGGGAGGAAGAGGAGGCCCTGAGTTTGATCCCCAACACTAGAAAAAGAGGACCCAGGCATGATGGTGTATGCCTGTAATCCCAGCAGCACTCAGGAGGCTGAGGCAGGAGAATTGCTGTGAGGGGCCAGCCTAAACTACATAGGGAGAGTCTGTCTTACAGAGGGAGAGGAAAAAGGGATTCCTCACCGCAGAAGGAATGTTACGAGAACCCAGAAAGAAGGCAGTCACCTACTGTATAAGCCAGGAAGACAGCTCTCAAGGTCAAGAACACCTTGACCTTGAACATCCCAGTCTCCGGAATTTGAGAAATAAATGTCCTTTATGCCTACCTAGTGTCTTTTTTTTTTTTTTTTTTTTTTGAGAACTGGGGATTGAACTCAAGCCGTGCTTATTCTACTGAGCTTTCTCCCCGGCCCCATCTACTGTCTTTTGTAGGGCAGCCTGAGCAGATGAATGTGGCCCCTTCTACCTCAATGTGCCCAGGGCATTTTATACTACCATTGTCTCTTTGCCAGACGCTGCTCGAGGTGTTGGGGAAATGGCAGAGGATGGAATAGCTCCCTGACCTCGCGGCCCTCGGTGAGGAAGAGGAGCGACGCGGGGACTGTGCAGTGAAGTCCCTGCTAACAAGCAACTGGCCAGCTCACTGGCTGCTTGCGCGCTGCGGGCGGCAGGGGGCGCTCCATCCGCCCGCTCACTGCAGCTCCTGTGACGCCTCGGTGCGACCCTACTCTGCCCGGGGACTGGGGCTTCTGGGCAGATGCGGGCGCCGCGCTCTCGGGCTCCTCGGCTAAATAAACCGCTGTTCTCGATGCATCACCCGGTGTGTGGTATTCAGGTATAGCGGCAGGAAATGGGCTAAGGGGGGCGTCCCCACCTGGTGCAGGGCATCCGCCCTATCCGTGTGCTTCTGCCGGCTGCGCTGAGCGGCCACCCGGTTCTTCTGCTTCTTCTTCAGCTGCTTCTGGCGCTCCTGGGGGTCCTGCTGAGCATGGGCGGGGCTCAGGGCTCGCAGCTGGGCTTGCGCCCCAGAGAGCAGCGTGGAGAGCCAAGTCCTCCGTCCTCCCAGAAGCCCCTCTGGCTCCCCGGTGCCGTGCTCCTGCCCCTGCAGCCACTGCACACGTGATGCCAGCGTCACCCAGTGTCCTCACTGCTCCTGTGGGGGCGAGGGCCAGTGGGATTTCGGACCCAGACAGAACTGACTTCAGACTGAACACTTGCCCAAGCTACTTCTCTGGGCTACTTACTTCTCTGGGCCCAGCTGCTGCTTCTGTGCAATGGAGGCACCGTGGTCCTTCCCCCTCCGGCCTCAAGAGGGAATCCCAGGCAGCAGGTTGTCCTGAGCCAGGTTCAGTGAAGGGCAGCACTGTCCTTCCCACTGCTGTCGCTTCTCGGTCACCTTCACGGTGTTGCTGATTTACCTGATGAAGAGCTCCTTGATTCAGTTCCATATACCTGAGCCCAGCTCAGGCCCAAAGCTAGCATTTAACTATGTAACAAACATTTATTATGCACCTACTGTATACTAGGGAGGACTTAGCAGCGAACAAACAGGCAGAAGCCCCAGCCTCATACTGCTTGCACAGCAGTGCCCAGTAGTCCACAAGGAAGGAATGGGAAGTCTTTCCTAACAAGCAATGGACCCTAAGCTGTGACCTCTCCCAGTTCAGGGGACCACAGAACTTAGTGGGGGGAATATATATTTTTGGTTTTTGGTGGTTTTTTTTTTTTGTTGTTGTTGTTGTTGTTGTTGTTGTTTTGTTTTGTTTTTTTTTTTTTTTTTTTTTTTTTTTTTTTTTTTTTTTTTTTTTTTTTTTTTTTACAGGGTTTTGCTATGCATAGGCTAGCCTTGAGCCCACTTTTAGCCTAGGCTGATCTCAAACTCATATTGATCCTCCTGCCTCAGCCTCACAAATGCTGGGATTACAGGCATGCCCCACCATGACTGGCTTTTGGTGAATGATTTAATCCAAATGCCCAAAGCTCTGGAAATTCAGGGCAAAGGGGACTGGTGAAGAGCTCACAGATCACACCCCTGTTACTCTTGGCAGGGGATGTTGAGTATAAGGATCCCAGAGAGGATGCTGCCCCCTGGCTGAGGACTGTGGATGCTGCTGGGACCAAAACTGCAGCTCCACCCTGGCCAGAAACTTGAGGAGTTCATGGCCACAGCCGGTGTATTGCAGCCCTGGGGGGCTGGGAGTCTGGAGACTGGGGAGGGACCCCTGAGATACTGAGAAGGCCTCAAAGGAAAAGTAGGGGGGGGGTCGGGGAAGGGGAGAGAAGTGTCAGGGGAGAGCAGGTGGGCAGAGCACAAGTCCTAAACTTCAGGCTGAATCTGCAGCCTGAGAGCCAAAAGCCTCATCCAGTCCCTAATATTCCAGAGGAGGAACTGAGACCCAAAGAGGGGGTGTGTGGAGCCTGCCTAAAGACACACAGCCACTGGCACAGAGCTGGGATCAGAGCCCTGGACTGCATCTCCCACTTCTGACCCTGGGACCCTTGGGCATAGCCCCCCACACTTTTTTTCTTTTGCTATACTAAGGACTGGACCCAGGGATTTACATTGAGCTATATCCTCCCCCACATAATACACACTTTTTCAAAGTTTTGAGACAGGGTCTCACTAAGCTGCCTATTCTGGCCTTGAACTGAATTTATAATCCTCCTGCCCCAGAACCATAAGTGTGTCACCACGCCTGGCCACATTCCCCTTCTCATCCCCGTCCCAGGCCCTGTACTCACTGTCCCAATCAGCAGTTCGTCTCCCTGGCAGAGGTGCATGGCTCAAGCAGGGGGAGCAGAGAGTCACACTGATTCCAAATGTCCCTTGGCAGCTGTGACCTCCCAGTGCCCTCTGGGGGCCCAAGGAAGTGGTGGCTCTTTAAACTCCAGTGACCACTCCGCCCCCAGCAAGCCCAGTTTCAGTTTCTCCTAAAGCCACCGGCTGCTCAGAATCCCTGGCTCAGGGTGGCTCATGTGGGTGGAACTTCCTAACATGAACTAGCCTTCCGGTTAGGCCCCTTCTGTGGAAGCAGGACTGTGGAAACGTGAGAGGAGGGAAGACAAAGGCCAGGTGCAGGGGGAGTAGTCTGGGGAGGGAGGAAGTCAAAGGGAAAAGCCAGTGGAGTCCCGGAGTTCACATGGGTCCTGGGAGAGCCCCTGTGCTCTGTGGTGACACTCCTAGAAAACTGCAGGTTATTGTCTCTGAGGAAGAATAGGTTCTGATGGGACATCTGTTGGGGGAATGGAAGAGCTGGTAGCTCCCATCAGAATCAGCATGCAAGGGCCGGGGAGATGGCTCAGTGGAATAAGCGCTTCCCTGGCAAGCGCAAGGGCCTGAGTTCAATCCCAGGTTCCACAAAAAGAAAAAAAAAAAAAAAAAGAATCAGCATGCAGTGTGTAGGGCACTATGGTCTGACAATGAGAGCACATTAAAGGCTCAAAGCTAATGATGTGGGGTCACAAGAATGATAAATACTGCAGATACATATGGTTTTCTGCCAGGAGAGTGCCTAAGTGTTGTATTCAGGGACCTCTGAGTTTACCAGAAAAGGACGCTACAAGTGGTTAGCAATGTCTGCCATGCAAGGATTGATTACTGATGTCTGCCCTGAGTACAGGTAGCAATGTTGGAATCTTCTTCCCTCCTTGACCCAAGACCTAAACTAGCCTGGGTTTCAGAAGTAGCAGCCTGGACTCAGAGTCACAAGTCCGCTCACTGCACTTATCCCCCACAACTTCAGTGTTCACATATGTACACTGGGGATGACAATGAAATCGGGCTTTAAAAAAAATCAGGCTTATTTTACAGAATAATAATAATTATTATTATTATTATTTTGAATTTGGAACAGGGTCTGCAGGGTCTACAGGATCTCACTACACATCTTGGACTCATAATAATTCTCCTGTTTTCAGCTTCCCAAGCTCTGGGATTACAGGTACACCACCACCTCCAGTCTCAATCACCATCTCAGTGTGCCCCAGGGGGCAGGGCCAGCATGTCACACGGGGATTGAACCCCAGCCACTGCACTCTGCCTAAGCAGGCTCTTTAGTTTGCTGAGCTATTTGATAGGCCCTATTTTACAGAATTATTTTTAAGAAGGGAAAGACTGAGATGAGTGGAAAGGTTTTTGGATGTTGTAAAGTACTACTCACCCAGGTGCAGTCTAACATCCCAAGATGTGGAGTGATAGTCTAGATTCTAGGGTTGAGCTGCAGAAACATTAGATATGGCTGAAGGGGCAGAATTGGGAGTCCCTGCCTCTCACTTTAGAAGGGTTTGGGGTAAAGGCTGATGTGGGACACCTATCAAGGGAGGCTGCCCCTATTTATGGGAATTATTTTTGTTTCCTGAACATCAAGAAGACTGGGATGTCTCACCCATGGCAGGTGCCTGAGGGGCTCATTAAGCCAGTCCTCAGGCCCCACAGGGAGCAATCTGGCAGAGGTATGTGCATGATGTAACCCCCCAAAACATTCTGGGCAGGAGGCAACGACCCAAGTGCGATCCAGCCCCCAGCCCCAACCTAGACTCCTAGGCCCAGTTCCTGGCTCCAGGTAGAAGGCACACAGTCAGCAGGTGTGGCCCCTTGCAGAGGCCAAAGCCCTGAAGGAAAGCAAAGGAGATAGCGTTTATGGCTTGATCTCCCTGAGGAGACTGTGGAGTAAGGGAGTGGCAGGGAGGGAGGGGTGAATGGATGAGGAATGATTAACTAGGAAGCTTCCTGCAGAAGGGGATATCCAGCCTGACCTCTGGTGTCCTGGTCAGCTCAGGCTGTGTGGCTTCAACAACAGCCATCTATTTCCCCAGCTCTGGGTGCACTGAGCCGGCAACCAAGCCCAGGCGTGGTGGTGCACGCCTGTAATCCCAGCCCTGGAGGGAGGATCATTACGAAAATAGGAGGATCATTACGAGTCCAAGATGTGTAGTGAAACCCTGTACCAAATCAAATACATAAATGAAAAAAAATTTGTTTATCAGTTATTTATTTATTGGTCTTTTTTGAGACAGGGTCTGGCTATGCAGTTCAAGCTGGCCTTAAGCTCATCTTGTAACCCAGACTGGTCTTAAACTGGAAACAATGTCCTGCTTTGGGCAGGTGAGATGGCTCAGTGGTCTAAAGCACCTACTTAGAACACGCTTAGCAAACCACAGGGACCGTGGTTCAATCCCCCAGCACCACATGCCAGCCAGCCCCGCCCCCTGGTGGGCTGAGCTGGCCACACACACACACACACACACACACACACACACACACACACATAAATAAATAAATTAAAAGAAAAAAAAAAGAATATGTTCTCCAAAAAAAAAAAAGGGGCCGGGGAGATGGCTCAGTAGAATAAGCACTTTCCTGGCAAGGGCAAGGGCCTGAGTTCAATCCCTGGTTCTGCCAAAAATAAATAAATAAATAAATAAATTGTGCTACAGTAAACATGGGTGTGCATATATTGCTGTGGTGTAATGCTTTTAATTCTTTCTGGAAGATAGCAAGAAGAGGAATAGGTGGGTCAAATGGATCCTCTAGTTGTAGGATTATTTTGGGGGGAGTACTGGGAATTGAAGTCAAGACCCTGCACTTGCCAGGCTGGTGCTGTGCTGCTACGTTATGTCCCCAGCCCTTGTTACTATGACATATAATCATGTCCCCAGTTGTAGTTTTCCTTCAGAAATCTCCACGCCGATTTCCACAGTGGTTGCACCAGCCTACATTTCCACCAATGGAGAAGGGCTCCTTTTTCCCCACAGCCCCTCCAGCATTCCTTATTGGCTGATTTTTTTTTTTTCTGGAGTGAAAAGGAATTCATAGCATTGTTTGAATTTACATTTCTTAAATTATAAGTGACGTTGAACATTTTTCTTATATTTATTTGTCATTTCTATTTCTTCATCTGAGAGGTGTCTGTTCATTTCAGATGCTCATTTTTGGGTTGGGTCTTTAAATTTGGGGAGGTCTGATTTTTTGGAGTTCTTTATATACTCTACATAGTGATCTTACTAAGTAATTCAGGCTGACCTTGAATTCATTATGCAGACTTTTCTGACCTTGAAATTATGGTAGTCCTCCTGCCTCAGCCTGCCCTGTGCTGGGTTTTGTTTTGTTTTGTTTTGCGGAACCGGGGATTGAACTCAGGCCCTTACACTTGCCAGGCAAGTGCTTATTCTACTGAGCTATCTCCCTGACCCCAATGCTGGGGTTATAGGTGTGCACCATCACACCCGGCCTACTTTTTGTCTTCAAAGGACATGAATCTCATCAGGAGTCTCTGATGTCCTCATCTAAGCTTACCTATGATAGGTATTTTTCAGGTGAATGGCACAGCAGATAAACAGGCAGAAGGAAAAGCGAAAAGGGGCTTTATTCTCTTTGAGGACACGGAGAGAATTGGGGGAGGTCAAGGAATTCTCTGGACTGGACAAAGGAAGGCTGAGGCTTTTATGGCCTCTTGCTAGGGGTGGAGTTTGGAGGGGATGTTTTGATACACCTGAGGGAGCTGATTGGGGGTCTTCCCTGAGGCGAGGAAGGGTAAAAGTAAATTATTTCTGGGGCTAAGTTGGAGAAGAAGGGGAGGTGTTCCGGGGAGCATGGGCCTTTGTTCTAAGGGCATTAGCCATATTAGATGACCACCACAATGATTTTAGTAATTCACACTAGGGCCCAAACCTATCAACTTATCTCCTGAAGATTCACCCCACTGCCCAACGCCATCATACTGAGCACTGAGGGTTGGTGCTTGAACATGTGAGTTTGGGGCAAGGCACAAACACTGAGTCTGTTTCAGAGAGGGAGGAACAGAGAGGAACTTAGAGAGGGGAGGTCACCCTGCAAGGGGAAGAAGTGGAGGTAGAATACAACTTCTGGCTTGCAAGTCCTGAATCTCTCATACTCAGCTTGGCAAGACTGCCTGTCAGGTTCGTAGCCCTGGTGAAGAGAGGCTCAGAGGCCTCTGAAATGTCATAGTTACAAACAGATCAACTGAGGCCAGGGCATGGTGGCACATGCCTGTAACTTCAGCACCTAGGAGGCTGAGGCAGGAAAATCACTGAGTTGGAGGCCAGCCTGGCTACATAGAAAATTCAAGCCCAGTCTGAACTACAAAGCAACACCTTGCACAAACAAACTAAATAAGCACCTGAGCAGCAGGATCTTTTTCCATTTTGCTCCCTGGAGTACCTCCTATGCCTCAGGCCCTGCCTTCACATAATGGATGCTCAGTTAGTGAAGAAATGAATTAAAGCCCAGGCAGCTTTTCATCTAGGGATCCCCAAAACCATCCTAGAAACCCCTGCTTCACTCATCCCCACAGGATCTTCCCTGGCTGCTTAGAGAACTCCCTCTGTCTACCTCCTCATTTTACCAGAGAGAAAACTGAGGCACAGGGTGGGTACTGTTTGGCAGAAGCCAGGATATACTGATGCCTCATCCCAAGTTCTTTCTCGCACCTGCTAGTGTTGGGCAGATGCATGGATCTCCAGGTTACCAGGGACCTCCTGGGCTAGGTCCTCCCACCATATGTGTCCCTCCTCCAGGCATGGCCTCCCCAGGATGCCCACAGGTACCATAGAAGATGAGCAGAACAGAAGAGAAAAAAACCAGATGGCTGGACTGGAGCTGGCTGAGGGCTCCCAGTCTAGAACTATGGACAGGGCCACTGGGAGCTAAGCATCATGTGGGAGGTGTTTGCAACTCAGAGGGGGTGGGACTTACCAGTTAGGGAACTCACTTCCAGAAGGGGCTTGCTTTTTTTTTTTTTTTTTTTTTGTTTTCATCCTTATTCAATAAACTTTTTTTTTTGCTTTTTTTTTTTTATAACAATAAAATTCTTCATAGGAAAATTTGCATGGGTTTAGGTACACAATTTCTGTACAAGTATAGGCAGACATCATCAGATTTGTACTATCACATACATATGTTATCTTTTTTTTTTTACATATGTTATCTTCATGTAGTATTTCAAAGCTTGCAGACCAAAAATGTTATTTTTTTTCAATAATACACTGCATACATTCTTCCCAGTGGTTAATTGCTGTACAAGATGCAGACCTGTGATCCTACTTACAAACACCATTAGAACAAATCATTCTATTCATTAAGAGAATGCAACTATATATCTATCCCAACCACTTTGAATACACAGATACAAAATGGACATTCATAGTTATATCCCAATTTTTTTAAGTTCTGTTGTTGAATATTATAGGTGTGTAAACTCAGCAAAATATTAGGGGCTTGCTTCTTGTTAAAGGTCAAGGAAGGGGGGCCTGCCCCTTAGCTCAGTTCTTTAAGTGGCTGCTTCAACAAAGCAGTCAGGCTCAGGTTGCTGTGGTTCCGATCCCTACAACACAGCTCTTTGGCAGGGACAATGAAGGGTGGAGAGGCTCTATCTCAGGGCCTGGAACTTGTCCTGGGGCAAGTCACTTACTTAACCTCATTATGCCACCTCTGTAAAACCAAGATCTTATTTCAGAATTTGACGAAATAAAAAATGTAAATGGCTTGGGACAGCATCTGACACAAATATTTACTGAGTTTTTTTGAGTTTTTAAGAAAGACACTCAGTAGATACCTGATTTTTGTTGTTGTTGTTGTTTACATAAGAACAGGCTTGTATTTTGTTTGTTTCTTTTTTGTTATTGTCTTTTTGAGAGGGTCTTGCTATGCAGCTCAGGCAGGGCTTGAGCTCATTATGTAGCCCAGGCTGGTCTCGAACTCACAATAATCCTCCTGCTTCAGCCTCCTGAGTGCTGGTATTGCAGGTATGTGCCATCACACCTGGCTCTCATTATTTAAGAAAAACACAAGGGTTACAAGAACAGAGAAGAGATATTTTTTTCCCCTTTAATGAAATATCTCTTTAAATGGGGTTAAAACAAAACCTTGAAAACTTCTCAGGGCTGGCTACATTCTTAGGCAGGACCTGCTCTTGACAGCAAGATGATCATGAGAAACCCTAGTTTAGTTTCACCAGAAAGGGGCCACACAGGGGGCTGGTGAGATGGCTCAGTGGTCTAAAGCACCTATTTAGAACAAGCTTAGCAAAGCACAGGGACCGCTGGTTCAATCCCCAGCACCACATGCCAGCCTGCCCGCCCCCTGGTGGGCTGAGCTGGCCACACACAGTCACACACAAATAAATAAATAAAAATTAAAAAAAAAAAAAGAAAGGGGCCACACACACCCCTCAGCCTCATCAGGCATCTTCCCAATAGTCTCCGAGAAGGGCCTTGGCCAGATTTCCCTGCACTGACTTGGGGTTTGTGCATGTTTGTGACCTCAGTTTCTGCAGCCAGGCCGAGGTGAAGCTGGCAAGCCAGAGTGGCAGGCTCATCCTGAAGCTGGATGGGCTCAGCTCCATCTCCACCACAGGCTCTGGGGTGGGGGGAGGCTTGTGTCACCATAGGAGTCTGACACTGAGTCTGGTGCCCTCTTTCTGTCACTTCAAAGCTACCTGAGTTGAGAGGAAGGTCTCAAGGGTCAGGGGCCTTGTCAGAAAAGCGAAGTCTCACTGTAAGGGTGAATGAGATGAGCTGCGTCCTGGGCAGGAGCGGGAACCACAACTGTCAGGGCACGATGCGGGAAGGACTGACTTTCACTTTCAGCAACAGCGCAGTGTGGGCCCTGGAAGAAGCCAGGCTGCGAACAGCCTGGCCTCCCACAAACAGGATGATTCCCCTCAGGTCCTATGAAGTCACCACCGTTGCTGGTCAGGGGTGGGCAGTGGCACCGTAGAGGAAGTGGAAGGTGGCACACATCCCGGCACTCAGCTTCTGCCTTGACCTCTGTCCTGCTGGCTTTTTGCTGCCTCCAAAGCTCTGTGCTTCTGGCTCTCTGCTGAACCTTCTGTGCACACATCTTCCCAGGAAGCCGACTGGAACTTTTGGAAGTATGTGGGAAGCACAAATAGTAAACAGCTTCGAGTCACCAGCATCCAGGGCACTTGCGATGTGGCAGCTGTGACCACAGCTCCTGGATATGGTCAGATGGTTCTTACCCCAGAGAGACCTGGGTTCAAGTGATTGCACTGCCATTGACAGCTATGTGTCCTTGGTGTGTCACCGTGGCTCTCTGGGGTTGGTCAGCAAAATAATAATACCCCTGATTTGCCAGGACTCTCATGGTGGCTGAAGCTACATATGGAAAGCTGTCACTGTGAGCTCAGAAAGATAAATTGCCCATACTCTCTTTTTTTCTGCTTAACCGGGTATTGAACTCAGTCCCTTGCGCTTGCCTGGGAAGTGCTTATTCCACTGAGCCATCTCCCCAGCCCCTGCCCATACTCTTGTATCAGTGACTCTGAGAGACATGAAGGCCTCCCTGTGGGGGAATGGCCAGCTGGGGTCATTGAGCAGAGCCTAGAGGCCAGGCTGGGCTGGCTGCCCTGGGTTGGGCTGGGGAAAAAGTGCAACCTAGCTGGCCAGAGACTCACAAGGTCATTGAAACGACAGCATTGCTCTTGGCATACCCAGCACCAATACTGGTGGCCTGGATGCCGGGGGCTCAGGCCAGGAAGGTGAGCAGGTAGTCACAGCCAGAGGACTAGAGATTTTCTGTTCAGTTTCCTGGTTTTGCAACTGGTGGAGCCAAGGTTCAGCAGGAAGAGGGGATGTGGCCAGGTTAAAGGAAAGGACAAAGGCCTGGCGAGACTGCTCAGCAGACTAAGCATCTGCTTAGGCAAGCACAGGGACTGGGGTTCGATTCCTGGCACCACATACTGTGCCAGCCTTGCCCTGGGGTGTGCTGAGCTGGCCACTGTGACTGGAAATGGTGGCACACACCTGTAATCCCAGCCCTGAGGAGGCCAAAAACAAGAGGATCACTATGAGTCTGAGCTGCATAGTGAGACCCTGTACCAAATAAATAAAAAGTAATAATAATAAAGGAGGTGGCAGAGCCAGCAGACCAGGTCCTGCCACACCTCAGCCTGTTCTTCCCATCTTAGTCCTTTGAGAGCCAGTAAACATCTTGGGGACTGGGGTGGCAACAGTGGGGTCACAGGATCTCAGAGGTCTCAGAGGATCAGGGAGTATTTTTACCTGCTGAGGGTCAGCAGGGGAAGAACAGAGGGTACCCTGTTAAGAATGGATTTGAAATATTACGTGTGTGTGTGTGTGTGTGTGTGTGTGTGTGTGTGTAACCAGGGACTGAACTCAGGCCCTTGTGCTTGCCACGGAAGCGCTTATTCCACTGAGCCATCTCCCCGGCCCTGTTGAGGATGGAGCCCTCAGAGTCTCAGAGCAAGGTTCTCAAAGCTGGAAAGAATGGAAAGGATAGGAAAGGTCTCAGGACGTGGGAGCACACTTGTAGTTTCTGTGTGCCCAGCTCCCAGGCCTCATGGAACCCCATACTTTCCCTGGGCCTTAGCTTCCTTGCAGAATGGAAATGGCACTTTACCAAACGAGGCCAAGACTAGAAACTCTGAGAGGGAAACCCAGGCTCCTTTCCTGGTGCCGCCACTACCTGCCCTCCCTCCCAGACTCAGTCTCGCCTTTGACCCTGGGTTTCAGTAGACATCCTCCCCAAGTGGGGCTACTGCAGGAGCTAGGAGTGAAGGAGACTCCAAGGGTGAGGTCTGGTTTGGGGGACAGACAAGCAAGCCTAAGGGTGAAGGACAAAGCTCACCAAGCCAAGTAAACAGCCCTGAAGACTTAACCACCTTCAGTCCCTGTCCCTAGCATTCACCAGAGATTTTTTTTTTTTTTTTGGCAGAACCGGGGATTGAACTCAGATCCTTGCGTTTGCCAGTCAAGTGCTTATCCTACTGAGCCATCTCCCCAGCCCCCTCACCAGAGATTTAAATACAGAGACCAGGGGCCAGGGAGATAGCTCAGTAGAATAAGCGCTTGGCTGGCAAGTGCAAGGGACTGAGTTCAATCCCCAATTCTGCAAATAATAATAATAATAATAATAATAATAATAATAATAATAATAAAAATACATACTTACAGAGAACAATTGAGGCCTCCCTGAAATATTGGCAGGTAGGGCACATTGGACATTTAAGCAAATACATGAAGCGAGGAAACTGGTATTGTCTGGGGGTGGAGGAGGATAGGCTTGGGACACCAGGCTCAGATGGAATTGGGAAAGTGGGGAGTAGGTTGGGCAGCAAGAGAACAATGGGGCCCTTCACAGGCATAGAAGAGCTTGGACTTTGGGGCCAAGGAGGGACAGAATCAGACACAAGGGCTGGGGGTGTAGTACTGTTGTAGCATCTGAACTGAGCCAGATGGAAAATGCTGTGCACCAAGGAGCTGGAAGGTAACTTTTATTGACGCCAGTGGGCTGGTGCGAGTGTCCATAAGACATGCAGGCGGTACAGCCTCGCTTAGAGTAAAAGAGCAGCTTACATACATTTTGTAAACGGGAAGTACAAAGTTGATATAGCAGGTTATTCTGTAATTGGTTACATATGTTTGGTCAGGCAGATATGTCCAGGGCAGGTTTAGAAGAGGCCACTCATCACGAAGTGGGAAGGTCTGGGGGAAGTTGGGATCTGAGCAAACAGGTAAGAGTTAGTGTGACCATGACAGGGCAGAAAGTCCTCAAAACAGGCTAGCAAAACAGGATATGTGTGCAGCATTGTAAAGCTGGTCAGACAGGGCTGAGTTGCAGCTGGGTAGTTTGTCAAGCCTGGCTGAGTCTGAAGGTCCAACGACGAAGCTATAATTTTAAAACATTTCTATTACAGCACAATCAGGCACTGGGTTCCATCGCCAGCACCAAAACAGAGCTCCTGGGCCTTGTGGAAGGAGGGGGAGCAGAGAACTACTCCGCCTATGGCAGCCATCCAGGTGGAGTGGGGATAGCTTCCCGAGAGAGACCAGCAGAGCCTGGGGAGCTGGCAGGCGTCTGCAGCCACTGCACCATCGCTCTACAGA
Organism: Octodon degus; assembly: GCF_000260255.1. Taxonomy (NCBI): domain Eukaryota; kingdom Metazoa; phylum Chordata; class Mammalia; order Rodentia; family Octodontidae; genus Octodon; species Octodon degus. Next base: position 84,882 of record NW_004524760.1, on the reverse strand, counting down.
CTTGGCCTGTGGCACCAGAGGTGGCAGAGCCTTTTCTCTTCTTTCTTTCTTGAGGTCTGGTTTAGGGGACCTCAAACCAGAGGTTTCTTTTTTTTTTTTTTTGTCTTTTTGAGAAAGGGTCTCCCTGTACAGCTCAGGTTGGCCTTGAGCTCACGTTGTAACCCAGGCTAGTCTCCAACTTGCAACAATTTTCCTGCCTCAGCCTCCCAAGTGCTGGGATTACAGGCATGCACTACCATGCCCAGCCTCCAGGCCTTCTCTTTAGGAGAGGTGGACACAGCTGTGGCATGGGAAGAGTTTCAGGTCTGCCCCAACACCCAGGTTCTGGCAAAGCAGGGTATGTCATGTGCTCCTGGGGCTGGCACAGGGTGAAGTAAGGGTTCCTTGAGTCCTCTGGAAGGTGGATGGCACTGCCTCTATCTCCCATACCAGGCAGCTGGGCTTAGACCTGTAATGGAGACGCTTGGACAGCCTGGCTCATTCTCCAGGACATTTGGCTATAGCCTGCACGTCGTATGTGCACCCTACTCAACAGTCAGTCCCCAGCACAGGGCTCAGGGCCACCCTGGGTACTGGAGATCGCCAGGGAGGCAAGGGCTGGCAGTGCTAGGGCAGGGTGGGGCAGAACTGTGATCTGTGTGCAGCTTGCCATCTCAGCTGTACATTCAACCATCCAGGGTTTTTTGTTTTGCTTTGGTTTTGGTTTTTTGGGACAGGGTCTCACCATGTCATTCAGGCCTTGAACTCACTATATAACCCAAGTTGGCCTCAAACTCAAGCTATCCTACTGCCTCAGCCTCCCAAATCTGGGATTACAGATGTGGGTCACCACGCCTGGCAACCATCCAGTTCTTTGCTTACTATATTGGCAGGACCAAACCTACATATAGATATACCGCCACCAAGTGTGGCAGGTGTCTCTGTTAGGGTCATGTGGTCCAAAATATGGGGCATGTGTAATAGATGTGTCTTACTAGAGAGAAAGATATGTTTTCTCTCTTATTAAAATTGTAATGTTGGGGGGGGGG
>NW_004524760.1:79833-82789 GCF_000260255.1 Octodon degus | reverse complement strand
CAGTTCGATCCTTCAGCACCACATGCCAGCCAGCCCCGCGCCCTGGTGGGCTGAGCTGGCCACACACACACACACACACACACACTAAATGTTAAAAAAAATAAAAAATAAATAAATAAAATGCTATACCATTTTGGGCCTTGCTGGTTAGCTCAGTTATTTAAAGCACTTGCTTGGGCAAACTCAGTCAGGCACAGGGGACTGTGGTTCAATACCCAGCTCCACATGCCATACCAGACCCACCCTTAAGGCAGCCTGAGCCAGCCACAAATTAAAAAAAAAAAAAATCTTTCTCAAGTTTTCGAGCACAGTATTGAAGAGGTCCACAGATGCTGGCCTGGGAGTTGGATTTATTGAATTCTCCTTTATGTGACCTTAGCAATCAATAAAGACTGCTGGTGCTAGAAACAAAAAAATAAAATAAAATAGAACGTATACCATTTTAATTTTTCTTTTTGAGACAAAGTCTCACTATGTACTTAAACGTAGTAGATTTGAACTCACTATGTAACACAGGCTAGCCTCAAATATATGGTGATTCTCCTGCTTCAGCCTCCTGAGTGCAGGGATTACAGAGGTTCATCACTATACCTGTTTTTTTTTAAATTTAGACTTTTTGGAAGGGCTGGCCAAATAGCTCAGGAGATTAAAGCACCTGCAAGCAGGCTCAGGGGCCAGGCTTCAATCCCTGAGCCTGCCATGCCAGCCCCACCCTGGGGCATGTTTAGACTGGCCATTGAGATTGGGTGTGGTAATCCCAGCTCTTGGGAGGCTGTAAACAGGAGAATCACTATGAGTCCGACCTAGTAGTGAGACCCTGAACACCCTGTAGACCCTTCTCCTTCATATATATAGATGTCACTATGCTACCCAAAGTGGCCTTGAACTCCTGGGCTTAAGCAATCCTTCTATCTCAGCCTCCCAGGTAACTAGGACTATAGGAATTCACTATCATGTTCAGCAAAACTAAACCTATGATATCAAATTTGAGGGTTTTTTGTTTTCTTTTTTGTGTGTGTGACAGCATCTCACCATGTAGTGTAAGCCAGACTTAAACTGGAGCCCAGGCTGGTCTTGAACTTGTGGCAATCCTATCCTCCTGCTTCAGCTTCTTGAGTATGGGGATTATAGGCATGTGCTGCCATGCTCAGCTATAATATCAAACTTTTTACACTGGACAAATGGTATTTTTGTAATGATCTAGAACTCTACAAGTTACAATACACTTAGCCCTAAGAAATCCTTTCAAAAGCAGCTTTCACAGCTGTCAGGATTTGGACATTTTATTTATTTTTTAAGATTTGATATTGAGGATTTAATACCATGGGGGAACAGGACTGTAAAAAGTGGGTAGGGGCATTAACACCTTTATCTTATATTTCCAACTCCCTCCTACATCCTCTTCAGTTAGGCTGGTTGCATCAGCATGTTGATACTTTCTTCTCTGAGAGCTTCTTCAGCATTTGGTTGACCTTTACCTCATCAAATTCCAAACACAGAAATTCAGATTTCTGTCCACATTTCCCAAATTCCAGCTCTATTACAGCAACAGGGATGTGAATTCGAGGCGAGTACCTTGACTGAGGCTTGCCATCACCTCTCCAGCTCAGGCCCCGAAGTCTGTTCTCCCAACGGCTCTGGTTTACATGGCTCTCTCGAACTTTTGTCTTGTGGCTTTTCCAGAATTTGAAAATAACAGCAGCTTGGTAAGATGTGATCCCATCTTGCTTTTTGGTTTGAGCAGTTAAAAATGCCTCCAACTGGTTGAAATCCACGTCTGCAGATGCAGTCCACTTCCCAATGACTACTTCCTCCTTGTTACCTACTCCAGCCCTGGATGGACATTTTAATTTCATGCTCATTTTGTAGGGGAGATAGATATATATATTATAGCTGTATATATTTTCTTCACAGTTTTTCCCAAAAGATATCTCCCACAGGTTTTGAGAGCTCTTTCCTCCTTTCTAGGAGGCAAATAAAAAGCTCGGCACAAGTCCCACCCCCTTTTTTTGGGGGAGAGCTCAGGCTGCCTTAAGGGCAGGTCTCCTAAGGCATGGGGAGCTGGGGATCAAACCGCGGTCCCTTGCGCCTCACTGGGTTCACCCCAGCAAACACTTAAACAACTGAGCTAACCTGCCCCTGTTCTCTGTTTTGTTTTGAGAGGGTCTGACTATGCATGTTGAGGATTGATCCCAGGGCCTTTCCCCTGAGCTACATTCCAAGCCTTTATTTGAGACAGTCTTGCTAAGTTATTCAGCTGCTCAGGCTGGTTTTGAGCTTGTGATCCTCCTGCCTTACCCTCTCAAAGTGTTGAAATTACAGGTCTGTGCCACCACACCTACATTACCCTTCACCCAGTTATTTCTTAATGGGGTAATTGCTCAGAAATTAAACCCAAACCAGGCATGATGACACATGCCTGTAATCCCATTTCAAGTTCAAGGCCAGCCTGGGCTACATAGTGAGTTCAAGGTCAGCCTGAACTGCACAGTAAAACCTTGTCTCAAAGAAAAAAAAGAGAAAGAAAAAGAAATTCTACTGTGTGGCTCCTGAGAAGCCACAACAGCTTGAGCAGGCAGAATTTGGAGACTGACATTTAAATAACTATTTCAAGGCTGCTGGCAGTGAAAAAGGAAAATCCAGAAGTGCTTAATGTAGTAATTTTATTTTATTTTTTTAAACGTAGTATATTACATTCCTCTCCAAATTTATTTCTTGGTGTTAACTGCTGAATTGCAGTGATTTCTTTCTTTTTTTTGGTACCGGGGATCAAACTCAGGATTTTGTGCTTGCCAGACAGACACTTAAGACTGCTGAGCTATCTCCCTAGCCCTTTTTTTTTTTTTTTTCCGGAACTGGGGATTGAACTCAGGTTCCTGAGCTTGCCAGACAAGTGCTTATTCCACTGAGCCATCTCCCCAGCCTGAAGGCAGAAGGAATTTTTTTTTTTTTTTTT
>NW_004524760.1:74167-79296 GCF_000260255.1 Octodon degus | reverse complement strand
AAAAAAAGAAGCATTTATTGAGCGCCTAGTTCATGGCAGTCAAGTGATAAACCCTACCTGGGCCTCACAGGCTCATTTGCAAGAGGACTTAAGACTTCTCAACTCCTAAGCTTTGGCATCGTTGTACAATTCTTTGTGCAGGATCTGTTCCCCGCATTGCGCAGAATCCTCTAAATGACAAGGGCTCTGTTCTGACACCGGCACACACAGTCGCCCCACGCACACGGCCTCTAGAGGGCATTACCGGCCTTGATTGAGAATTTACGCGAGGCAGGGAGAGCGGGAGGCCCATTTTCTGCTCCGTCACTGGTACATTTAGGAAGATGCCAGAGCCCAAGATGAGCATGACATAACCCCAGTTTCCGGGAAGTGTCCGGGGAACAGGCTTAGGATGGGCTTGCCAATACCTCTGGGTCGGAACCCCTCGGCAGGTAGTCTCCACTCTGCGGAGATGCAACTCAGGAACTTCAGGTTCGCGTTTCCAGCCCAGTCCTCGGGTGCTGGGAGGAAGGGACAGGGACTCTGCCTTTGTGTGCCCAAGGCCGGCTCTTGGAAGGAAAAGGGTTAACGCGTGGACCGCGCAGGATTCCTAGAACCGCTAGAGGACGCCCGCTTGTGTCTCTGCCGGGCGCTTACGGTCACGTGGCGGTGGGGCGGGACCAAACGAGCAGGTGACCAATCGGTTGTGCTGGCGGTGGGCATCGTGGCCAATAGGAATAGGGAGTGAGGTCCCGGGACTAAAGGAAACGACGGCTGGGAGGGGGCGACAGGACCATGGGCCTTTTGACCATCCTGAAGAAGATGAAGCAGAAAGAACGGGAACTGAGACTGCTCATGCTGTATCCTGCCCGTCGCCGAGGCCGCAAGGGTAGGGGCCCCGCTGGGCAGGCGCCCCCTGTCGGGCGCGATGCGCAGCCGGTACCAACTGCCCACAGTGCGTCACGCACGTGGGACCTACCACTCTCTCCGGGGCAGGGGTGGGGGCGCGCCACCAACAGGGCCAGAGGTGGGTCTCGGTTCGTAGGGCCAAAGGCTTGTGCCTCAGATTGCCGCGCAGGGCCGATGTCCCTCACACGTAGGGGAGACACAGCGGGCTCAGGGGACTCAGACTTCAGTGCGGCCTCAGCGTCGACTCCTGGCCTCCCGGCCCCAACCCCCTCTTCCTGTCCGAAGGTGTCGGCCTGGCCCCGCCCTTGGGTCGGAACCGCGCAGCTGGTCCCGCGAGCTTGTGGGCGTCGCCGATCCTAGGCCCTGTCGGGGTTCCTGCGGCTGCACGGCTGCTGCGTGGCCGTTCGGTGTCGTCGCGGCGGGGGACCCAGCGGGTCGAACCCCGTTACCGGCTCTGTATTGGGTCCAGCCGTCCCAACCAACCCTCCCCCGCCAGGCGGGGGAGAGATGTTTGTGCACTGCCTGTCTCTTCTTTTTCTTTTTTTTTTTTTTGGCGGAAACGGGAGATTGAACTCAGGCCCTTGCATTTGCCCTTTTCTACTGAGCCATTTCCCCGCCGCCCCCTACCCCCCCGCCCCTCGTCTGTCTTTTAAAGAACTTGGAGAAAAGTCCAGAGGGGCCGCTCATTCAATAAATACTTATTGAGCGCACTCTGTGTGCTAGGTAGGCACTGTCCTGGTGTTGGAGTAAAACCTCACACAAGGAAACCCTACTTTCGTGGAAATACTGTAATGCAGGGGGAAGGGAGAAAATAAAGCAAATAAGTAAAATAGGTGGGGTGGGTGAGAAGAGTAATTCAGGGTGTTCAAAGAGGGCCTCACGAAGAAAGTGACTGTTAGGTAAAAAGATGAGAGATGATCATGTACAAACCTAGGCCGGGGAGATGGCTCAGTAGAATAAGCGCTTCCCTGGCGAGCAAAAGGGTCTGAGTTCAACCCCCGGTTCCGCCAAAAAAAAAAAAAAGAACATGTACAAACCTAGGGACACAGTTGAGAGCAAAGTCAGGATGCAAAGGCCCTAAAGGAGACTCACCCAGGGAGTGGAGACAAAGAAGAGAGGCCTAAGGAGAACCGGAGGAGGAGGGGAGTGAGCCACTGGTCAGGTGATGTGGTGGGGCTACCTGGCCAAGGGACCAGCTTGGCAAGAGCAAGTTTGGGAAGCAGTGAGAGCCACAGTCTGATGGGAGCAAGAGCAGAAAGCTGAACGGTATAGTGAGTATGAGCAGCTGTCTTAAAGAGAGATGCTTTAAATGGAAGGGAGATGGGTCCAGAGAGCATTCTGTTGCAGCATGTGAGCACGAAGAGATAGTGGCTTTGTCAGCTGGTGGGGATGGTCTGGAGAGAGCTGGCAATCATCTGTGGCCAGTTTCAGGAGCTACCCACTGGTCTTGGTTGGGTGAGCGGGATGCACATGCTCAGCTTTGATATGTGGTGGGAAATGATTAGTCCGCCAAGTGAATCACCAGAGTGCAGAGCCTCGTCCTTAGCTCTTGGACTCCAGTGGCCTGGACAATGCTGGCAAAACCACAATTCTCAAGAAGTTCAATGGGGAAGATGTGGACACCATCTCTCCAACACTTGGCTTCAACATCAAGACCCTGGAGCACCGAGGGTGAGCTGGGGTCCCCAAGCTGCCAGAGTGGGATAGGCAGTGTGGGAGAGAGACCTGCTGACCCTGCCTCCTGCCCTGCCCAGGTTCAAATTGAACGTCTGGGACGTGGGTGGCCAGAAGTCACTGCGCTCCTACTGGCGGAACTACTTTGAGAGCACTGATGGCCTCATCTGGGTGGTGGACAGTGCTGACCGGCAGCGCCTGCAAGACTGTGCAAGGGAGTTGCAGGGCCTGCTTGTGGAGGAGGTGCGTGGCAGGGCAGGGCTTGGTGGGGGGCAGGGAGGGGGGCTTTACCCAGCACTCCAGCCCCACACTTGGCTAATCTGTCACCCTGCTCAGATGGCCACCAAAAGATAGGCTTGTTTCCTTGCCTGTAATTGGAGCCTGAGGCAGGAGTACCTCTGTAAGTTGTAGGCCAAGGCAGGATCCAGCCAGGACTGGTAACACATGCCTAAAGCCTGGAATACCAGTACTCAGGAGGCTGAGAATGGAGGGTCATGTGAATTCAGGGCCAACCTGGACTACATAGTTTAAGACCCTGTCTCAAACCCCCCCAAAAAACCCAATGTAGTTCAGTGGTCCTGGGTTCAATCCCTGCTAGCAAGAAAAAAAAAAAAAAAAAAAAAAAAAGAGAAACTAGGGGAAGGGGAATTGACAACAGTGACAGTAGGGCACTTTGGGGAGCTACCTTAAAACTAGTGTGTAAAGCCCTGACTCTGCTGTGTGACCGCACAAAGGCACTTAACCACTCTGAGTCTCCATTTCCACATCCCTAATATGGGAGTTATAATTAAGCTGACTTTGCAATTTGTTGTGTGGATCGAAACACTTTAAATTTGAGATCTACAGAAAAGTACAGAGATACCCCTTACTCTACTTGGCTGATGTTAACATCGGGGTACCTGTCAAAAAGAAGACATCAACACTGGCATGTTGCTATTATCTTAACTACAAATCCTTACATGGATTTCACCAGTTTTTTTTCACTCGTGTATTTGTCTGTTCTAGGATTTGGTTCCCTTTACTGCATTGAATTTCCTTGAGAGATGAGGCAGGAGCTGTAACTACCCAGGGCCTGTGTGCACCAGTGGTCTGTCCTGGGCACACAGGGACATGTAGTCACCCGGGGAGTTCCTCCCCGAGTGTGCAGTGCTAAGCCAGGCCTGGTGGGTGGAAGCTCAGCGGGTGGAGTCCTGGAGGGCTGCATCCTCCTGTCCTGCGTGTGTGGGTGTCATTAGGAGCAGAGGCACTAAGGCTGTAGAGGAGCCCATGAAAGGGCTACAGAAAAGTGGTGCCCATCAGACTTGAGCTGTCTAGAAACCCAGAGGCCTCAGATCACCTTGTCCAGCACCTTCTGTGCTTATAGAAGGGGAAACTGAAGCACAGAAGTGGGCAGTACCCACAGTGGGGCTGGCCTCAATGGCTGTTTCCATTGCCCACCTCCACTGGGCCTCTTCCACCCCCATGGGCCTTTCCCGGGTCTTTCAGGCTGCTCTCTGACCCCGGATCCTCTGGGCTAGCTAACAAGGGTCCAGGCTGCCCTCAGAGCTCCACCCACCCGCATCTTGTCTCCCCAGCGCCTGGCTGGAGCCACCCTCCTCATCTTCGCCAACAAGCAGGACCTGCCAGGAGCGCTTTCCTCTAACGCCATTCAAGAGGTGAGGCCAGGCCCTGGAGGGGGCTTGCTGAGGACAAGGCCCGTGATTCTTTCTCTATGCATTTCCAGAGGCTCTCTTAGCCCCTGCCATGTTGTAGAACCTATGTTGGGCCCCATAGGTTTGGTGGTTGCCAAGATGTAGGGGTGACCACAGCCTGGGGAAAGGAAAGGCAGGCCAACAAACAGATACTCCACAGGGTGCTGGGAGCCCACATGCTGTGTGTGCTTCCCCTGGAGATGCTGTGTGCATGGGCTAACCCATTTGCTACTCATCCACAGCCTCATGAGGTGGGAACAACTATTGTTTTACAGATGATGTAGCAGTCTTAAGAAAGATTAGATGACTTGCACAAGGTCAGGTAGCCAGTAGGTAGACAAGCCAGGATTTAAACCCATCCACTCTAACCCTGCAGCCTGCAGCTTCATCATACTTCCAATACAGAAACTCCAGAATGAGAAAGAGCAGGTTAGAATGGTGGTTCTGTCATATCCTGGCAGTGTGACCTGTGGCAGGTTGCTTAACCTCTCTGAGCTTTGCTTTCCTCCTTGGTACAAGAGCCAAAACAATCCCTAGATGGTACAGTGGAGTGGATAAGATGGCATATATGGGGTCCCTGGCACAGTGCTTGGGTCCTGCAGTCACTCAGGAGCCCATGTTACTTTTATATCACTCAGGTTGTCAATGGCATAGTGTCGTGGAAAGCCCAAGTGCCCTAGCGGGTAGGAACCCTCACAGGGATTCAGGGAAGGCTGCCTGGATGAGTGACCTTAGAGAAGTGGCACCTGCTGGGGCCAGGGAAGGGGATGGCCATGCCAGGCAGGAGCCACATGGCTGGCATCACCACATCTCCATCTCCCAGGCCCTGGAGTTGGATTCCATCCGCAGTCACCACTGGTGCATCCAGGGCTGCAG
>NW_004524760.1:67965-74002 GCF_000260255.1 Octodon degus | reverse complement strand
GGGGCCCTAGGCACACCCTCCACGGGCATGGGCACCAGCCAGCAGACTAACACCCCACCCCTGTCCCCTGTAACCTGCTGCTGCTACTGCTGCCTGGTGTCCAGCCAGGGCCAAGGAAGAGAGTGCTGGGACGGGGAGGGGGCACTACTGCTGCTACCAAAGCCCCTTATTGTCCTCTACTATGGTGAGAATAAAGCACTCCTTGCCTGACTTGTTTGTGATCTAGAGACTACCTGGGAACCCAGAGTCCAGCAGAGAACAGGAAGGAGCAGAGCCAAGTGCTCCCAGGTCAGGGACATGCAGAGGTTGCAGAAGCTCTGCACAGGGCTGCAGCTAATGACCCCTGAAAGAGCAAGGTGGCCTTACCAGGGGAGGTGATGTGAAGGAGTGCCAGTATCTGGGTGGAAGATTGGAGGACAGTTCAACAAGGTGACTGCAGCCCTCACTAATGGGAATCAGGGAAAGGGACACAGCCTCAGACCAGGACTTGGAGGTGACTGAATAGAACTAGACTAAAATTCAGCTTCCAACTTATCATTGCAGCCAGGCCTCCTTATGCATTGGACAACCTACACAACTGTATGAGGCATCACAGTTCAAGCAGAGACATGAAGAGCAAGAGCTCTTGGAAAATGTGGAGGGGAACAGACTTGGGAACAGGGAGCATGTAGGGAGAGGGAGAGCAGGTGGCTACCTCAGGAAGGGGTAGCTAAGGCTTTTCTTGAAGGTTATAGGTCCTCTGAAGCAGGGCCACTCTCAGATCTCAATCCAAGCAGCAAATGTGATCAGCATGTGTCTTCACCAGCAGGGGCCAGGGCCGTGTGCTAAATACTCCCCACATGCCAGTAGTCCAGTTACTCAGGAGGCTCAGGACAGAGAATCACAAGTTCTAAAGCAATGAGGTAAATCAGTGAGACCTTATCTCGAAATAAAAAGGGCTGCCACTAGAGAACTTTCTTGGCATTCCTGAAACCCTGGGTTCCATCCCCAGCACCAGAGGGACAGGATGGGACAAAGGTGGGAGAACCCATCTCTGTGTGGTGTGGTCAGCAGCGCCCCTGCCCTTTTACAGAAGACACTGCCCCCCAGAGGGCGAGCAGCTCACTCAACACCCCCAGCTAGGATGAGAGCTGAGCTCAGGCACTGGACATTGCTGCCTCCCATGAAGTGCAGCCCTGATGGTCTCAGCCCCTTGAAGTGGGCACCTGCAGCCCAACGTGCTCAGTGCACGCTGCCCAAGGGTCAAAGGGAAGGGAAAGGCGAGGAAGAGACACTGGGGCTTTTCCCCTAGCACCCTCCTTGATTCTGCTATGAATGACCTACAGTGGAGTCTCCAAAGGCCGCCAAAATGGTCCCCAACCCAAACAGCACAAAAGCTGGGGCTCATCAGGGCAGAAGAAGGGAAAAGCACATGAGCTGGGATGAACCTGAGCAAACTGCCTTTCAGAGCACACTATTTGGACCCCCTATCCAGCCCTTCAGGACAGAAGGGGCACGCTGTTCTGGAGAGCCAAATCCCAGGCCTACTGCATGCTCCTCCATGCAGAGCAGGCTGCCTGGCCTGTCTCACCTCAGTTTCCCCATCTGAGGAAAGGTAAGGACACCCACCTCTAAGGGCTGGGGTAAGTGTCAGCTGTGAGCACTGCTTAACCCCAATGGGAGTTTAAGCATGTCTTCCAGGAACTCAGCCATCTGCTGATACAAGTGAGTCACAGTGCTCAGCCTGCGCCCCCTCCAGGGCCTTAGAGGCACACTTGATAGGAAGGGTAGATGTGCCCTTGGAACCTGCAAAGGGTAAGCTTTTGCTCATCTGAGGTCTGTGGTGGAGGCCGGGCTGGGGTGGAAAGTTCCTGAGGTGTGGTCAGGCAGAACTCTGGGTCTTCCCTTGGCCTGCCAGCTGGGTATGTTCCTCCTGGTGATGGTGTAGCAGAAAAACCAGTATCATAGCAAATGGAACACTGCACTGAGGATTACAAAGCAACTTCTATTACAGTAACATGCTGAGAACCCAGAAGCTCAAATCACCAGCTGAGTCAGGCTTTAGTTCAGTTTAAATATGGTTTATGAGTGGGAAGTACACAACTGATAGGTTATTACATGATTGGTTACATGGACCAGAAGAATTATTTCATATATTGTCAGGCAGGTTTGTACAGGAATATTCTGGGAGGGAGGGGGTCTGAGAGGAATAGTTAGAGTTGCAAGTTGTGTCTGTGGTCCAGGGAGATAGTTCAGTGGCATAAGCACCTGCCTGGCAAGCATGCAGTCCTGAGTTCTATCCCCAGTACCAAACAACAACAAAAAAGTGTCCTTGACTGGGCCAGGCTTCCCCTAAACATTATGGCCTTGAAGCAAGTTGGAATCACTGCATATTTTCAAAACACAAACCAGACCCAGTTGGTTCAGGGGGAACATCTGGGTCCAGACAGTCAAGGCTGCTGCATGGCAGGGAGCATGAGCATAGTCACAGGCTATGAAAGGATTTCTAACTATTATAATGTGCCTCTCAGTCTGCTATTCTGTAAGCTAGCCTAACGGGGCCAGGTACAGCTAGAGACCTGGCAAAGGCCAGGGGCTAACCTGCTGTAGATGGGAAGGGCTTGGAGAAGACAGGGCAGGAAGGGAAAGGTGGGAAAGGGTAAGGCGTAGGCAAAAAGACGTGCAGCCATAGCTTGTCTGAGGCAAACTCCAGGGAGCTGGAGCTGTGTCAAAAAGGTCTTCAGCTGGGTGTGCACACCTGTAATTGCAGGGGTCAGGAGGCTGAGGAAGAGGATCCTTCCAAGTTTGAGGCCAGCCTGGGCTATATAGAGAGACCCTGTCTCAAAGAACAAAAAGTGGGGGATCTTCAGTGGAGTACTGGTTTGTGCTATGCAGGAAGACAGCCCCCAGCCTTCTCCTGCATGAACCACCCTATTGGGGACTTGGCCTAGTACCACACTCCCAAAACAAGTGCACAGCAAGCAGCTTAAACAAGGAGACATACAAGAGCTTCTCCAGACAGCCCGTATTTATTTAGTTTTCAAACAAAGGGAGGGCCAGGGAGATAGCTCAGAGATTACCTGGCAAGCTCAAGTTCAATCCCTGGTGCTGAAAAAAATAAATAAATAAAATAAATAAATAAATATCAAACAAAGGTGCTACTGAGGCAAGGTGGAAACTTAGGGTTAAGTTTAGAGACCGTAGGAGGGGCCAGGGAGATGGCTCAGTGGAATAAGCGCTTCCCTGGCAAGCGCAAGGACCTGAGTTCAATCCCCGGTTCCACCAAAAAAAAAAAATAGGGCCTGGGAGATGGCTCAGTGGAATAAGCGCTTCCCTGGCAAGTGCAAGGGCCTGAGTTCAATCCCCGTTCCTTAAAAAAATAAATAAATAGAGACCTTAGGAAGTTAATTCAAAGATTTCTCCAAGCAGTAAGTTCAGGCATCTAAAGCACATGCTCAGGCCAGCTTAGTTCCAAGTTTAGTATATGTGCTGCTGAAGCGAGCACTCAGGCAAGCTTAGGGAAACACAGGGACTGCAGTTCGATCCCTGGGCACCACATGCCATGCCAGCCCTGCCCCCAGGTAGGGCTGACCGGCCACAAAAAAAAAAAAAAAAAAAAGGGCTGCTTCGCTGTAGTATCATCTTGACTCCAGAGCACTGTGTGAGCTTTTCCAACACAGCCAACACAGCCAGAGGTTCCTTCATGATCAATAATTTAACCCTTGTATACTCTGGACTCTGATACCACTCTCCCCGGCCCCCCTTCTACAATCTCAATGTAGGGTTTTTTATTTTTATTTTTTTTTTTTTTTTGGTACTGGGAATCAAACATAGGACCTTATGCTTGCCAGGCAGCCACTGAGTTATATCCCAGCCCCTCCCCTCTCTATCTTTGAGACAAAGTCTTGCCCCAGAGCCTGCAGCATAAGAGATGTAACACAAGTCACCAGAAATTCAACGTACACAAAGACATTACAGCCTGGGACTGCATGGTGCCTTTCAATGGGTTTCACTCCAGTTGTAACACACTGACTACAGCACAAGTGACCACCGCCCTGGATTTGACAGCAACTTGTCTTCACTGGACCCAGAGGGACAACTTGTAGACCTTTTGAGGGACCCGTTAAGGCCTGTTTACAGAGTTAAGCAACATGGTTCTGTCACCAGACAGATCTGAGGAGTCCTCCAAAAAGAAGATGGGGATCTTGCAGCTCAGCCTGCCAAGCAGGTTCTTGATTCACATCATGGAAAAAGAAAGAGCTTCAGGCATGTCAGTGTGAGGCACAGGCAGGTTTATTATGCAGAGTCGGGCAGTGCAGGAGACTAGGAAAGTCCAGCCATGGTAGCCGGCGAGGCCCACTCTGATGCAGAGGTTCAGCCTGGTCACCCACAAAAGCAGGGGGTCAGCTCCTCGGAATTAGCTGAGGTGAGCCAGGACCAGGGGTCATTGCTTCTGCTGTGCTTTGTGTGGCTCTGGAAGATTCCCACAGCTTGCAGGCTACTCCACCTGGGGTAATCTTAGCCCTGTGAGGTTTTGCTGGAATCCAGTGTAACCCTAGGTTTGAGACAGTGCAGCCTAGGGCACAGCTAAGTATCCCTGTGAATCTCTTAGTGTCCTTACTTTTTTTTTTTTTTTTTTTTTTGGTATGGGGGATTGAACTCAGGGCCTTGAGCTTTCCACGTAGACCCTTATGCTGCTGAGCTATCTCCCTGGCCCAGTGTGTTTATTTATTGAAGCGAGATGAGACAGGCTAGGTAAATTTAGGGCCAATAAACTTTGTTTTGCATGATTAATATGCTTCTATCCAGAGTTTCACAGTAATAAAGGATACAAAATGAAGGTCAGGATTTGTTCTACTTCTGGTAACCTATGGCAACCTACCTGTAACCCCAAGTAAAGAGTCATGGTTTTTAAGGAAAACCATTTTGTTTTGTTTTTTTTGTTTAATTTTATTTATTTATTTATGTGTGTGTGTGTGTGTGTGTGTGTGTGTGTGTGTGTGTGGCCAGCTCAGCCCACCAGGGGGCGGGGCTGGCTGGCATGTGGTGCTGGGGGATTGAACCGTGGTCCCTGTGCTTTGCTAAGCTTGTTCTAAGTAGGTGCTTTAGACCACTGAGCCATCTCACCAGCCCTTGAAGTCACTGTTGATCTTTTTTTTTTTTTTTAATTTTCCTTCTGCTCCTGCCTCCTGAGTGCTGGGATTACAGGTATGCACCATTATGCCTGGTCCCTGTTTATCTTAGAACAAAAGATAAGACATAATTTAAATGGGTAGTGGGTTAAGCACCAGAATTTTGTACCCCATCCCGACAGTGATCTCTGTCACCTTTTTACAGGTGGCTTTCCTTCCCTTAAACCAAGATACAGCAGCACTTGCTCCAGCACGTTCTCCACATTCCAACTGGAAGCATATACAGTTGCTACTGTGCCAGGGCCGTGGCCAGTGTTCCTAGCGTAGGTACTGACCTCCCCAGTCACTCCCTGCCAGCCCTCTCTGCAGGGTGGCTTAGCAGAATCCAGCCTGCCAAAGGCAATACTCAGTTGTTCTGCAGCCTTAGTCCTTGTCTCATGGCTGGCACAAAATACCTGCAGCTTAAAGGAGGAGAGGCTTATTGACTCATGGTTTCAATCTACAGTCACCTGATCCCAAAGCAGAAATAAGATGGCAGAGGGGCCTGGTGCAGGAAGAGGTGCTAGAAACCAGGAAGCAGAAAGGGGAAGAGGGGCTGGCAGGGACAGGAACTCATCCTCACAGGCCCCGCCTCCAACCACCCCCCTTCCTAACTGCACACTCCGCTGCCACCGAGGACGCTAAGTAGAGCACCTCTTAGAGCACAATCTAGTTGCCTTCAAAACACTTGACTTTGGGGGATTTTTTTTTTTTTTAACTTATTTTTTGGCTTTTTGGAGGCAGAGTTTCACTATATCATAGAGGCTGCTCTTGAATTCATGGTGATCCTCTTGCGTTAGCCTCCCAAGTTTGGGCAAATTTTAAATATAAATTCTAACCTATCCACCTGTCCGTTCTTGGAGATACCAGCTTCAAATTCACCAACA
>NW_004524760.1:65158-65660 GCF_000260255.1 Octodon degus | reverse complement strand
CCCCCTCCTTGAAAAGGAGCTCATAAATGGCGATCCGGTTCTTCTTGGGCATCAACATCGCGGCGGCTGCACGGTCCGAGGCCGAGGCTGGAAAGAAAAGGAATCAGTGGTTCTTTTTCTTTTTCTAGCTAGACAGTCCAGGCTGGCCTCAAACTTGCTATCCTACTGCCTAAGCCTCCCAAAAGCTAAAATTATAGGCATGTGCCCAGACCTAGCTTCAGTGGTTCTTTTAGCCATCCCTCTGTGCCTCTAGATGGGATTGCTAGTAGGGTGCACTTGCCTGAACCGACGTGTTCAGTGATAACAGTGTTGAAGAATTTTTTTTTTTTTTTTGAGCCTGACTGCTTTGTTTAAGCAGGCACTTAAACAACTGAGCTAATGGGCAGGCCCCCTGTGATAACAGTGTAGACAGGTCTTTTCTTTTTTCATTCTGGTTTTGATGCAGTGGTAGTTTTCACTGTGCTGGTGTTCTGGCAGCAAACCCATCAGGCAGGGGGCTGGT
>NW_004524760.1:62752-64518 GCF_000260255.1 Octodon degus | reverse complement strand
GTACTGCATGTGGCACTTGTCCGGGAACCCCGGGTACCCTGTGAAGCCCTGAAACAGCGTGGTGGCACAGCCCTGTAATCCCAGGGCTGGGGAGGTTTACTGAACTGCATAGTGAGACCATACTATATCCAATAAAAGAGAGAGAAAGAGAGAGAGACAGACACACAAACACACAGACACACAGAGACAGACAGAAGCTTCGCTAGGACTGGTGAGATAGCTCATCAGACTAAGTGCCTGCTTAGGCAAGTTAGATCCCTGGCACCACATGCTGCTCTGGCCCCCATCCTGGGGCACACTGAGCTGGCCACCAAGCCCGAGCATAAGGGCACACACGCCTGTAATACTAGGCTGGGGAGGCTAAAAACAGGAGGATCACTATGAGTCTGAGCTGCATAGTGAGACCTTGTACCAAATCATTAAAAAAAAAAAACAAGCTTTGCTGCCACAGATTTTATTGTCACTGATTTTGATTTTTTTGAGGAGTCTTTTGCTGAATTCAGATAAAAATCCAGAAGGGGCAAGTGTAGCTCTTGATGCTGCGGGGCAACATCAGTCAATGCTGGGTGGCAACAATCAATACTGCCAGCTGCTGGCCTCTGCCACTGCCAGCCACCATTGTTTGATGCCAGCTTGTGCTGGATGCCACCAGTTAACTCTGCTGGTTGCTGCTCTTTGTTGGCTGCTGGTCTCTCAAATTCCTGTACTTCTTATTCCTCTTTCTTTTAAAGCAACCATCCTGTCACGCTACTCTGGATAGGTCTACAGGATCTTCAGAATGGCAGGTCAAAACTAAAGAATCTTAAGGAGGGATAGCTGTATTCATCACGGTTTACTGGGATTTGGGGAGATTAAGTATGTTTTAATTTTTTTTTAATTTTTTAATTTATTTTTTTATTTTTATTTATGTGGTGCTGGGGGATTGAACCGCGTCCCTGATGCCTTGCCAAGCTTGTTCTAAGTAGGTGCTTTAGACCACTGAGCCATCTCTCCAGCCCTTAAGTATGTTTTAGATTTATTTTATTTTTCACCTTTTGATACAAGGTTTTGCTGTGTAGTCCAAGGTGGTAGTGAACTCACTATGTAGCTCTGGCTGGCCTTGAACTCAGCAGTCCTCCTGCCTCAGCCTCCCCAGGGCTGTGATTACAGACTTGTGCCACAAGGTTGGGTATGTTACTAGTGGACCTAGATCCCTTTCTCCCTAATCTTGGCCAGGTCAGGGTGTCCCCTTCCCCATACAAGAAATGGATGTCAGCCTCTGGAGTGGCAGTGTAGAGGAAGGGTACTGTGGCTGACCGCCAAACCCGCACCTCCTGTCAGAGTGTCTGGAAGGACAGTGGCTGCTAAATAACTGAAGAGGACCCTGGAGCAAGTTGTGCCAGCCTGTTGTAGTCCTGGGGGAAAGGAGGTTGAGGTAATGGGCAGGGCATGGAAGCTTAGGGCGAACTGTACCCCTTTCCTGCTGGCTTGGAAAAGGGGAGTCTGGAGCTTCTCTTTCCCAGTATTATAAACATCCCATTCTACTGAGGAGAAACTAAGGTTCAAGCAGGTGAAAGGAAATTCAGACAGCTAGTAAGAGTTGTGACTTGGAGCCCTGACACTATCTTGCTCCTCTGGCATCCTTTTTGGTTCTTCCATGCTTCCAGAAAACATGACTTACAGAACCCTGAGGAGGGAGGGTGAAAATAATTTGGCTGTCTGGGACATACTGGACCATAAAAATTGGGCATGGTGACACGTGCTTGTAATCCCAGCTACTCAGGAGG
>NW_004524760.1:61476-62222 GCF_000260255.1 Octodon degus | reverse complement strand
AATTGAATTAAATAAAAATGGGGGGAATAGATGGAAGAAGTAAAGCAGGAGATAAGTCATCTGGAGTGTGAGGAGGGTTTATGCTGGGATAGGGTGGGTTCAATGGCCTGCAAAGTGTGGCCAGAACCTCCCCCACCAACCCTTACTCTCAAATTACCTAGGTTTACGTTTTACCAACAACAGGGAACTTTTCAGACGCTCCCTTGGCCGTGCGCAGTACAGAAAACTGCCAGCTCTTTTGAGAGCAGCTTCCTGGGCCGACGGAGCAGGGCGCAGGCCCGGGCGGGGCGGGGCAGCGGCGGGAGGAGGCCGAACCTGCGGGGTGGGGGCGGCGCTCGGGGGTCAGCGCCGCTCCCCTAGGCCGTTATGTCTCGGCAGACAAAAGATGACTTCCTGCGACACTACACCGTCTCCGACCCCAGGACCCACCCCAAGGGCTACACGGAGTACAAAGTCACCGCGCAGGTGAGGTGGGCTCAGAAAGGACCTTACCCATTTAAGTGAACGGGCCGATGTTTTACCTTAAGGCTGTGCTCCTCCGAAAGCTCCTTTTTTAGACGACAAAAATGCATTTCCCCTTTAAGGGGATCCCGGTAGGAGAGTTCCTTTTACGCGCTGTTAGGGGTGGGCCACGGTAGGGCTTTGCGCGTTTCAAACTTGCTCGCCGGCAGGTGCGCCCGCCCGGCCTGCGAATTTGTCTATGCTAACATGAAAACTGGCTTAACTCAAATATATTCTGTGGTGTC
>NW_004524760.1:44776-60426 GCF_000260255.1 Octodon degus | reverse complement strand
CGGTCCCTGTGCTTTGCCAAGCTTATTCCAAGTAGGTGCTTTAGACCACTGAGCCATCTCACCAGCCCCCTGAACTGCTTATTGTGACCCTGTCTACAAACAAAACAAGTGGGTGTGGTGGCCTCTGGTGGCACACCTTGTAGTCCTAGCAATCAGAAGGCTGAGACAGAAGATTTGTAAGTTTCGGGGCACCCTGGACTACAAAGTGAGCTCAAGGCTGGCCTGAACTGCATAGCAGACACTCTCTCAAAATTCGCAGTAATCATCTCAGAAATCTATCTCCTTGCTAGATGGTCTTACAAAGTTTTTGGTCCTAGAACTTGAATATGGTGTCAGTCAGATAGCTCAGCAGATTAAAGCACCTGCTTATGCAGACACAGGGACTAGGGCCGGGTCCCTGGCATAGCATGCCGGCCCCACCACCAGGGCACGCTGAAACAGCGATACAGACTGGGGGTGGTGGCATGCACCTATAATCCCAGTGCTTGGGAAGCTGAAAACAGGAGGATCACTGAGTCCAGTCTGTGTAGTGAGACCCTATAACCCTGTACTAAATGTAATATATATATATATACTTGAACATGGACCTTCACTCCATCAGTTACAGATCGGTGCCAACGAGAAGACCTAATGAATGTAGCTTCAGAGGTCTCACTGAGATTCGTCTCTCTCCAAGTGAGCCCAGAGCCTCAGAAGCATCTCACATTTATTGAGGGGTAAAGGCAGACTAAGAAATGTACATAATTACCTAAATGAATACAAACTACTGTCTCTATTAACTTCCACCATTTGCCTAACACTAGGCTCACACAAATGCTAGCTGATAACATCCGAAACAAGGGATCAAAGGACAGAGTGCCTGCAGGGGAAGCTGTTATCTGCTGCATTGGGTCTCAGCTTGCCGGGAATTTGCAAACAGCCAGCAACTCTCCTCGGGCTCTGTCTGTTGTTCCCTGCTCTCTTGGGACATCAGGCTTTTGTCTCAAATCTGTATTTCTATACTCAGTTATGTGATTTTCATGTTAGATTGCATTCTGCAGCTCTTCTGAAGAAAACTGAATCCAACCCAAACCTTTATGAAAGCTAGTCTTTTTGTTAAAAGGAACAGTGCACTTTTTGTATATGGCCAAACTGAGCAAAGTATTCGCTAAGCTCATTTGATGCTGCAGTCCAGAGAATTTTCCTGACAAAAGCAACTGGCTGGTTAACACTGTACACAATGCCATAACACCCCCTCACTACAGAAGCTGCCATCTTTAGCCTAAAAGGGCTGGGCAACTATATTTCTTTTTAATTACTACCCAGTGGTGGCTCCTGTATCCAGACATGTTGAGTGTAGGGCTTCTTCTGGAGGGGAAGGACAAGCTTCCAGCCCACAGACTCATTTCCTTGGAGACCTGGGGCCCTTTGGTTGTAGGAGATGCAAACTATTGGCCTTTTGAGGGAAATGGGGTAGAAGTTGAGGATACAGCAGGCTAGACAGGACTTTATAGATTCTCACATGTAACAGATTGAGAAACTGAGGTGCCTGGTAGAAAAATTGCTTAAGATTACACTCAAAATGTTAAAGCAAAAAAAATGTTAAAGCAAAGACACCTTGAAGCCAAAGTGTGTTTTCCCTTTGAATTGTGGGGACTGGGGCTCCCCTATGGCTTCGTCAGTTTTCACAGTGATGGGAGATCAGATGTCAGCCTCAGGTCTCACCTGGATCTTGCTTTTTCTTTCTCAGTTCATCTCAAAGAAGAATCCTGAGGACATCAAAGAGGTGAGACTGCTGGGAGGGAGGGAGACTGTCCCTCAATTTCAGATCTGGAAACAGGAATGGAGCAGCTGGTACCTGGGAGAACCCCCCACGCCGCTGGTGCCCTCTTCTCACAGACCTGGCACAGCTGGACACGGCAAGTTTCTTCCCACCTTCCGGCCTCACATCCCCATAGGTGGTGGTCTGGAAGCGATACAGTGACTTCCGCAAGCTGCATGGGGACCTGGCCTATACCCACCGCAACCTCTTTCGACGGCTTGAGGAGTTCCCAGCCTTCCCCCGTGCCCAGGTGTTTGGTGAGTATCAGAGCTGATCCCTCAGCCTCAAGATGAGGGAGAGGTGGGCACAGGGACCTTGGTCAGTGGGGGCTGGAGAAAGAGGGCTAGGAACTCTGGACAGAGCCACCTTGTGCAGAGATCTGGACAGGCCCTCAAAGATGGGTATGTTTGATACATAGGGACCCTGAGGCTCCAAGTAGCCTAGCCCTTTTTGTATGGTAGGGCCTTGGTTTATTTTGAAGACCAGAAGTTTATTCTGGTCTTCAGTCTTCTGGCAGACCTGAGAGGTGAAAGGTATCACATGGCCACCAGAGGCAGGGGACAGATGAGAAACCTCTCCAGACTAACTTATAGCGTACCCATTCTCAAAATAACCCTTAACCTTAAGTCCTGGAATTGCATGAGTCCCAGACCAACATGAGATGGTTTTGAAGCAAGGTGAATGGTTGCAGCGGCCAGTTGATGCCAAGCCAGGGGACAGCAGGCTCTTCACCCTGGCAGCACCAGTGACTAAGGTAGGGTTCGAGATCTCTGCACAGCACCTAGAACTGAGCAGTGAAACTGCTGCCTGCTGTGTGACCTCAGGCAAGTCACTTCCCCCCTCAGCCTTTCTTTCCTCAGCATTGTATCAAAGCCAAAAGAAGTGATTTTTGCTTCTTGTTGATTACCTGTCGCCCCTGCCTATCACTTGAAATCCTTGAGGGCAGGAGCCACGCTTCTATCTTACATATCCCTGAACTCAGCACAGCAGTATTCAGTAAACTCCTGTGAAAAGAATGCGTAAGGAGGTGGCTCCCTCCAGGAGGAGCCCAGAAAGGCTGTGGGGAGAAGAGGAGACCAGTAGTTGCCCACAGTTTCCCAAGCCCAAGCACGACAACAGGCTTCAGAGCCAGAAGTCCCTGTGTTCACTGTTGCTCTGCCCGCCTGCTTGTCCTGGGTGGCTGTAGGCCGGTTCGAGGCCTCAGTGATTGAGGAGCGGCGAAAGGCAGCTGAGGACCTGCTTCGCTTCACTGTGCACATCCCTGCGCTCAACAACAGCCCCCAACTCAAAGAGTTCTTCCGGGTATGTGTGCCACTCTTCCATCCCTCCAAGCCTAGAAAGCCTGCCTGCCACCCCTCACTCTCCTCTGACCTTTCTCTCCTGCAGGGTGGGGAGGTGACATGGCCCTCCGAGGTCTCCAGGGACTTGCACATCCTGCCACCCCCTCTGATCCCCACACCACCCCCTGATGATCCCCGACTCCCTCAACCACTCCCTGCAGAAAGGAGGGGCCTGGAGGAGTTGGAAGTGCCAGGTACATAGGAGCTGGGGAGGGACCCAGGACTGGGGAATCCCAGGTGGGATG
Organism: Octodon degus; assembly: GCF_000260255.1. Taxonomy (NCBI): domain Eukaryota; kingdom Metazoa; phylum Chordata; class Mammalia; order Rodentia; family Octodontidae; genus Octodon; species Octodon degus. Next base: position 57,040 of record NW_004524760.1, on the reverse strand, counting down.
TGGAGGTCACACTCCTTCCTGTGATCTTAATGAAAAGCTTGGGCTTAGCTGTGCCATTTCCCCACTGAAGAACTTTAAATGGGTTGGTTTTCCCTCTTGGAGCTTTAGTTTATCTGTAAAATGGACACACATCCTAATAATAGGCTTGTTCTTCACCTATGGTTGCTGAAGGACTCATTGAGAAGGCAGCTTCAGTTTAAAAGTTGGGAAGTGTGGCACTGATGTCCCCACTGTTCTCTCCTCAGCGGACCCCCCACCATCCAGCCCTGCACAGGAGGCCCTGGATCTCCTCTTTAGCTGTGGCGGCGCAGAAGAGGTGTCAGGCACCCCTTCTAGGGGTCCCCTCTCTGAGGCCGAGCTTGCCCTGTTTGACCCCTTCTCCAAGGAAGGTAAACAGTGGAGGAGGTCACAGCAGGGGCTGGGGCCGGGGCTCCCTGGGGCCAGGGAGGGAGGCTGTGCCCCCAGCCCGCCTGGATGGCACCTGTGTAAATCTGAGAAAGGTGCCCCAGGCTGTACTCCTTGCGGGGAGTGGCAGCCTCAGTGAGCATTTGGAGTTCATTTCCAGGTGCCACAGCCCCACCCCAGGGCTGGTGGTCTGGCGAGCTGGATGCTCCTGTATGGTGAGAGTAGTGGAGGAAGGAACTACAGTTTCCTGTGATGGGCCCCTCCTCTGAAAACGCTGTGGGGGAACAGGCCCACATTGCTCTGGGGGGTGTTTCAGCTACAGCCATGGGAAGCCCCTCTGGAGACCTGGAGCTACTGCTGGCCTGGAGGTCATCAGAGACAGAAAGGCTCCCCGTGTGGATATGGGTCCTTTTTTCTTTCTTTCTGTCTGTCTGTCTGTCTGTCTGTTTCTTTCTTTCTTTCTTTCTTTCTTTCTTTCTTTCTTTCTTTCTTTCTTTCTTTCTTTTTCTTTCTTTTTTGTGGAACCAGGGATTGAACTCAGACCCTTGCATTTGCCAGGAAATGGATATGAGTCCTCCTTCTTGTACTTTCTTTCTCTCGGACCACTGACCTGACAGTCCCCAGAGCAGAGACACTGGGATTTTTCAGTCTCAGACTCATCAAGTATATGCTCTTACTGCGCCCAGAATCTGACATCCCTTTAAGAGAATCATGAAACAGTTACTTTTTTGATTCTTCCAGAGTGTTTTTAGCCCTTTTTGTTAGCTTCTCTTCTTTGCCCAGAAAACCCTAGGCCTGCTGATCAGTTTCAGGAATCTGAAGTTTCACAAGGGTGAAAAAGGCCTGGGAAGTCCAAGTCAGGATGTCAGCATCTCACCACGCCTGCAGCCTCACATCTCAGGCCGGACCGTGGCCCAGCTCCTGGCCTGGTGACCAGGGTAGGAGGGCAGCCTTTTACCCAGGGGTTTCTGTGTGCCTGGGAAGCATTCTGTCACTGGGTTACACCCCCAGACCTCTTTTCTTTCTTTCTTTTTTTTTTTTGGTGGAACCGGGGGTTGAACTCAGGCCCTTGGACTTGCCAGGGAAGCGCTTATTCCACTGAGCCATCTCCCCAGCCCCCTTTTTTTAAATTTTTTTTTTGACTGGGGAGATGGCTCAGTGGAATAAGCGCTTCCCTGGCAAGTGCAAGGGCCTGAGTTCAATCCCCGGTTCCGCCAAAAAAAAAATAATAAAAAAAAAAAAAAATTTTTTTTTTTGAGACAGTCCCATTAAGTAGTCCGTGCTGGCTTCAAATTCATGGGCTCAAATGATCCTTCTGCCTGAGCCCCCTGAGTAGCTGGGACTGCAGATACAGCACCACATCCTGTACCTGCGTTTCTTTTTCATTCTTACCATCATCCTCAATCTTCCTCTCCCCCCCTCCCCTCCCCTTTCCTCTCTTCTTCCCCCTCTTCCTCCTCCTCCTCCTCCTCCTCTTCCCCCTCTTTTTTATTCTTCCTTCCTCTGCCGCTTCCTCTGTGTGGGGATGGAATCCAGGGACGCATCAAGGCAAGCACTGCACTCCTGAGCGCCACTGCCAGTCCCTGACTAGTTCTCTTGCTCTGCTTCTTTCCCTCCTTCCTGTGCAGGGTTGATGAGGAGAAGGTGGCTTTGGAGGTGGTATCACTGGGCTGTTATACCTGACCTCTGAGTGACAGCTATCCAGATACTTGGTCCTTGCCCAGCTGAGCCCCCAGGGGACCCAATGGGGAGCTGCTTGGGGGGAGTTTTGTAGGACCCTCCCAGGCAGCACCCAGGAGTCATTTACAGTACCCCTCGTGGAAAAACTGCCAGGCCCTTGTCCCCTCTGTTGGCAGTCAGTGTGCAGAGAGACATAAGCTCCTGCACTTAGGTAGTCAGTCTGCTCGTTGTCCCTGAGCAACACAGGGAGGACTTAGACCCAGTTGGGAAGGGAGGCCCCTCGTAGCACTCCCCACTTGATAGACCTGGAGAGGATGCCCACCCTCTCCCTCTCCAGGATGGGCTGCCGTGGTACACTCTGCTCCGGTACCTTTTGCAAAAGCCCTCTTCACCAGAAACCCAGTCTTTTCTGCCAGAAGATGTCAGGGCACCTCTAGGCCAGCCTGGGAATGAGCCCCTTATTTGGGATTCTTGGGTGAAAGCACAAGATCTCAAAAAAGCTGGGTGTAGCTCAGTGGTAGAGCTTTTACTTAGCATTTGTGAGGCCCTAGGTTCCATCCCCAGCACTATTTAAAAAAAAAAAAAGCACTGAGATTCTTTGAATTCGTTATTCTGAGATGATTCCAAGGCTTGGCACATTTCTGTCTTTAGCACTGTTGGCGGTTTACCATCCTTAAGTTGAACCCTGCAATGAAAATTATTGGATGTCCAGACCAACTGGAGTTGAAAAAGGATTAAGAGCACTGACCCAGACCTAAAAAACTAAAGAGAATTCTTACCCAAAGAACTAATTAGGGGGCCGAGGAGATAGATCAGTACGATAAGCACTTTCCTGGCAAGCGCAAGGGCCTGAGTTCAATACCTGGTTCCACAAAAAAAAAAAAAAAAAAAAAAGAACTAATTAGGAATGTAGGGCTGAATTTGCAAAAGTACTTGGACTTTACCAACCAAAAAGGGTGAACTAGTTTGCTGTGCAAGGGTGACTTCTGGATTGTCCAAGCTTTGCTCCCTTCCACTGGGGACAGGCCGGTCTCCTGATGGGCGAGAAAAGTCTGGGGGTTGGAGTGGACTCAGGGAAAGGAAGAGCCTGTCTAGTCTGAAGTCTTCCCTGTCTGATTACAGAAGGTACAGGCCCCAGCCCCACCCATGTAGGTGAACTGGCAGCCATGGAAGTGGAGTCCAAAAGCCTGGACCAGGAACCCTGGGAGCCAGGAGGACAGGAAGAAGAAGAGGAAGGAGGGCCCACCCCTGCCTATCTGAGTCAGGCCACGGAGCGCATCACTCAGGCTCTTCGGGATGAGAAGACAGGCGCCTACCCTGCTGCCCTCCAAGCTTACCGAGAGGGTGTGCACATCCTGCTGCAGGGGGTGCCCAGTAAGTGGGGACCACAGGGCAGAAGGGCAGGTCTGAGTCCAGATTGTGTGGGGAAGGAAAATAAAAAGCAGTTACTGCCCCAGGAGCCCCTGCTTCTCACTCACCAGCCACATAACCTCGGGGGATTTTTTTTAACTTCTTTCTGCCTCAGTGGGAGAAGAGACACTGGCTCCAGGAGGAGGATGGGGACAATGCTCTGGGATTCTGAAGTAGCTGAGCCAAGCTCTCTCCACAGGTGACCCATCCCCTGCCCGCCGGGAAGGGGTGAAGAAGAAGGCAGCTGAGTACCTGAAGCGAGCAGAAGAGATCCTGCACTTGCACGTGTCCCAGTTGCCACCCTGAGGACATGTGGCCCTCCCAGGGACTGCAGCTCCGCACTGCCAGCCTTCTCCTGATCCCAGGGCCTGACCCCACCTCCTGGTCTTGTAACTCCAGGGCCCATTTCTGTATGTAACTGGACCAAGAATGAAGAAAGTAATGACTTCTCAGCTGTCTGCCTGCCCACCTTCTTGGAATCAGGGACCCATGCCTCTGATCCTGTCTGTCCCTATCTTGATGTGGCAGCAGCACTCCAGCCACTAACCTATCAGTTACCAGCTGAAAACTTAGGTCTGTAAGCTGCAGTCTGCAGTCCAGATCTGGCTCACTGCCTTCTTTTGTAAGACCCATGAGCTTGGGGCCAGGGAGATGGCTCAGTGGAATAAGTGCTTCCCTGGCAAGCACAAAGGCCTGAGTTCAATCCCCAGTTCCGCCAAAAAAAAAAAAAAAAAAAGACCCATGAGCTAGAATGTTTTTTACATTTCTTAATGGTTGGGAAAGAAAGAACACGCTGTGACAGGTGAAATTTTAAATATGTATAAATAAAAATTGGTCAGAATATAACCAGGTTCATTTGCATATTGTCTGGCTGCATGCTACCAAAGTTCAGTAGTTGAGACCTGCAAATCCCAAAACGTTTTAAACCTGGCTCTGCAGAAACAATTTATTGACCTCTGATCTAGAAAGAATCTTGGGGCCTGGGAGATGGCTCAGTAGAATAAGCACTTCCCTGGCAAGCATAAGGGCATGAGTTCAATCCCCGGTTCCGCAAAAAAAAAAAAAAAAAAAAAGGTATCTTCAGGGCCCCAGTATGGGATGGTGGGCTAATGAGCCAGTTTTTTGGTTGAGAAAGATGAGAAGCATAAACCAGGCATGCACCAGTACTCGAGACTGAGTCGGGAAGATCACAAATTTAAGCCCAGTCTGGACAATTTGGCAAGAGTCCATAAAAATAAAAGCACTGGGGAGAAAAGGCCTTGAGTTCAAATCTCCATACTGCCATACACACAAAACAGTGCGAACAAGAGGGAAAACAAAACAGGTGTACAAATCTAGGAGGTTGGACGAATTCTAGATAGAGGGGCATAAAGCAAGCTTGGCCGGGAAGGCGTGGCCTGTCATTGCCCCGCCCCTCACTTAGTGATTGGTTGTGGGTGGAACTACAAACCGACGCCCCAAGGATGGCCTAGGTCTACAATTTTTAACTGCGGTGCATTATGGGGAACGTAATGTCCGCTGAGCTCGCGGAACAGCAGGGGTGTGGCCGACTACGCCGCTTTGCATCTCGGGAGTTCAGCTCACCAGCTCTTGGTAAGAGGGAAGCGGGACCGTTGGAGGCCCAGGCGTGAAGACTCGCCCAGCTGGGCTGACCCTGCCCCTCCTCTCTTGCGAGAGCGGTGGGTCTGGGAAAACTGGGCGTCAGGCTGCAGCCCTCCCGGAGATGCTGAGCGCCCACCGTCTTTCCGCAGCCCACCCATGCCCGGCTGTGAACTGCCCCAGGGCATCTGCCCGGATATGTGCCCGGCTGCCGAGCGCGCCGAGCGCGAAAGGGAGCGCCGCCTGCACCGCTTCGAGGTGGTGCCCGGGTGCTGCGGGGGCCCGCAGCGCGCCGACCCGCAGCGCGCCGTGAAGGAGTACCGCCGGCGGGCCGCCGGCAAGCCCCCGCCCCCGCCCAGCCAGCTGCGTCCGCCCTCAGTGCTTCTGGCCACCGTGCGCTACTTGGCCGGACAGGTAGTTGACAGCGTCGGCGCGTCTCGCGCGGAGGTGGCCAGCTTCGTGGCGGACCGCTTGCGCGCGGTGAGGCTGGACCTGGCCCTGCAGGGCGCTGGTGACGCGGAGGCGGCTGTAGTTCTGGAGACGGCGCTAGCCACGCTTCTGGCCGTGGTGGCACAGCTCGGGCCGGACGGGGCGCCCGGGCAGGTGGATGCGGTGCTGCTGCAGACCCAGGTGCAGGAGAGCTTCGGTTCTCTGCGGCGCTGCTACGCGCAGAGCGGAGGCCCTCACCCCCGCCAGGCCACCTTCCAGGGTCTCTTTCTGCTCTATAACTTGGGTGAGTCGGGTCCTTGCATGTAGGGTTGGGGAGCCATCCATGAAAACAGTGGAGGCAGAGGACCGAAAAAGCTTTCAAAGTTTCACCATTCCCTGGGCGTGTGGCACATTATATGTAAATTCACCACTCTGGGAAGCTGAGGCCAGAGGATCTCAAGTTCAAGGCTGGTGCAGGTAATTTAGTAATTTAGTGAGACCCCGCCTCAAAAGGACTGGGGACATAGTTTAATGTGAAGGCTGTGGGGACCTTTCCTCAAAAGGACTGGGGATGTAGTTTAATGTGAAGTCTGTGGGTTTAATTCCCAGTACCAAAACAAACACCTCACCCTCACCATTTAGGGGCTGGTGATGTTGTTCAGCAGCACATTTTTGTTTTCTTTTTTCTTGTATTTATTTATTTATTTGGTAGAAGTTCTCTACAAGGTTTGGACTCGTAGTGATCCTCCTGTCTCAGCCTCCGCAGCGCCAGTTTTGGTGGCCTGAGTAGCCTACGGCCTACAGTACCAGGGATCAAACCAGTACTGTGGATTGAACCTGGGTCCTTGCTCTTGCCAGGCGGGCGCTTAGACTTCGGAACTATCTCCCCATCAGCAGCACAACAAAAAGTGAGGGAAAGGGGGGAAAAAAATACCATTTGCTCCCTCCCGGAAAAATCAATGCTCCAAATCCATCGAGATCCCACTTGAGACTTCAGCCGTGTCTTTTCCCAATTCTAGGCTTGTTTTTCTTTTTCTTTTCTTTAATTTTGTATATTTGATACAGGGTCTCACTATGTAGCTCCGGCTCACAGTGATCCTCCTGTTTCAGCCTCCCCAGAGCTGGGATTACAGGCATTGGCCACCATACTGGGTCTTGGTAGCTAGCAGGGCATGTGGTGCTGGGGATCAAATCTGGTCCGCGTGCTTGCCTAGGCAGGCACTTAGGCCTTGGGTTTTAAATAATATTGGAGGGGGCAAGGTTAAAAAAAAAAAAAAAAGTGGCCTAGGGCCTGGGGCTTTAGTTCAGTAGTGTAGCACCCACCTGGCAATTGTGAGATCTTGATTTTAGTTTCAGGTACCAAAAAAGAAAATGTTGACCTAAATAGCAATTTTCAAACTTTTTGCTTTTTGAGACAAGGGACACTTATGTAGTTTAGGCTGGCTTTGAGTTCAGTGTAACCCAGGTTGGCTCAAATTCATCACAGTGCCCAACTAGTAAATTCTATTTGTCATAAAATGCTGATTTCACAGCTCACTATTGGGTCAAAAGCCTCAGTTTACAAAGTGACCCAAGGTTACAGTGTCAGATTCCTGCAAAGGATGCTCAAGTAGAGTCTTCAAGATATGCCCTTAAAGGATTTAAGCCCTGGGGGGAAAAAAAATGCCCTTGTAGGGCCAGAGAGGCTCAGTGGCTTAAGCGCCTGCCTGGCAAGCACAAGGTCCTGAGTTTGATCCCTGGCACACACACACACACAAAAGTGGCCTTCCCCAGCAGACAGGGTAAAGTGTGTCAGAGCCAGCTTCCAAGCTGGGTGCAGAGCAGCAGAGGCAGTAGGCAACTCAAACCTCCGGCATCCTCAAGCCAGCTTCCCATCCCCGCAGGCTCCACAGAAGCCCTGCAAGAGATCCTGCAGCTGCCTGCCACCCTGCGTGCCTGCCCAGCCCTACGCACGGCGCTTGCTGTGGATTCCGCCTTCCGGGAGGGCAATACTGCCCGCCTGTTCCGCCTGCTCCGGACCCTGCCCTACCTGCAGAGCTGTGCTGTGCAGGGCCATGTGGGCCATGCCCGTCGCCTCGCCCTTGCCCGCCTTGCTCGTGCGCTGAGCACCTCCAAGGGGCAGACTTTGCCTCTAGGCTTCATGGTCCATCTGCTGGCCCTGGATGGGCTCCATGAAGCTCGAGACCTGTGCCAGGCCCATGGGCTGCTCTTGGATGGAGAAGAGAGGGTTGTGTTCCTGAGGGGTCACTATGCTGAGGAAGCGCTGCCGCCTGTGGGGACCTGCCATGTGTTAGTGGGGAGTAAGCTCCAGGGGCGCACCCTGGAGGAGGTGGTCATGACCGAGGAACAGGATGAGGTGGTACACAGATCGGTGACCCCCACATGTGGAAGATGTACCTCTTCTAGGGGGCTGGATCAGAGCAATTAGGTTTCTATTTTCATGATACCCAGGTAATAAAAGAAACTTGTTTTATAGGGACAAATCAGTAGATTTTGTTTTACTTGGGGGGCATAGAAGGGAGATGAGATACCAGACATGAAGAGAAGAGAAAGCAGACTTGTCATGGCCCTCCCACCCTGCTGGTGCCTGAGGAGAGGACATGGTAGTCCAAATTGGCATCTAGGGCTGACATTGTGCATTCCATCTTACCCACCACCCCATCAGAAGTTCATTGTCTTTCCAATTCCCACCACCATCTGTCCACTCATCTGGCACTGGGTACTTTTCAGGTATGCATAGATGGTAGAACCCCCAACTATTGCCTCTGAAGCTTGAGAGGGTACCATGGTTGTGTTCACCCCTGGCCTCAGGGGAAACACCCCATAAAAACAGGTGGGAGAGAGGACAAAAGGTTGGGGTCAGAGGTCATCCACAGGTCTCAGGGTGGCTGCTGCACCCTCCAGGGCTGCCACCACAATGCTGAGCTGCCTGTGTACCTCGGCCCATTCTTCAGATCCGATATTGGTGTTGGTGGCCCTGGAGCAGGCATTGGCCAGGCCAGGGAATGTGGCCACAGAGCCTGTCCGGGGTGCCCAGAGCACATGGCTGATGAGAAAAGGGGCAGGATGAGGGTCAGGGTGGGGCTCAGCCTGAGACACCACAAATGCCATGGCCAGCCAGGCACAAAAGCCCATTTCACCTGTCTAACAGTGGGACTTACAGCAGAGGTGCTGGAAGGACAGGCTGTATTCCCAGCTGAGACCAGTGTGCCTCCCCTCCACGAGCCTCACCCTTGTCTCTGCTTCAGCAGCTGGATTGTGCTCTAAAGCATCATACCTCATATACTCCCTTAGGCAAGTAGCCACTGTCCAGCCTTGCATTGGAACTTTGGGACAGACTCACCTGTAGTAGTGTTCCTCAGGGAAGGCACGTGGGTTCAGGAAGGCCCGTTCCAAGAGCATCAGCTGGTCATTGACCATTCGGACCTGCAGGGGGCTGGGTGAGCAGCACCTCCTAGTCACCACAGCAGCCTATAGCACCTGGCTGTGCCCTCCCTGACACCTCCCCACTGCTGTGCTTACTCAGGGCTGCCCTTCTGCAGGTCTGATATGCGCTGGCCCAAGCCTGTGGCTGCTGCCTCAAACTTCTCCACTGCAGTCACCAGAGGCCCTGAGGGGAACACCCACCACCTTAGCCCTGGCAGTGCAGGGCTCCCAGGCCTCGTGTATGGGGAAGTCTTTTTTTTTTTTTTTTTTTTTGAGGGGGAGTCTTTACCCAGGCTGATGCTGTGCTGCTCCAAGAGGGCCCCAAGGTCTTGCTGGGCAGCCTTCAGGAAGCTTTGAAGGGTTTCACTGTAGTCACTGACTTTGAGGGGCAGGAAGAAGCTGTCACTGAGCCGAAGAAGCACACTTCCTGCCATCCGGGCCACAGCTTGGTGGCTGCTGAAGTCTGCCCAGAAGACAAAAAGGCCAGCACTCAGTTTGCAGCCTGTCCTCCTAGAGCAGTGTCAGGATGACCCTTGTCCTCTCCTCACCAGGGTCTACAAACTTCTCCACGTATTCCAAGGTGTCAAAGGCTGTGTGGTAGGTGGGGTAGATACGGGCTGAGGTCTTGCTCTGAGAAAACAAAGCACAGAAGCGATAGGTTTGGGGTGGGAGGTGGAACATGTGCCCACAGTGAGCCATCATCAAGTGTGTAGACATCATCCCCCTGAGACCTTGGCACATCATGAGGGGGTTTCTAGAATTCCTATCTTACAGAGGAGGAAACAGGCTTAGATTAGCTTGCCTGCTAACACACAGCTAAATAAGATGACTGGGTTGGGTACCTTTGTGTAAGAAGAAAGTGAAACTTTGAAGACAGATAGGGGACTTTAATCCCAGTTCTTTGGCTAAGAAGCAGTGTGACCACAAGGGAGAGAAAGAGATTAGGGGAGCAGCAAATAGAGACACCAGCTCATTGCACCCCATGCCAGTACCCAAATCTGCCTAATTTCACACAGATTTAATAAATGCTGAGCTACAATTCCGTTCCCCTATACACACACCATATTTTAAGATCTTAGTGTTTGTTGTAGCCAGTATCATCCTGCAACACTTGATTGGCGGGTTTTTCATCCCTAATAGTCCTAATAGTCTGTAACACAGTAGCACATCTTATCAGTCTGATCTCTCAGAGCAAGACCTCAGCCTCTGTGTGATGAAGTAGCAGAAGGGTGTGAACACATGATCAGAGAGGTTGGGAAACCTGGCCTAGGTAACACGGCTACTGAGACAGAAGTAGGTCCCAGTCAATGCTAGAGCAGCCCGCAGGATTGGAGGGGTCTGCACAGGGCACTGGGGCTGCCCACTTACCCGGTCATAGGTGTAGGCAATGTCCATGGAGGAGATGCCCAGAAAGTGGACGAAGGGTGCATAGTCGCTGCCAGCACCTAGTGTGCCCATACTGAAGAAGGAAAAGAGGTGACACTGAGGGGCGCAAGGTTGACCCACCTGGCAAAGAGGGGGCACTGGCTGGGTTCTGATCTTACCTGGGGATCAGGCCATACACTGGGCTGGTGCGATTGGTGTACTGGATCCAGTTGTCGTAGATACTGAGACCACTGGGGCCTGGTGAGCTGATCTGGCCCAGAAAGGAATCTGATCTCAGGGCTGACCCCTCTCCAATCCCAACAGCAAGACCGAAACCACTGGGTCTCACCTGAGTCCCCAGGCTCCAGATCTCTTGTGGCCAGTAGGTCTCACAGGTGGCCTTGGCCTTCCCCATCCCATATAGCCCCACCTCACTCCTCAGCCCCACCCAGCCCATATAGTCTCAGCCCAGCCCTGTGCACCTCTTTGGCTGCAGAGAAAATGACATTCTGGACAGGGGGCGTCCCCTGCCCCCTCAGGGTAGCATTGGCTGTGGGAGGAACAGAGAAAGAGTTGAACCGAGCCCCTTCTTTATTCCCGGCCCCAGCCTAGCCTGGCCCAGTGCCCACCCCTACCGAACACGGAGATGTCCACGTTGATGTACGCCACCATGCGCTCCTGCAGCTTGCTGAAGAACTCCTGCGGCCGGCCGGGGCGAGGACACCTCAGTTCAGCGCTGCCCTGCCCAGAATTCCCTTTCCAACCCCCGACCCTGTGAAGCTCACTCACCTCTGTGAATTCCGTAGAGCCAATGAGCCCAAACTCCTCTGCCCCCCAACTGGCGAACACGATGGATCTGCGGGGACGCCAGGTGCCTGGTGCAAGGGCATAAAGACTTGGAGGGCAGCGTCCCCCCTCCATTCTTGGTGGCTTAGGGGAAAGGTTAAGTGCATGGGGAGGCATGGGAGGAGAACAGCTGGGAACAGTGGAGCAGTGACAGGAGGGCTTGGCACCTCTTCAGTCACTCTGTCCTGGAGGCTCTGTTACCCTTCCAGCCTCCTCTCTGTGACAATCACCCCAAAACCAAACTCACTGGGCTAGGGGTCTCTTCTGCCAGAACACCCACACCCACCCACCCCACACACACATGTGCATATGCACTAGGCATGATCTGGAAGACTTCTCAACCATCCTTCTTCCACCAGCCCATAGGACATTGGCTGAGGATGCACAGTGCTTCCCTAAAGCTTAGATGCCCTTGACTCAATCCTCACAGTGAAGTTTCTTTTCTTTTTTTGCGGAGCTGGGGATTGAATTTAGGCCCTTGCACTTGCGAGGCAAGCGCTTATTCAACTGAGCTATCTCCCCAGCCCCAGTGATGTTTCTATTGATAGCTGAAGAAACTGAGCCACAAAGGAGTAAAGTGACTCCACTGTGGCTGGTGGGCAGAGGTCACAGCTGGAAGGCAGCAGAGTGGATCCCACACGGGCGTCCACAGCATCCTGTGCCCTGTGCCACCCGCAGTCTGCGCCTACACTGTGGTGGGCCACATTTTCCTCACCAACCCCCATGGTGCCACATGCTCCCGGGTTTGCTCCCAGCTGGTCCCTTTAATCACTCACCCTTTTGTTTGCAATGAAAATTTTTAAAGTATAACAGGATTGATCATATACTTGCAATTACAAATCCCCACATGTTTGGGCCAAAAATGCATAATCTGAATCTAATCAGACACATGAAGGAACATGTCAAAATGTCAGGCTTGTGAAAGACAAAGAACAGCTACGGAACTATTACACATGAAGGCAAGGAAAGCACACAGTGTCACCTCCCCCACACACTAGATCTTAGACCAGAAGATTCTTTTGCTGTAAAGATCATATTGAGACATTGACAAAAATCATTAATTTTCTTTTTTTTTTTTTTTTTGTCAAGTAACAAGCATTTATA
>NW_004524760.1:39363-44426 GCF_000260255.1 Octodon degus | reverse complement strand
ATATAATTTTGAGGCATGGTCTCACCAAATTGCCCAGACAGGGCTTGTACTTTTGATCCTCCTGCCTCAGCCTCCCAGGCTACTGGGATTATAGGCCTATACCACCATGCCCAGCAATGTCCTTGTTAGAAAATAGACAGTGGTAAAGACTCAACACATGTACGTTTTCAAAATACTTCAGAGAAACATAAATTGATAGCAAACATAGTAAAGCATTTGCAGTTGGGATGAAGGGCATATGCAGATTCTTTGTACTATTTTGCAGTTAAATCCAAAAAATTTCAAAATGAAATACTTGAACAAAAAAGACAGCCAGGGGGCTGGGGAGATGACTCAGTAGGATAAGCGCTTGACTGGCAAATGCAAGGATCTGAGTTTAATCCCCGGTTCTGGGAAAAAAAAAAAAAAAAAAGACAGCCAGATGTGGTGGTATGCACCTGTAATCCCAGCTACTGGGAGACTGAAACAGGAGGATCACAAGTTAGTGGCCAGCCTAGGGAATTTAGCAACACCTTATCTCAAAATAAAACTTTTTTTAAAAAATGTATTTGGTACAGGATCTCACTACACAGCTTGACTCATAACAATCCTCCTGTTTTCAGCCTCCCCAGCACTAGGATTATAGACATGTGCCACCAATCTCAGCCTGGTCTCAAGCTCTGTGCACCTAGGGGTGGGGTGCTACAGCACGTGGTGCCCCATGCTTGCCTAAGCAGGTGCTTAGTCCACTGACTATTTTACAGACCCCAACTAAAATGTTTTTAAAAGTGCCTGGGGGGCCAGGGAGATGGCTCAGTGGAATAAGTGCTTCCCTGGCAAGCGCAAGGGCCTGAGTTCCAATCCCCGGTCCTGGAAAAAAAAAAAAAAAGTGCCTGGAAGGGCTGACCAGATAGCTTAGCAGATTAAAGTACCTGCTTAAGCAGATGCAGGGGTTGGAGTTTTGATCCCAGGCCTGCCTGCTGGCCACGCCCCGATGAGATTGTGATTGAGACTTGGCATGGTGATGTGCATCTGTAATCTCAGCACTTGGGAAGCTGAAAACAGGAGAATCACTAAGAGTCCAATCTATGTAGTGAGACCCTGTAGCCCCTGCACTAAAAAAAAAAGTTCCTGGGATGTAGCTCAGTAGCAGAGCCCTTGCCTAATTAGCACAAGACTCTGGGCTCCCTTGCCAATACTACAAAATAATAACAATAAAAGAGGTAATTCCTGAGGTCTATAACAAAACGGAGGGGCTGGAGCCTGGTAGGCGAGAGGCTCTGTGTGGGGGTTGGTTCACATTCAAGGTCAGCCTTTCAGGATGTGTGGTCAGGGGAGTGGGACTGGCCTGGGGCCAGAGGTGGGGCAATGGTTGCCTAAGCTGTGAATGTCCTCAATGCCACTAAATGGAAAGTTGTAAATGTGATACATGCTATTATGCATATTCTCTCTCTCTCTCTCGCTCGCTCTCTCTCTCTCTCTCTCTCTCTCTCTCTCTCTCTCTCTCAAATGTATTTGGTTGTTACAGGGTCTCACTATGCAGCTTGGACTCCTGGTATCCTGGTGATCCTCCTGCTCAGCCTCTACAGCGCTGGGATTACAGGCATGGGCCACTATGCCCAGTCTCTGTGGCTGGCTCAGCCTGCCCTGGAGGAGCTGGTTTGGCATGTGGTACCGAAGATCAAACCAGAGTCCCTGCGCTTGCCTAAGCAAGTGCTTTAGTCTGCTGAGCCATCTCACCTCAGTTTTTAAAACTGAAGAAAAGGGCTGGCTAAATAGCTCAGCAGATTAAAGTGCCTGCTTAGGCAGATGCAGGGGCTGGGGGCTTGATCCCCGGGCCTGCTGGGCCACCCCTGCTCCTGGGGTGCACTGAGTGGGCGATGGAGACTGAGCATGGTGTTGTGCACCTGTAATCCCAGCACTTGGGGGGCTGTAAACAGGAGGATCACTACGAGTCTGATCTATACAGTGAGACCCTATAGATACTGTAGACCCTGTCCTAAAAAAAAAAAAACCAAAACAAAAAAACCTGAAGAAATCAACAGATAGAGAGTGGAATTCTCATCTCTCTACACGTGCCCTCAAGCCATTTGTCTTCCTCTCAGCCTGAAGACCCCCTGCCTGTACACTGTCCCCAAGCCCCTGAGGAGGACAAGGCCTCCATCTGGTCCCCACAACACAGACTCTTCCTCACTGGGGATGTCATTGGGGTGCATGCGGCATTTCAAGCTTGCCTTCCCTTCGCTGATTCTCATCATTCTCATTGTGCAGCTTCCCCCAGGACCAACCTCCCCGCTCCCCACCCAGGTTCCTTCTGCACTCGGACCTGGCCCTGCCCTCTTGGCCATTTGTCCAGCCCTGCCAGCCTCCTTTCCAGCTGCTGCCTCCCTGCCTACCCTTCCCCATGAAGCTCAAAGGCTAAAGTGCTGTTCCCACAGAGCTCTCCCCTCACATGGCCTGGCACTGTCCTGTCACAGTGGCACAGGGACTACCTCCATCTGAGCACACTGCTGCAGTGTCACTGAACAGTCCATTCCTTGAACTGCCCTGGGCTCCTAGAGGCAAGGGCTTGTGGCACCCAGAACTTCGGGCCTGACGCAGATGGGCACTGGATGTAGGCTGGGATGTTACTAGCTAAGGAAGCAGTGGGCCGATGGGGACCTAAGGCACAGAGCCCCTGGACTGGGGACTGTCTCACCTGTCTTCAGCAGGGTCCCCAGGACACGGGAGACCTCCAGGAGGACAGCTGTGCCACTGCTGGGGTCCACAGCCCCATGTACCCAGCTGTCTCGGTGGTTTCCATACACCACATAGCGATCTGCCAAGAGGGACAATCAGGGAGACAGAGATGGAGGGGGGTAGGGGTCCAGCCAGGTGGGACTGTGGCCATGCAGGAAGAGGAGTGGCTGGGTGCTGAGGCCAGCAGGGTCCTGGGACGCAGGGCGTGTGCAGAGAGCTCACCAGGCTCCACGGCCCCGCGGATGATACCCAGGACGTTGGAGGAGTTCCTCAACTCCAGGTGGTTGTAGACACTCACTTGCACCTGGCTGGGGAAACAAGACTCTTTGCCTTATCCTCTGTCCCCCTACTTAGAGCAGGAGAAACTGGGGCCCAGGAAGTGAAGGAGACATAGTCACTTTCCTAGAAGGACCAAGAGAGGTAGCAAGGCTGGAGCCCAGCTCTTTTGGCTGGAACCCTGCTGCGCCTTCACCCGCTCAGCCCACCATGGGCATCTCACCCTGGTGCTAGAATGCCTCCCTCTCTTAAGCCAGGCAGTCCACAGGGAGCGGAGGGCCTGCGGGGCCAGGGATGCTGTTGCTGGGGGGCTGACACCAGGTGGGGGTGGGAGTGGCAGAGGCAGAGGGGGCTGACACCAGGTGGCAGAGGCAGAGGCAGAGGAATGTGGAGTAGGGTAGGCCGGGCATGGTAAACCCTTGGGAAACTGGTGCGCTTTTTAACTGCTTCCTGGGCTTCCCCCAGAAGGCATGAGAGATTTGGGGGGTCAGGGGAGAGGTTAGAAAAGAGAAGGAGGAGGAAAGGCCAGAGCTTGAGGTGGGAAGAAGCAAAGGCAGGAAGGAAAAAAGTAATGGGGTAGAGGAAAGAGGGAGAAAGCAGGGCCACTCACCTGTTTGTGGTGAATTTTCCATCCTTCTTGAAGCCAGGCCCCAGATAGTACTCACAGTCCAGTGCTCCCTGCCAGGACGTGGGGGCCAGAAGCCCCCCAAGGTTGCTGGGGGAAGAGGCCATGGGTGAATGCAGTGTAGCTGGCACATGTGGCCACAGGGAGACTGGGGTCTGGACAGGCTCACCAGAGCAAGTCTTGGGCATGCTGGAAGCTGATGGGCTGTGCAGGGATGGGAGGAACCCCAGAGACATTGTCCCAGTTCAGGCGGAAGGAAGAGGGGTGTGCTGGAAGATAGGGAGTCACAGGGTCTCCAAAATACTCTTGGTAGGAGCCCCGCTCCACGCCAGAGGGAGGCAGGCCCCAAGAGTAGGGGAAGGTCTCGTTGGGCAAGCTGCGGCCATCGTTGATGTCACCAGGGTCCGTGTACACCAGCACCCCAGCCACCCCGTGCCTGGCAGCGTTCACAGCCTGCAGTAGGAGGAAGAGGCAGTGCATCAGGAAGGACAGGCTCAGCCATGTCCTGCTTCTTTCCTCCCCTCCTCCACTGGGGATGGGATGGATCTGGGCATCAATGACTGGGCTACTTGCAACAACAAAGGACTGTTGGACACAGCCATGTTGATGCCTGTCAGGCAGTCTCATTAGATAAACAGGGACATTCTGGGATGGAATATCACACAGCTGCGTAAAAGAATAAGGTGTGCTATGCACCCAAGTTCATACCAGTTTCTTTCTAGTACAAAAGGTAGCATATTACATACCACATTTTTCAAGTTAAAAAAATACTATTCTACCTTTAAAAATAATAAAATTTGGGGCTGAGGCTGTAACTCAGTGATAGAGCATACACCTAGCTTGTCCCACAGCCCCAGGTGGGGCTTAATCCCTGATACCAACAATGAAATTACAGTTCTCATGCGTTATCAGTGCACTGTGAAGATATTCTGCTAAGTCAAATAAGCCAGACAGGAAAGGGCAAATTCCACAGAGTGGATAGAAAAGTGAAATTCATAGAGAGGAAACAGAACAGAGGTTACCAGAGGCTGGGGCTGAAGTAGAGAGGAGGTTTGGTTAAGTAGACTTTCTCATAATGAGAGCAACACGGGCTGGGCACTCACAGTGGTGATGGTTAATACTGTTCATGTATTTCACGCCAGTGTGTTGTGCACTTAAAAGTGTGAAAATCGCTGGAGAAATAGCTCAGCAGTGTAGCGCCTGCCTGGCAACCTCTCAAGGTCCTGAGCCTGATTCCAGGTACAAAAAAAAAAAAAAAGTGAAAATGGTCAGTTTTGTGTTATGTCTTTTTTTTTTTTTTTTTTTTTTTGTTCCAGGAATTGAACGCAGGACCTTGTGGAGTTCAGACGGGTGCTGTGCCACTGAACTATATTTTTTACCCCATCCAGAATGCTTTCATCTTACACTTATATCCACTCAATGTTTATTTGTTTGTCTGAGACAG
>NW_004524760.1:35145-37182 GCF_000260255.1 Octodon degus | reverse complement strand
AGGAAGGAAGGAAGGAAGGAAGGAAGGAAGGAAGGAAAGAAAGAAAGAAAGAAAGGAAAGGAAAGGAAAGGAAAGGAAAGGAAAGGAAAGGAAAAGAAAAGAAAAGAAAAGAAAAGAAAAGAAAAGAAAAGAAAAGAAAAGAAAAGAAAAGAAACAAAAAGGTGGGCAAGGGAACAATCAAAGAGGATTAAGAGAAGTTTTCAGAATGACTTCACAGGGAGACTTGGACTTCCAGAATATCCAAGATGAAACTTCTGTTCCATCCTTATATTTCTTTCTTTCTTTGCAGAACCAGGGATTGAACTTCCTTGTGCTTGCCTGGGAAGCGCTTATTCCACTGAGCCATCTCCCTGGTCCTCCATCCTTACATTCCTAAACCTCCAAGTTGGGAGAAGCAGCCAGGGCCACACAGCCCACAGCATGCAGCTTGTGGACAGCTCATTTCTCCCTCCCACCCCAGCCAGGGCTCTGCTGCTTCTGGACCTGATGCTTCCCCGCCCCTGAACCCCCGCAGGGTGGCCCTTGCTCACCTTGGCCCCCCGCCCTGCTACCCCATAGCGAGTCAGGGCGATGGTGCCTTGCAGGTCGATGCCCTGGTCCCGTAGGTACTTGAAGTCATCTTCCGTGCCATGGTTGGCATAGACAAGGAGGCCCTATGGTCAAGAGAAGGGATCCTTAGAACTTAGCCCAGCCAGGCCAGGTTGGGGAAAAGGAGGGATGGTAGCAGGAAAAAGGATTTAGGTTCTTTCTCCATCTCAACCAGAGATGTAAGCAAGGACAGTCACCCTGGTTTCCTCTGTGTCCAGTGCCCTATGTCAGCCCTAGCCTTGAGCAGGGGCCACTAGTGTTTGTTGGGTGACTAAGTGATGGAGGAACACAGGAGATAGAGTGCAGAGGTGAATAAATTCAGTGGAGAGTATGTTCAGCCCCACTTGAAGCACTTTTCCTCAGATGCCCTGGGGTTAAGAAGGGAGAAGCCTGAATGGGAACTAGGGGGATCCAGGCCATGCCAAGGGGGACTCAGGCTCACCTTTGGCGTTCCAGGGGGTGCATAGGCAGCATAGGGTTGTACTACATCAGGTCCTGCCTGCTCCCCAGTCACATTCTCCTCTTTCGGGAGGTAGGAGTGTTGAACAGTCCCATTGGGATCCACTGTGGAGCGGGCAGAGTCAGGGCCGGCCCAGCAGTTCTCATCCCACCCCAGGCTTCCCACACCAGGTGGGGCCTCACCCACATCCACGAGGTTGGGCTTCTCCGGGCTGGGGAAGGACAGCAGCACCTCGTATTCCACAGTCCTGGCCAAGTCCAGCCCCGACTCTCGGTCCCCCCAGCGCTGCAGCAGGAGCTGCACCAGGGCCTCATCTCTGGGGCTGGAGGCCAAGTGCGGCTGCCTGGAGAGCTCTCTACAGGTGGGCAGCATGGGGTGCAGCTGTGTCAGCAAGGGGCAGCTGGCCCTCAGCAGGAGCGGGCAGACCCACTGCTTACCGGAGGTTCTCCTGGATCCTGCCAGCATCTAGCTGTCCCATGACAGTCTTCAGGGTCTCCAGGTCCAGGTCCTGGGGGGCTGAAGTGCTGGAGGATGGCTGCTCAGCCCCTTTGGGGATCGCAAAGTGGCCCAGGATGATTCCCAACCCCAGGAGGGCAGTTGCCCCCAACCCTAGCCCTACCACCTTCACCCACTGCATCCTAGAGCCTGGGGCAGTGGGGGTGGCCCTGCTTGTGGACTCCTTATAGACGGGATGTCGGGGCTAAGTTAACCATTACCCCTCGGATTGTGCTGCCCTTTGGCCCATAGACGGCAGGAAGGGAACACCCCGAGACAGAGTCAGGAGCTGCCACTTGGAACACATCTGCATCTTTCCCCTAGAAAGGACCTTGGGGGGCACTGAGATAATGTGAGGACATAGAAGCCCAGGAAAGAAAAAATCTCACCCAGAATCTCCCCATAAAATATACACCAGGGGCCGGGGAGATGGCTCAGTAGAATAAGCTCTTGCCTGGCAAGCACAAGGGCCTGAGTTCAATCCCCAGTTCCAC
>NW_004524760.1:30561-35021 GCF_000260255.1 Octodon degus | reverse complement strand
GGCAAGCGCAAAGACTTGAGTTCAATCCCTGGTTCTAGAAAAAAAAAAAATATACACCAAGGGTCAGGGAAATATCTCAGCAGCGTAAGCGCCAGCCTGGCAAGCACAAGGTCCTGAATTTGATCCCTGGTACCCACCCCCCCAAAAAGAGAAAACATACATCAAGCCATGGGCTGATTGGCCACTACTGCCACCTGTGTTACCCCCTGGGCATTTTTTCTCCAGCACAGCCAACTCTACCTAGTTGAGCTGGTTTTGAGTTCAAATTTAATTTTGCTCAACATAAGCTGTGTGACCTTGGGCAATTCAAGCTCTGAGTCTGTTTTCTTAGCAATAAAACAGGGATACTAGAGCCAAGTATGGTGGTATACACCTGTAATACCAGAACTCTGAAGCTGAGACAGGATTGCATGTGAGTGACACAGTGAGTTTAAGGCCAGCCTAAACTACATAACAAGACCCTGCCTGAAACAGCTCAAAAATAAGCATTTTAAAAATGGGGCTGGAGACCAACCAGAGATCTCAGGGGATTAAAGTGCCTGCTTAGGCAGACCCAGGGACTGGGGTTTGATCCCCAGCATCCCGTGCCAGCCCCACCCCCAGGGTACACTGAGATGGTGACTGAGACTGAGCGTGGTGGTGCACGCCTGTAATTCCAGTGCTTGGGAGGCTGAAAACAAGAGGACCACTATGAGTCCAATCTGTGTAGTGAGATCCTGCAGACCCTCTATTAAATACATTAAAAAAAAAAGAAGTATAAGTAGGATTGGGTGTGGTGATGCATGCCTGTAATCCCAGCACTCAAGATACTGAGACAGGAGAATTGTGAGTTCAAGGCCAGTTTGGGCTACATAGGGATTTCAAGTCCAGCCTGAACTATAAAGTGAGACTAGGAAGGCAATATGCAATGTGTTAATTATTGGAACTGTCCTCCCAATTTGATTTGAAACTGTCTCATTGCTATTTATTTCTCAATAAATATTATGGGAAAAAAAGTGAGACCCCATTTCCAAAAAAATGGGGATACTATTGGGCCTACCTCGCAAAGTTGTGGTTCTGTCTTCATGAAACAAAGTGGAATCTGTAGAAGTATCTAGCCCAGTAGTATTCAACATGTAGTGGTAGCTCAGTAACTTTGTCACTTCTCCCTTCACTAAAACACAAAGACAGAACCAAAGAAAGAAGGTGACCAGGAAGACTGTCTATCCTGAAGGCTCCCAGCTTCTATGAAGAAGCAAGACCAGGAAGACTGTCTATCCTGAAGGCTCCCAGCTTCTATGAAGAAGCAAGGCTCTTGGACAGGGAGGTAGTTCCCAAGGATATAGCAGAAAACCCATATCTTTTTGGTAAGATGACTTCTTCCTCAAACCTCTGGCCCTACTAGAATCCACCTATCCACCCCTCCATTCACCCTCCCATCCATCCACCCATCCATGCATCCATCCATCCATCCATTCATCCATCTTCCCATCCCCTCACCTTCCCACCCCACCCTATCTACATCTATTATTTACACACTCTTTCACTTACATATGCTGGCCCTGTTCATTCACTTGCCCTGTGCTAGGTCCATGCCAGCCTCTGCAGAAGCAAAGTCCAGCAGAAGAGACAGGCAGGTTTGATGACTATCAGTACCTGCAAAACGACCTTGGATCTTATCAGAAGCCCATCAGCATAGGGAACACACACCCTAGTATAAAGGCAAAGAGGGACAGTCACCACCAGGCAGTGAGCAGATGGCCAAGGTCAGGCGATAAACTGAGAAACGGATGTGTCTGTGACAAAAAGCAGTAGTTGCACCCCTTTCCAGGACAGACTGAGTCCTTGGATCATGTGAAGTTACAGCACATCTGGACAATTGTGCAACATCTGGGTGGGTGCAACTGCATTGTTTGTCATTTGTCTGAAAGTGTGTGGACGTGAATAACGTGACAAACCAGCTCAAGCTGTTGGAGTAGTCGGTGTCTCCACTGCTGTCAGACACAGACTTGGTCATTTTCCTCCTCTGTCTGGAGGTGGCACCATGCCTTCCTGAACTCTCTAGACTGGGTGCTGGTGCAGAACACTTCAGGAAGCTGAGGCACAGGGACACTTTTTCTCTTCTCCTCCCTCCTGCTGTCACCCTAGCCTCAGGGCCTTCCAGTCCCCCAGGATGGCTGCCCTCACTGCTGTCCTCACTTTCCCAACTCCTTCTGGACCCCCACCTCTTGGTGTCTCTCTTTCCCCAGGAAAGCCGCACTTGTCACACTGGCCTGCTCTGCACCATCAACCTGATCCCTGCATGTGGACCTTGCAGATTGGGCTGGACCCCCACTCTCACACCCCTACAGGGCAATTTGACACCCCCTCCACTCTTCTCAAGCCCTGATGCCTTTTCTGCGCCAGCCCCCTCAGCCCCTAAGCTTCCAATGATGCTGAGAACAGGGAAGTGGAAGGCAGCTCCCAGCCTTGGCCATGTTCTTGGCCTCAACTTCCTAGCACAGTGGTCAAATGCTCTTCACCCTAAGGCCAGCTCTCCTGTGACACTGAAGACCAGTTCTTTTGTGACCTGAATCCTGGCTCCCTTTTCTCTACTCCTTCACTTCTTTTCCTTTAGTAGATGCTTTCCACACACCTAAAACACCCATGTATAGTGTCTAACACCATTTTTTTTTGGTATATTTAAGTTTATTGGTACAATTTAGGGATAAATACGATGATATTCAATTGGGAAATTTGTACTGTAAGTGATTTATCTTTTTTTATGTACTTAGTATAGGGTCTATGGGGTCACACCACATGAATCAGACTTGTAGTGATTATCCTATTTTTGGCCTCCTAAGTGCTGGGGTTACAGACACATGCCACCATGCCCAGTCTCAGTAGCCATGTCAGTGGGCCCCAGGGACAGGGCCAGCACTGGCACACCAGGGATCAAACCCTGGTCCCTGCATCTGCCTAAGCAAGCGCTTTAGTCTGCTGAGCTATCTGGCTGGCCCTCTAATACCATCCTTAAAAAAAAATATCTTAACAGCTTGGTGTTGTGGAACATGCCCACAATCCCAACTATTCAAGAGGCTGAGCCAAGAGCACCAGAAGTTCAAGACCATCATAACCAGCTTAGTGAGACTGTCTCAAAATAAATTTTAAAGTGGATAGCTGGCTGCACTGGTGCATGCCTGTAATTTCAGTACTCAGAAGGCTGAAGCAGGAGAATTATTGCAAACTCGAGGCCAGTCTAGGCTACATAGTGAGTTCAAGGCCTGCCTGCCTGCATTGCACAGTTAGATCTTGTCTAAAAAAAAAAAAAAAAAAACTTGTGTCAACACTCTGGGAGGCTGAGGGAGTAGGATTGCAAGTTTGAGCCCAGCCTGGGCAATTTAGCAAAACCTTGCCACAGAATTTGAAAAAGAGGTCAGGGATATGGCTCAAAGGTAGGGCACTGCATTACCGTGTGGGAGGCCCTGGCCAAACCTCAATACTGTGGGGGAAAAGCAATTGCTCTTACTTCCACTTGCTCCCCCAGGAACTACGGGTATCTCACCTTTTCCCCTTCTGTCATTAAAAGCCTGGGCCATTCCCCTTTTCCTATTCTCTGGAAGCCTCTCCCTTTCAGGCTCTGGCCACCACCCTGCTGGTCTTTAGGTCAACTTCCTCCATGTTGTTAAGTGCAGTGACCCTTCTATCTCCTTGGTGACCTGGCAGAAGAATGTGTCACGAATTGTCCCTTGGACCTCCTTAAACTTTTGATCTCTTGGTTTCCAAGCCTCACACCTATCCATTGCTCCCACCCCTTTGTGGCTGTTTTGGCCAGGAATCTTCCTTGCCTGGCCTCTTAGCATCACGGTGACACAGGGCTCAGGCCCCAGTGTCTTCTCTGTTGACACAGTACATGTTAATACTGTGGCGGCCAGCACCTGGCAGGGCCAAAGAATAGTGTGGAAATTCGGGCGTGACTTCCAAGGTTAGCCTTTAAAAGCCACGGTGGCTTCTTTGTGGCTCTTTCTTGGATCATATGCTAGATGCCTCAAGAGATATGCAAGCAGCAGTCTGCGGAGGGAGCCCCTAGCTGAGCACGGTAGTACATGCCCACAATCCCAGCACTTTGGGAGACGCAGAAGGAGTCTAAGTTTGTTTTTATTTTTAAGTTATATTTTATTATTATTTTATTTATTTTTGCCATACCAGGGATTGAACTCAGGACCCTGTGCTTGCCAGGCAAGCACTTATTCTACTGAGCTATCTCCCTGGCCCTTAAGTTATATTTTAAACTGTTAGATTTCTTGTTTTGTTTTGTTTTTTGGGGTTTTGTTAGTACTGGGGATCAAATTTACAACCTTGTGCTTGCCAGGCAGGTACTTATGCTGCTGAGCTATCTCCCCAGCCCTTAAGAGATTTTATTCATTTATTTTTTAATAGAAAACCAAGGCCAGGGCCGGGGAGATAGCTCAGTAGAATAAGCGCTTGCCTGGCAAGCGCAA